>NW_022103909.1:6801308-6810129 GCF_000313985.2 Echinops telfairi | reverse complement strand
GACAAATAGGCTAATGTTGGACTTGTGGGCTTGGGCAGCACTGGGCTGGGCTGTTTTCTTTATGTGCACTTAACATTTATATAAGACTCTCTTATACATATGAGTTTCTTTGGATTTGTTTCTATAATGTACCCAGACTAATACATGGACATACGGAGAAGACTTCATCATCAGGACTGGAAGAAAGCTTATGAACAATCTGTGAGATATGTAAATGATACAACCCTTCTTGCTGAAAGCATAGAAGATTTGAAGCACTTACTGATAAAAACCAGAGATTGCGGTCTTTAGTGCGGCGTACTTCAACACAAAGAAAATAGAAATTCTCACACGTGGAACATCCTGAGAAATAGAGAAAACATCGAATTTGTCAGGGATTTTATTTTACTTGGATCCACCATCAATGGGCATGGTAAAAGACATCAAACGATGTATTGCACGTGGTAAATCTGCTGCACAAGACCTCCTTGGCATTTGTTGTTGTTGCTGTTGAAAAGCCAAGAGGTCACTTTGGGGACTGAGAGGTGCCTGGTTCAAGCATGGCTCAATCGCCTCATATGCATGAGAAAGCTGTCCGATGAATGAAGAAGACTGGAGAAGGGTGATACATTTGAATTGTGGGGTTAGCAAAGAATATTGGCTATATCATAGACAGCCAGAAGAAAAAGCAAATCTGTCCTGGAAAAAGTGGCACCAGAATGCTCCTTTGAAGGGAGGATGACACGGTTTCATCTCCCAGGCCTTTGGGCATGTTATCAGGAGAGACTAGTTCCTTAAAAAACCATCTTGGCTGGTAGAGGACCAGTGAAAAGGAGGACCATCCTTAATGAGATGGATTGACGCAGTGGCTGCAACAATGGGTCTAAATATAGCAACAATTGTGAGGGTGGCGTAGACCTGAGTCACAGTTTGTTCTCCTGCCTAGACTGTCTCTGTGAGTGGCGACCAACCCAATGGCCCCCAAGAAGAGCAGCACCAACCCCATCAAAACTGAAAGCACGTTCCTGAAACAGGCAGGAAACATGAAAAAAAATTATATTTCACCTTTAGACCTCGGGCAGAAAAAAATAGAGAATTCCCTATGGCTATTGAAAGGAACCAAGTAAAACATGCAACCTATGAGTATTTTCCCCAAATCTGTTATTCTAGGGTTACCATACCTAAATGAACCAATGTATGTCCAGGGGGAAACAGATGGACCCATTATTGTTGATCACTTTTCATTTCCATGAGCAAACTCTTATTATTTTGAAATGCCTGGACACCTAACCAACTTCTAGGGAAAGCTACTGGGAAGCTGTGTGAACTGTTCTTTATTGGACCTCGTGCAAATGTGAATTTTAAGTACTAAGGAGATGCTTAGAAAGCACTTCTCTTCAGCAGGAAGCTCTACCCGGTTGCTCTGGGGACTCCCGTCCAGGCGCTGCTCTAATCAGGTCCTTCAGAGCTCCCTAGAAAAGAAAGAAGGACAATTTCTAGAGAGCCATGCTTGCTTCTTGGCTGAAAGAGATAAGGAGCCTCAGCTCAGCTGGCGGATTAAGGGCTTTGTGGAGGCGCTGCTGAGAAACAAGACTGTTCCTTTGCTTCTCTACACGAATGACAACGATCTTAAATAATGTTGTGGGGGAAGTGGAGAGGAGGGAAAAGAGTGGGTCTTGGGAGGAGGCACTGAGTGAAGAAATGAACAAATCATTGAAAGAGTTAAATAATAAGCACACCTACTGCTGTTGTTAGCTGCCGTGGAGTTGGCCTTGAGGAGGGCCTTGGAGGGAAAGGAGAGTTCAGCCTGATCTGTACAATGTTTATTCCATCCTTCAAATGCCTAGCATATCTTTTCAAAACCATACTTTAAGTGAAAACCAAAATAGACATGATTTGATGACTGGATATGTCAGTTTCATCACATGCAAGGTCGTAGTTCTCCTCTCTCTTTGCACAAAACCGGGGCCCAATAAATAAATATTTATTTCAGGCTGACTAGCCCTCCAAAACCAAACCAAACTCACTGCCACTGAGGCAATTCCAACTCACAGTGACTCTGCAGGACGAGGTGGCACTTCTGTGGGTTTCTGAGACTCTACGTCTTTATGGGAGTGGAAAGCCTCTCCCGAGGTGGCTTTGAGCTGCTGACCTCGAGATTAGCAGCCCAACATGTAACGCACTACGCTACCAGGAGTGCGGGGACTAGGTATAGGGACTAAGAAAACACACCTCCAACCTTGTGTCCCCGTGTATTTGATACCACCGTGTATTTATGGGTTTGTTGCATTGTGTTGGTGTACATATTTTTTGAGATGCCAGAAGCGATGCCACTGGTATTTTCCTGGACCAGCAGGGTGGACAGGGTTAATGGAGCTTCCAGGCTAACAGACTAGGGAGAAAGGGTTGACAATCTACTTGTGAAAGTTACCCAATGGAAGCCCTGTGGATTACAGCCGCGTATATATAGTGAAACCCGTAAAGAGCCAGAAACTCAACAGGACAGACCTCGCTCCTTCAGGTCTCACACGTTTTCCCCTTTTGACAGGGAGATTGCCACTTTTCTATTCCTCTCGATTACTGGAAAACTCCCCAGCTTTCCTACCCTCACAGGCTTCCACCTTCCACACATTCTGGATCTCTCCAGGATTTTTTGGTCCTGGGCTGGGAGATGAACTCCCTGGTCGGAAGGCACCCAGGTTGTCGCAGCAGTGGACTTGAGCACCGTGGGCATGACCCAGGACGGGGCAATGGTTTGCTCTATCATCGATGGAGCCACCATGCATCGGACCCAAGTTGAGGGCAAGTCCCAACCAAGCAGGCCAGAGAAAGCACAATTGATTGTCTCCTAGGGTTTCGGGACACTTTCTTCTGGTTGACGCTCTGTAGATGTCAAAGTCAATGGGCTCAAACTCTGACTCTGACTTCCACGGTGACCGCTTTGATCGGCTTGATTTCCCCTCAGGAAGTGTGGGAGCACCCAGCAGTTAAACAGCTGGGCCCCGTGAGACTGGAAGCAGACAGTGTCGGCCAGAGCGGCTGCCACTGGAGAGGGCGGGGCAGTCTGGGCTTTATTGTGTAAGAAAAAGGAAGTAGACAGAGACCAGGAAGGGCATGAACTTGTATGAGAACGAACTGTGTGTCAGGTCCCAATGGTTGTTAGCATCAACCGTTCTTGGATCTCCCAGCAATCCTGAGCCATAGGCATCTAACAATAAAAAAATTTAAAAGATCAGCCCCCGAGGGAGTTCAGGAACTTGACTGAAGTCCCAGGGCTCCACTGGGCAGAGGGCCACTGTGGGTTGGTGTGGGCTCAGTGCAGTGAGGACAGAAACACAGATTGGTCAGCTCCCAACCCCATGCCTTTCTCACTCTGTCAGGCTGTGCCCATCTTACTTTGTGCAATGAGGCGGCACCTGCGTGGGCAAGCTGGCGACAGCTCTGCCAGTTTTCAGACTGCACATTATTGAGGTGACCTCCAGTAATGAAGAATATGCTATAATTGTCCTTTTATCAAAGAGGAAATCGTGATCTCAGCTTCCTGGTCCATCTTCAGGGGGCTCAGGAAAACCAGAACAACCAGGCCTCAGAAAGAATGAGCATCACCTGGGTTAAGCCTCTCGTGAATGCCCTCTGTCCCCAGACCAGGGATGTGAACAGCCTTGCTTTCATGCAGGTGCTTGGAAAGTGGACTGTTGCAGATGCAGTTGGGTTAAAATTTAATACCTTATCATTTGATCTCCCTTTTGATCCAGTTGAAATTTGTTCCAGGTTTTCTGCTTTCTTTTTAACTGAAGTTTTTTAAAAAAACCTGTTTTACTTTGTTATTGTTATGAGTTTTTGTTTAATTAGCGTTTTTCTGTCAATGAAATCCAGGATAGACCAACCTCTAGAGTCAGTAACTGGATTCATGGTTCTTTGGGGGTGTGGCAGGGAGGCTGGTGGGGGCGGGGAAATGGGGAGCTAATACCGATGAGTACAAGAAGGAAGAAAATGTTCTAAAACTGACTGTGGTGATGATTGGACAACTCTTCTTGATGTGATTGGACTATGAACTGTATGACATGTGAATCAAGTGCTTATAAAAGTGGGTATCAGAATGAGACCTCAAGGAGCCTTAGGTCCTTAGATGTTGTATTTGTCTGCTAGTGAGACCTTAGCAAATGCCACCAATTGGGTGGCTTCAAACAACAGACATTTATCCTCTCCTAGTCTGGATGCTACGAGTCCAAACCTTCTGAAGGGTCTAGGATAGGACCCTTCCTGACCTTGTCTAGTACTTCTGAGAACCCTGGACCGTCCTTGGCGTGCGGCACTGACCCCAGTCTCAGCATCTGATGGACTCCTTCTTCATCCACACAGGTTCTGAGGGCTATACCTGGGATTTATCTTCCGGCAGGAACATAAATCAAGCCACAACAGATGTGAAGGTGATTCTGGGAGCTCAAGTGGTGGGATCCTGGGTCTCCTGGAAGTGCACTCATGGTTAACAGAACCCCGTTACTCTATGGGTTTGCGTCTTTGGGCCTCTCTCAAGGTCTTCGATCAACAGGCTCTCCCACCTTCTACTCACAGTCTTTCTCACATCGATCTGCTCATTGTTTCTGCCTCATTCACCTGCAACTTGCTCTTGGCTTCCGATGGGCCTGCTGTACTTCACGGCCTTGGCCTCTTGCATATCCTCAGCAACAGCTCCCACTACTAATTGCTTCATTCACGGTGTTTCTTGATGTTCATCCCTGAGAATTAGATGGCTGGTGCCAGTTTCTCCCTGTTTACATAGGGTTTTTCGACCAGAATGTCTCATGGGCTGCAAACTAGCCTGTAGGTTTTGATAGTTCTTTAGTTCAGCCTAGATCCCTGGTGGCATAGTGGTTATAGATTGGGCTGCAGTATGAAAGGTTGGCAGTTTGAAACCACCAGGCACCCCACAGGAGAAAGCCGGGGCTTTCTACTTTCTACTTTCTCAGAAGCTCAGAGGGTGAGTTAGTTAATTGTGCCAGCCTGGCCGATAATCACATGTGGGGCTAATTGAAAGGCAGAGGGATAAATGGGCGGTGAGCCTCGCCTTTCTAGTTCTCAGGCCTCTTGTTTTGTGATGGTTGCACCGGGTGCAGCTGCCTTAGCAGTTCCCTGCTTCAGCTTGCAAGATTGACTTCCTACAAGACATCCCCAAGGAGAAGCCACATGGACCTATCCCGATGCAGCCCTGGGTGCTGGAGCAGCTGTGTGGAGACCCCTGCTAGTACTGAGATGCTTGTTTGTTCACTGACTCAGCTTATCTCCTGCAGTCGGCATCATTGCCTCTGTTTTGTGAGGTGGAGGACTTTGTGGACTGGTGTTGGGTTAATGGGTTAATGTTGGACTTGTGGGCTTGGGCAGCATTGGGTTGGGATGTTTTCGTGATGCACATTTTCTTTACATAAAACTCTCTCTTATACATGAGTTGCTGTGGATTTGTTTCTCCAAAGTACCCAGACTAATACAGAGGGGCAGTTCTACACAATCTATAGGATCTGTATATATCCGATCTATAGGATCGCTGTGACTTGGCATCAAGTTGTTGCCAGGGAGTTTAGGCCAGCTTGGTCTAATTCCCACGAGGAGGACTGTGGCTACACAGAGTCCCTTTAGGAGTGGTTAGGGACTTGGCAGGCAAGGCACCTGACATTGGATACAAGAATGAAAATGTATTCCTCCATCAATATCAAGTCAGCAGTGGAAGACCACACGGAGAGCAAGCCAGCAGCTGTGTAGAGGGAAGCAGCACTTAAAAGAGAAGTCAAGCCATTTGGGCAGCAATTGAGAATGTTTGGGGACTGTGTTAGTCCAGGTAGACTAGAGCAACAAATTCAGGGAGACTCATATGTGGAAAAGAAAGAGCTTTAGATACAATACATATTGAGAAAACATCCCAGCCCAGTCCAGATCAAGTCCATAAGTCTGTTATTAGCCCATATGTCCAATACCAATCTATAAATTCTTCTTCAGATTCATGCAACACATGCAATGATGCCGAATGCAGGAAGATCACAGGCCAGTGGGTGGAAAGTCTTGTGGATCCAGTGGCGGTGGAGGCATATCAGCACTGGTGTGTGTCTCCACGTGACTCCTCCAGCTCCAGGGATCTGGCTCTATTAACGTAGCTCCATGTGTCTTGTCACCAGGAATGTCTCGAAGGGAGTGAGCCTGTGTCCCGCCTCCAGTGAGCTATTTATCTCTTTAGCCCTTCCAAATGAGGTGATCAAGCTGCAACCTGATTGACAGGCTAAACTCCACCCCTTTACTCTTAAGTCGCAAATTGACAACAGATTATGTCATTACCTGAGGGACTGAGCTGCTGCCCCATCAATAAGATACCAGCAGGGAATAGCCATCTTCCCACAGGGAAAGGACAGAGACCTTGTGAGTTTTATGAAGATGTGTACAAGCTCACTGAAAATAGAGAGTTCCTCTTACATCTAGTTTTCATATATAGTCTGAGGATATGTCCATGGCACTGCCATTGGGTTGATTCCTACTCCACAACCCCCATAGGGCAAAATAGAACATTTCTTTACTGTTTCCAAGACTAAATATTTACAGATGTAAACAGTCTCATCTTTCTCCCACAGAGCGACTAGTGGGTTTGAACAGGTGATCTTGCGAACAGTTGGCCCACCATACAATCAGGTATTCTTTTTAAAAAAAAGCATTTTATTGGGGGCTCTTGCAGCTTTTATAACAATCCAGACACCAATTATATCAATCACATTTGTGCATAGGTTGCCATCATCATTTTCAAAGCATTTTCTTTGTACTTGAGCCCTTGGTATCATAATCTTCTCTTTTCTTCCCTCCCTCCCTCATGAACCCTTGATAAATGATTAATATTTGTTATTTTCATATCTTACATCTGCTGTCTCCCTTCACCCATGTTTCGGTAGTTTGTCCCCATGGGTGGGTTATATGTTGATTATTTGGATCAGTTTCCCCATCAGGGTTTCTTGAGGATATAGCATCTATTTCTCTATTAAGTGTATTTTTAAAATTATTTTAATTTATTTAAATTATACACATAGCACACACATATTCTCACTATGAGAAAGTCAAATGATAAAGATCCATTCAAGCCTACCTGCACGCTATATCTCAGAAGCAGTTTCCTGTCCCATAGGAACTCTGAGTAGCCTCCAGGCCTGTTTGTAGGTGCACATCAAATCTCACTTTATAGTTTGCCACAGATGAACACTATACTCAGTACTTTTGAGTTTAGACCCATTTAAATCAAGGTAGGCAGATGAAGTTTATCATACTCCCAAAATACCTGCAACTAATTCCCCCTCCTAGATCCTGAATGCCAACAAAGGTTAAACAATTGGCCCAATAGATTCCAAGTAAGTCAAAGTTCAAATGAACCATTTGGCCAAAGTCCACATGCAGGGATGTTGTGGCCTTTTATCCCGGGAGTAGAGGCAACTAGTGGCTTAACTCCTACTTGGCTTGGTCTTGTGAACTCTGCCTCCATTTACCTGATCAACATGAGTTCAATGGAATGATTGGATAAATCTGGGTCCGTTCATGACAATCAAAGCACCCTCCCTACAAACAGCTGTAACAGGTCATATAAGAGAGTATTACCTAAAACCCCAGACAAAGCCACTGCCATCCAGTGCATTCTGACTCCAGACGGCCCCATAGGACAGGGCAGCACTGCCCTGTGGGCTTCTGAGACCGCCGCTCTACCAGGAGTAGACAGCCTCCTTTCTCCCAAGACAGTAACAGCCAAAAGGAAAACAAAGAAATTAGAATTCACTTAATCACCCCCTTACACTATAAAATTTGATTTTCATTACAGTCTTATTAGGTAAGGACCCTGGGGGTGCCATGGGCTAAGAATTGGACTGCTGATTAATTGTAAGCCCCATGACTCAAACCCACTGCCTGTGGGAGAAAGTTGAGGTTGTCTGCTCCCATAAGGAGTTAGAGTCTTAGAAACCCTTACGAGCAACTCTGTTCTGTTCTATCGCGTCCTTATGAGTATGAGTTGGAATCAGTTCTATGGCAGTGGGTTTGGGTTTTTTTGTTTATTATCTAAAATTCTTCAGCAGAGTTCTATCAAGATATCACCTGCATAGAATCCTCTTTTTAGTTTACAATTTAAGAATTCATGATTTGGTAGTAATTATAAAATGTTGAAAATAAAAGAATGTTCACATTTAGAATCCCCCCTCCCCTCCACACCAAATGCAGTTTAATTACTAATCGTATAACAACTTGAATGAGGCTAACTAAGATCACAAGACCTTTTTGCATGACTGGAAAGCCGGGCACCAGTGAGCAGGGTTTAAGTGTGGGCATCAGGAGCCCTGCATGAGTATTGGACTGCCAACCGAAGGTGGCTCAGTGGTTCAAACCCACTCAACTGCTGTCCAAGAGAAAAGAGCAGGTGACGTGCTGCCATGAAGACTTCAGCCTAGGAACCCCAATGGGGAAATGCTACTCTGTCCTACAGGGTTGCTATTGTTACCCCAAATACCAAGTTCCTGCCTGGAGCATTTGGGCCGACATAGTAACCACGCCCAGTGGACTAAAGAGAACATGTTTATTGGGAGGCTAGCCAACGGAGCATCCAATAGAATTGAGTTGCTTGTCAGGTGCTCAGATGATCCCAATTTCTAAGTGATAGTTATACTAATTTCTTCTCACAATATTAATCAGGTATTCCATACAGGTGGGCTATAATTCTTAAGATACATGATAAACCACACACACACACACACACACACACACACACACACACACACACACACAATGAAGCAAGTGCGTAAAGCACAGCGAGCCAATAAACAGAGAATTCTAG
>NW_022103909.1:6798515-6799529 GCF_000313985.2 Echinops telfairi | reverse complement strand
TCCGCCTCTGCAATGTCCCCCGGAACCATTGGTCCAGTTGTGTTCTCCTCCAGATTGTTCATCCAGCCTATCTTATTTAGACAGACCTGCGGAGACAATAACATGCACAAAAACAAGAGCAAAGCAAATCAACAAAACAAAACAACAACAAAAAGCCAATGACAAAAAATCCCCACAAACAACAACAACAAAAAAGAAAAGCCTGTAGTTAGTTCAAGGACTATTTGTTGGCTTTTAGGAGTGTTTTCTGGTCGAGTCTGATGGGGTGCCAAGCCCTGGCCCCAAAGTCTATTTTTGTTATTCCCTGGAGACTTCATTGTTCTTCAAATAGTAATTAAAATTCAAACTCTCAGACCTTTGGAAACAGCCCAAACATACAACAACAAATGTATAAGAAAATTGATTCTACTTAAACATAGCTGAAGTCTTCCTCAAAACTCACACTCTGAGTCAGAATTGGCATGACGGCACCTATATGTGAGCATGTCCTGTTAATCTGCTAACCCCTGTATCCTTACTTCAACATCAGTACACTTGGACTGTGAAGCATTACGAAGTTAAGGATTCTGCTGTTCCATGTCAGCATTCCTCCCTGTTCCCCAACACACTACAGAAGCCACTTACTCTCTCTGGCACTTGGACTTGCAACACATGTATACTGACTGTTGAAACAATAAACAGGATAAGGCCCTGGAGATACAAAGATGAACAAGATAGACAAGATGTTTGCATTCATAGAACTGACTTGTGGGGAGGGGGTTGTGGAGACCGAAAATAAACATATCAATAGATAAATAAGAATTGTTTCCCATAGTGATAAATGGGCGGAAAATGAAAACAAGACAAAGGGAGAGAATGACTAGGGGTAGCTGTATTTCATTTAGGGTGGGCAGGTGTACTATATTAGTCTGAGTACATTAGAGAAACAAATCCACAGAAACTCATGTAAGGGAGAGTGTTATATAAAGGGTAAGTGCACATCAAGGAAACATCCCAACCCAGTGCTGCCCAAGC
>NW_022103909.1:6772358-6797598 GCF_000313985.2 Echinops telfairi | reverse complement strand
TGGCAGTAAGTTTGATTTTTGAGACTCTGCAGGATATGGGTGCTTAGAAAACCTGGCCCCTGGTAACAATACATTCTAATGACAATTGGTACCAGTTGAACTTTTCAACTGGAATTCAAAAAAGACACTGAGTCCAAAGGGAATTAAGACTGGATTATCAAATCTTTAGGAAGGACAGGCCATGAACTTGTGTCTGAGGGAAGAATTTCACATTTCCTTTACCTTTCTGCTCCACCCGAGGGTTATTTATGTTAGTGTCTCCATTGGCCCTCTAGACTGTCAAGGGGCTCTGGTAGTGTGGCGTGTTAGGCATTGGGCTGCTCATCGAACGATCAGTGGTTTGAACCCAACATTCACTCTGCAGGAGAAAGATGAGGCTGCCTGCTCCTGTCAAGATTTACAGCCCCAGAAATCCTAGGGAGCAGTCCCCCAGGGTCACTATGAGTTGGACTTAACTGATGGCAATGGGTTCTTGACTGTCCGATCCTGAAGGCAGCACCTGTTGAGGATTCTCTTCTGCGTTCTCTATAGAGCTTGCCAACAAACAGGTGCTCAGTCCTTAGCTGACTGACTTTGCATCTGAGATGCACTCAAGAAACATTTCTGATCAGTTGACTTTCTCTGATGGGCTAGCCGGGAAGGCGATGCTGGGTAACTTCTCAGTAGGGTTTGGAATTGAAGTGCTACAGAAGGAGCAGGTGATTGGAAGAGAGGCGCATTTCACTAGGATACACTCAGCTGTCTTTGTTTTACATTTAAATGAAACATTTGGGTCTACATAAAATTCAGATGACACATTAAGGGCAATTAGCTCAGCATGTTGCAGGTTGCTGATGAGAGAATCAAAGCCGCCTGGAGAATTGTTTGTGGTACTGATTGGTTAAGTGTCGTTCCTGAACGACATTGGGCCCTCCATTACCCTTGGAGAACTGAAGATCAGTGCCTGCCAGGCGCAGTCCAAACGGCCTCTCTTTTCAAAACACCCATCTCTTATTAATACTAAGAGACAAGAAAAGGAAAATGTACAGAGAACAAGGTGTATTAGTAGTTATGAGGGACAGGAGGGTGGTGGATATGGGGGAGTTGGGAGGAATCATGGTGATATAAATATCACGTAAAGGGTAGGACTGCATAGCCAAGTGTAATTGCTATCAGTAAGGTGCACACCTGTAACAGGTGAATTGGCAAGAGTGGTGTAACATATATTTACAACAGTGATGAGAGGGAGGGAGAGGGTACTAAGGTTGCTTCTGTACAACCAGAAACCTCCTGGGATTTGGTCTCCTAGTGGAGAGGTTCAGGGTCATGGCTTTGTTCCAACTAATTGACCTAATTGCATGTTTAGTGCTTCTGTTCTACCTCCCGAGTTGGATGCATAGTGCCTGGGGTCTTAAAAATTTGTAAGTGGCCACCCAAGACATAATAATAGGTCTCCATATGATTGAAGCAACAGAAATGAAAGGAATGTGGAATGTGTGGCTAGTTGCATCCATGATCCATTGCCTCCTATGCCATGAGACCAGAAGCAATGAATGGTGCCTGACTACTACTACTGAATATTTTAAAAATCAGTTTACAGAAGCATTCTAATCAAAAAGGAGGAAATCAAGTACAGAAATTCAGATTCTCAGGGACTGCAGACATCCTGGATTCATGAAGTTTGGATGAACCTGAAACTATTGCCCTGAGACAATCTAGGAAACTCAAAGCAAAAATTGTCTTTTAACTCTTCTTAAGACCAAACAGTAGTAGTTTAGTTGAACTAGTGTTTTTTTTTATTAATGTCTGCCTTGAATAGTATGCTTTTTAAAGACCGACATACATGGGATCAAATTAACAATAGCGTTAGATAGAAACTTAAGGAGGCAGTGAATTTGTGTTCATGGAAGAGGAACAACTTAGAGAGAGAGGGTGAGCCATAGTTACACAACTCTAAAGATATAATCCATCTCACCGAATTGCACGTACTGAAACTGTTGAATTGGTATGTGCTTTGCTGTGTGTAGTCTCAACAAAGACAGAAGGTCTGATCCCTTGAGCTCCCTTCCTAAGGATACAGGAAGCAAAGAACTATCGGTTGGAGTATGTAGTGAGAATTCACCTTACCCCAAAGAAGTATGGCCTTTGCGTTTTGTTTTGGAGGTAATCTCTATTGTGTTTGTTTGCCTGTGTGATTAAGGGTGAGAGAACAACTAGTAATGTGACTTGGTGCGGAGATTCTTGGCTAAACAGTGTCAGTTGACCTGCTGAGGGAAATCAACTATGTGGACAACAATCAACCATGTCTAAGTAATGGGACCCCAGCAGAGACTTGCCATTGAGGAGCAGGCTAACTCTCCTGGTTGGCCACCAAAACCAAAAACCAGATGCCCTTGAGCCAGTAAGCACTCATGGTGATGCCATCTGTTTCAGAGGAGAACTGTGCGCCGTTGGATTCAAAAGCAGATCACCAGACCTTTCTTTCGAGGTGCCTCTGAGTGAACAGAAGCTGTGGTAGTTACATAATCTGGTGTCAGTTTGAGAGGATGACAAGTGAAGGGGTGGAGTCTGGCCCGTCAATCAAGATAGAACCAGTGAGGCCTCTGTGTGGGCATGGCTTTGCCCTGAGGGTTTTGTGAAAATTCTGGGATTTCCTCATTGGACAGGGAAGACACTCTCTCACTCTGCTCACTTCCTTGGAGACTGCTGACTCCCTGTGAGAGATCCCTGAGGATAAGCCACGCGGACATACCCTGATGCAGCCAGGACCCTGGACCCTGAGAAGCCACATGGAGACCCCTGCCAGCACTGAAAGGCTTCTACCACCGCTGGATTCAGAAGACTTCCAATCCATTGGGCTGTGACCTTTCTGCACTCGGTGTCAGTGCATGTGTTTCGTGAGTTTGAAGAGAACTGTATAGATTGGTATCAGACATATGGGCTAATATCAGACTTATGGACTTGATCTGGACTGGGCTGGGGTATTTTCTCAATATTCAACTGCTCTTGTCTATAAACCTCTTTCTTATACACATATGCATGTTTATGAATTTGTTTCTCTAGTCTACTTGGACTGACACAGAAAGCTTCCAATTTTCAATGAGTAGCTTAATGCGTTACATTTGAGCCACCCAGGGGTCTTCAGTATATATTGTTACACATTGATATCAGGAGCTAAAGCTCCCTGACCCAGAAGGGAGAGGACAATAGAAACTCTGCATTTGGAACTCTTCTGTACTGTTCTCTATGTCTTTTTCTTTAAAAAAAGTGTTGAAAATATACACAGCAACACATAAACCAACTCAAAAACGTATGCGTGTACAATTTGGTTTGCCTGGGCTGCTCTTAATCTGGATCCTTTCCATATGAATATTAACAGTTTTCAGCAAGTTCTATAACTCATTCTAGTGAAGTATCAAAACTCTTTTTGGGAGCAATTTCTGGACTGCCTCCAAATTTGCAATTGGTGTCTGTGTTAGGCTAGGTTCTCTGGAGAAGCAAAACCAGTGACACTTACATGTGTATGTATATAGAAAGACATTTGCATCAAGAAGTGGCTCACATCATGTACAAGTGGGCAAGATGTTAAACTAGAGGCTTCTCTGGATTCATGTAGCTTTTGGGGACTGATGAACCAAGACATGGTAAGATAAAGCAGGAATACCACCAACTGGTGGATGCAAAGTTGACTGAATCTAAAGTCTGTCGTCCACTAATGGCTCCTGGGATCAGCAGGCAATATGGCAGGAGTTTAATGAACCAGATACAGAATTCACACCTGGCAGATGTGATAAACTTCCTTACAGAATCTCCTTAAAATGAGCAGGCCGCACCCTTAAGTCCATTTGCATTAGGACTTGCTGTCTGCTTATAGAGTTGATCATATTAAGTTAGATCCCATTGTGGAGTTAATCACATTGCTTGAAATCACATTATGGGAGATTATGGCCAACCTCCTGTGGTGCCAGAGAAGAATACTGAAAGCACCTTGGACTGCTAAAGGGTAAACCCACCTGTCTTGGAAGAAGTGCGACCAGAATGCTCTTTAGAGGCCAGGATGGTGAGACTTTTTTTTTTTTGAGACTTTATCTTACATTCTTTGGACACGTTCACAGGAGATCCCAGTCCTGGAGAAGGACATCATGTTTACTAAAGGTATAGCAAGAAAAGGGGAAGGTTCTCAAATAGATGGACTGACACCATGGCTGCAACAATGGGCTCAAGCACAGGAACAATGGTGAGGCTGGGCAGGACCAGGAAGGGTTTCATACTGCTGTGCATAACATCACTTTGTCTTAGAATTGACTTCATGGCACCTAACAACAACAACAACAACATTGAGAACCCTAGCCCAGCCAAGTTGACATAAAACCTAACTATTATAGTATCAAAAATGCAATCTGTTTGGAGGACAATTCCCTCTAACTAAACTCCTTGAATGCACAGTCGTAGGAAAATCAGAGCCCACATCCTGGGGAGTTAGGTTTATCTTTCTGAGGGAAACCACTCTGGAGTCTGGAGGTATCTGCTTTGGGGCCCTGGTGGTAGAGTGTCGGAGCAGAATGTTCTTGATATCCTTCTGCAATCACAGCAAAAGGTATCAGTAGTGGTTGTGTTTGGCTGAATTTCCTAGAGAAGCAAAACCAGGGACACTCATACGTGTATGAGAAAGAACTTTATGGCAAGAAAAAAAAAATGTATGTCAAGAAATTGGCCTAGCCCAGTGCAATTCCAGTCCAGGGGGCAAATGCCAGCCATAGACTCTCAGACTGAGGGCTACCGATGGCTGAAGCAGAAACGCAAAGCAAGAACGTGGGTGGGTGCAGTCATGCGGATTCACGATACATAAGAACATGGCAGCATGCTGACAACTCTGAGGCTTGGCAGGCCAGGTGGTCACTGGTGCCAGGTGTCAGGCACAGGGCCAATCAAGCAGGAAGGCAAAAAAGCAAGTGAAAGAGCTCCGTTCTCTAGAGCGTTTCATTTATTTAAAAGGCCCCATCCCCAAGGAGGTGTCATCAGGCCATAACCTGATTGGTAGGTTGAACTCCACCCCTACCTTCACCCAGGTCCGTCAAGTTGACGTCGAATCTAGCCATCGTAGTGGTTTGCTGTGATGCTGGGAAGCTATGCCATTGGTATTTCAAATGCCAGCAGAGTCACCAAAGTGAACAGGATTTCGTGGGAAGCAGGAGCCTGGTCATGTAGACCGTGGTTAAGTGGGGCTGCTATCACAAGGCAGCAGTTTGAACTCACCAGGCGCTTCAAGGGAGAAAGGTGAGGCTATCTGCTTCCTTGAAGATTCAAAGGCCCAGGGACCCAAATGAGGCAGCTTTGTCCTGCCCTCTGGACTCACTCTGAGTCTAAATGGACTCGCTGGAGTGAGTACATCGAGCAGATGGAAGATAGACCAGTGCACTAGGGAATACCAAACCCAGGGTGTCGTTCAGATTCAACCTCCAGAAACCCATGGACCTGTCGACACCCCAGTCTTCCAGACCTTCTTTTCCCCACCTGTAAGATAGAGTTTGGGCTTGGTCACTTTAATGGGATATTGGAAAGGACAGAAGAAATGGTGCTTGTGCTAAAACTTAGAAAACTGTGGCATAATATTTATAGAAGTGGAAGATATTAATATCGTCAGCCTATTTCCAATCATTTCATGGAGTGCAGAAGTGAATACTATTGCAAGTTCATAGTGGAACGGGGAATCCATGTCTCTTGGCCCTGAGGGTGGTGATTCTTTAATAAGATGTGGTTTTACCAGAGCATTCCTTTGTCCAGTGCTTTGGTAATGTCAATTGCTTAACAGTAAGCAGAAAAGTGTCTGTGAGCACAAGATAGGTGTCGTGAGCACCAGTTTCCTATGGAAGTTTCCAATCACACAGACCGAATATTTGTGTAAAATTAAGCCTTCTGGCTTAGTAATTTGTTATTCATCAGATCAGAAGCTACAGAAGAGGCAAGGTCGTGACTAGAGGCTAGTAAAAGTGGTTCCCTAGCAAGAGAACAGCAGAGGCAGCAGCTTCAACTAGAGGCAAACAGTCCACCACGATTTATTAGCACTGCAACAAGGACAGTAGCTAGGCTGGGGTGCTAGTTGTAGGTGTGCCTGAGTCTTTAAAGGAGGGCTGCGTGAGGCCCAGTTTGCCCTGGAAGAGGACAGAAAAAAATTTGCAAGATGCAATTTCTGAAAATGTTTACTTTTTTTACACACGATATAATTGCATGCTTAGTTTCAGATCATTATTTGAGGGAAATAAGGTGAGGGAAGATTCGTAGATTAAATGTATATAGACGCAGAGGTTAAGCAGCGCTAAAATTGCTATAAGAAAATGTATAATGATGCTAGTACTATTAGTTCATTTTTGAATGTTGAGTCATTTAGGCGTGAAGTCAGATAGTGGAGGGAGGCCTCCTATGGATGAAAGGATAGATAAAAGGATAATTATTACTAGTGGTGAGTTATTTCATACCACTGATAATCAAGTAGTTGATGAGGTTATATTCATTAGTAAAATACAGGTTGATAATGTGAATATTATAGGATACCTATTTAAGACTATGAGGGAGGGGTTATAAATAATGATGGCGGCTATTCAACTTATGTGGGCAATGGATGCGTAGGTCATGATTTTAGGTACTTTTGTCTGATTTAATCCCTATCAACCGCCAACTAGGATGGAAAAAAATGAATGAAGTTAAAATAAGATTAAGATCAATAGAGGGCGTCATTTGTCAGGTTAGGAGAATTAGACGTATTGATAAATGGGCTCCTTGGGCTACTTAGATCACTCATAAGTGAAATGGGGCTATTTCTCATTTTAGTATTAGGGCAATAAGTATGACTGAGGCAATTGAATGCTTTATTTCTAGAAGCGTCCCTTGGCCTGGGTGCGTGAAGGTAAATGTAACTGCTACTAGGAGAGGTGCAGGGGCAGTGGCTTGAGTCCGGAAGTGTTCTGTTGCAGTTTCAGGCCAAGCGTGGGTTGTGTGATTTTATAGTAAAGGGAATGATGGCAAACATGTTTATTTCAAGCCCTATTCATGCTAACAGCCCATGAGATCTAATTATAGTAATTAAGGTACCTGAGATTAGAATTATTAGAATAGTAAAAAGAACTATGGGATTTATTAGTATGGGAAGGGGTAAAACCAGCATCTTCGGGGTATGGGCCCGATAGCTTATTTAGCTGATCTTCCTTAGAATATGGTGTAACATGGTAGCACGGGGATATTTTAATTCTCTAGTTTAGTGCAATTACTAAAATTCTAGAAATAAGAGGACTTAAACCTCTATAATTTACTCTGTCAACGTAACTCTTGTCAAACACATTTCTACATTTGAGGGATGCCTGCTAATATAATTGGAATAGAGGCATATCATATACATAAGGCTAGTTTCAGGGGAAGAAAAAATATTTTTTTTAAATCATTTTATTAGGGGCTCATACAACTCTTATCACAATCGAAAAAAAATTTTTATATGAGACATATACGGTGATATAGCAAATGTGTGGGTATGATGCACGTACTCAGAAAAATACAGTTAGCAATGAAGTTTTGCTTATAAAGCTGAATGTGTATTTTTGAAAATTGAATGTTGTGGGAAGCCCCTAAGAAGAGGATGGCAGTTAGGGCATTATTTTAATAACGTTAGCATCTTTGACTAGGGGAAAAAAAGGTCAAAGGGACTGGCTGTGTAGTCTACACTGAAGCCTGACACTAACTCGGGTTCGCCTTCTGTTACATCAAAGGCTGCTCGCTTATCAGTGGAGACAAATCAGATTTTGGCGAGGGGCCTTGAGGCGACAAGAAGTCAGCTATACTCTTGGGTTGTGGTTAGTGAGGTTAATGTAAATGATCCTTGAATTAGTATCATTGATGAGAGGATAATAGCAAGGGGTTCCTCACAGGCGATTATTGGCGCTGCTGCTCATGGGCTCCAACAGGAGTATATGCTGAGTTGGATGCTCGGCCTGGTCAGCGCATACAGTGCACCGCTAGACTGGATATGGCTAAAATGAAGAGTAGCCCCACGTTCATGCTGATAAGAAGAGGTCAAGGGAGCAGCATTCATGGAGTTCGTGCTAGTGTGAATGCCAGGATAGGTGCTGTGATCCATGTTATTATTGAAGAAGCTAATGGTCGAAGGGGTTCTTTAGTAAATAGTTTTACTGCATCCACAATTGGCTGAAGTAGAGCATCTGGTCCCACGATGTTAGGGCCTTTCTGGAGTTGAGCCTATCTAGTACATTTTGTTCAGTACGGATAAGGCATGCTACAGCTAAAAGAATGGGAACAATTAAGGGGATAAGATTAATTAGAAACACTATTAAGACAGGAGTTGTACCTCTTGTGCAATTGCCGGGCTCTGCCATCTGAACGAACCCTTCTCTAGGGTAATTTTTTAGTAAGACATTAAGATTGTCATTATTTTTGGATCAAGGAGCTTTAGTAACGTTGGCTTTATTTCTTTGGGCCTTTCATACGAGGAGAAATATTTCCATAGAAAGCGACCTGGCTTTACTGCAGTCTCACCTCAGATCATGTAAGACTTGAATTGTTGAACAAATGAGCCATTGGTGGCTGCTGCACCATCCGGGTGTCCTGATTCAACATCGAGGCCATAAAGCCTATTGTTGGTATGAACTCTTAAAGAGGATTGTGCTGTTAAACGATTAAACAAAAAAAGAACAGAGTACATAGTGAAATCAAGAAATAGTTTAGCTGGAATATCAGCTTGGGTGTTGACGGCAGGACAGGAGTCTCTTTCCTGAGTGGGTGTCCAGGGCAGAATGAAATGCTCCACCCATGGTTGACAAGACCAGAATAATCTTTATACTACATGGATGCTTCATTTTAATAAATGGTTTCCAAGAATGCTAATGATTGGTATGAAAATTAAGATAATACTGGAATAAAGAATTGAGACTAATTGACCAATAATCATGAAAGCGTGTTCTGTAGGTTGACATCCAATTCATGTAAGGGTAAGCAAGTCAGCTACGAGACTTCAGAAGAGAATCTGGCTAAGCAGTTGGACTATTAGGCCTTGTTGTGTTGATGTATGTAGTAGTGGAAAAATAGCGCAAATGAGGGTGGAGCAAATGAGGGCTAGTACTTATAAAGTACTTATAAAGAGAAAACTGGTGGGGAAACTATTAAATTACCAAATTAATTCACCTGAACTTCCCGAGGGTTGTTGTGAAGACCCATAAGACCCTTCCTCATTGCCTGGCAGATGGCAAATCCTAGACAGACATTAGAAACACAGGACCCACACAGACAAGAATCGCCACCACGTGTCTTGTCCGTTTGTGGTTCTGTGGTGGCTTGTGTTTTGCCGTGATGCTGGAAAGCGATGACGTTGGTATTTCAAATGGCAGCACGGCCACCAAAGAGAACAGGGTTTAGCGGAGCTTCCAGATGAAAAAAGGCTACTAAGAAGCACTTGGCTCCCCACTTCCAAGGAAGGAGCCTCTGAAAACATTATTCATATCTCTGAAACACTGTCAGATCCCGGAGGCCTGATGAATAGAAACAAGACATTGTCAGAGATAGTGCCCGAGGACGGGCCCTTGGGGTCAGAGGCACTCAAAACATGACTATGGAGGAGTTTTCGCAGAGAAGAGTCGACCGGGGTTACGTGAGTCGGGTAAAGCCTGTAGGAGTAGAGCCTTTGAGATCTCCATTTGCTGACGGGGAAACACAGGTGCAAAAATCTGCTGATGATTGGAACTTGGAATATGTGAGTCTGAACCTGGGAAAATTGGAAGTGGTCAAAAATGAAGCGGAAAGCTTAACGATGGGTATCCCAGGCATTGGTGAGCTGAAATGGACTGCTATTGGCCATTTAAAATCAGAAAACGTATGATTTACTATGCCAGGAATAACCCCATCTAGACGACTGACATTCGCTGTCACAAAGGGCATCGCAAAACCAGTCTTGATGTACAATGCTGTCTGTGGCAGGATTCCATCCATCTGCCTTCAAGGAGATCCGATTAACACAATGATTATTCAAATTTATGCACCAACCACAAAAGCTGTTGTTGTTGTTGGTAGGTGCCATCAAGTTGGCTCCAACTCGTAGCGACGCTGTGCCCAAGAGAACAAGACACCGCATTGTCCCGCACCAGCCTCACAATTGGTCCTGCGCCCGCGCCATCGATGCAGCTTCTATCACAGACAGCCTTCCTCTTTCTCACCACCTCTGCACTCGACCAGACAGGGTGTCCTTCTCCAGGGACTGGTCTCTCCCGACAACATGTCCAAAGTCTGTAAGGCAAAGTCTTGCCAGCCTTGCCTCGAAGGAGCACTCTGGCCTTGCTTCTTCCAATACAGATGGGCTCGTCCTTTTCGCGGTCCGTGATACTTTACATGTTCTTCTCCAGCACCATCAGTCTTCTATGGGTGCTTCTTCTATGCGCTTCCTTGTTCAACGTCCAACCATTGAAGTTGTTGGTAGAATTCTTCGATGTCTTCATCACTAGCTCTTGTGGTATCTGACAGTGCTTCGAAGCTCTGCCTAAGGCTGTCAGGGGCTCCTTCCTCCAGAGTGGGGGGCCAAGCCCTTCTGTCTCGTCTGTTCTTCGTCCGGAAGCCTGCTCACTTTGGGCAACCCTGTTGGGGTTTGACATACCGGTTATATAGCTTCCAGCATCACAGCCACACACAAGCCACCCCCGTACGACAAACTGACAAAGAAGGAGGGGTCAGAGAAGCTGGATTATATGAAGCACACAGCCTCAGAGTGAGAGGAAGGTTTATTCACAACTGGTGGTATCCAGGATGAAGTGTTATGTATCTGCTTTTGCAGCTCTCCTGCCATCCCCCCAACTCATTGCTGCAGCAACCCCCCCTAGTTGGGGGGGGGGGCAGTATTGCCCAATTTGCAAAACATTGATTCAAAATCCATCGCCATTGGGTTAGTTCAGACTCAAAGTAACCCGACGGACAGAGTAGAAGCGCCCAGGGGTTTCTGAGGCTGTACTGTCGGGCAGCATCCCTGGTCCCCGGGTCCACACCACACGCCTCGGTGGCCCAGGGCCCCTCGTGCCCATCGCCCCAAGGCCCAGATTGATATCTTCAAGTCAGATCTGGCCCCCAAATGTCATCTTTTCCTCACAATTAATAATTATGAATTACTTCATAGCTTCAAAATGTCTCACATTTTCCACGGCCTACTCAACATCGCCATTTAAATGTTAGCTATTTCAGTTCAGCCTGTCAAAAATGGAACGGATTTTGTTCTGCTCTCATCTGTTCACATTCCTCATCTCGGCCGACGACAACGGCATCCTTCATCAGGAAGTCCCGTTGGTTCCATCGTCAGAAAACAGTCCGAATCTGTCATTTCGCCCCGCCTCGTCCGCGGCGCGGCGTCCCAGCCATTCTCTGCTCGTGTCTGGATTCCTGGAATGGCTCCTAACCAGGCCGGCTGCTCCAAGCTTCCTTTTCCTGCAATCCATGTTCAACAGAGCAGCCAGAGTGCTTCTGTTAGCGCCCCAGTCCGATCCCGCGGCCTCTTTCATTCACAGCAAACACCACAGCTTGCACGGTGTCCACGAGGCTCCCGCCCCTCTGAGCACTCCGCCCCACCCCCCAGACTTCTGGTCTAGCTGCGGTAGACTTAAGACCCCTCCCCGAACCTTCCTGAGACCCTTTGCTTTGAATGCGCTTTCTGCAGATCTCCATATAGCTTGCTTTCTCGTCGCTCTTTCAGATGCCTTCTCTTCCCAAGATGTCCACGCCCACTGCTTTGTTCAGAATTGCAACAAGCCTCCTTTCCTAGCAATCTTAAGCTTCACAATTCTGTTTTATTTTTCCCCATAGTCCTGACCACCATCTAGAAATAAACTCAATATTTTAAGGAAATTACTGTAATTAATTAGACGAGTGAGATATCGATGGAAAGTATTTTCAAGGCATGAAACAAGATGAAAAAGAAAATTCTAGATTGTACTAGAAAATTCTAGATTTTACTACACACACATTTAAAACTTTAGCATGCATAAGCAAATACAAAAACACATTTGACAAAGTGGTGTTTCCTTGTAGAGGTTGCAATCAGTGAGATGCAATGAAATATATATGAACTGTTCAATAGAAAACCGATTTGCTAATTGGTTCATAATTCAAATAAGTAGTTAAATATATGTGCTTTCTAAATATATATTTTAGAAAGTAAGATCTTTTAAAATTCTAGCATGAATGAGTGCTCTTACCCAGGGTTCGTGTTGAGTTTTTTCTAACCCTAAGAAAAAAAGAGTTGAGGTTTCATTATATGTGTTTTTGCTGTAACTGTCATTACATCTTCTGCATAGAGCTGATGTAAATTAATATTTAGTTATGGGACTTCCCATCACTGTTCATTTTCCATCCCTTATGAATTAAATTGTACAGGAAATTCCTAACCTCTATCCCTACAGATATATTACTGCTTAGGAATAACTTGTTATGTTAATTCAATACTGTTCAACTCGATGGGTTCTAAATGTTATCACTTCTGAACTATAAAGAGAGCCAGCTTCAACGTAGAGATGTGTACACAATGGGAGTGAGGAGAGGTGAGGGGGCACAAAGTACACCGAGGACCACCTGCTCTAAGAAAGGACATTGAGACAACCGGTTTGGACTTTGAACCTCCATAACTGTGAGAAAATTAATTTCTGTGGTTTAGAGCCACCCACGTTGGGTATTTGTACAGGAAACTAAGACACCTTCAGTACTTGTTCGTCAAAATTTCCATTCGCTTCCTGATCCAAATTCTCATTGGAAGCCCTATTTTAAGCAAGCAAATTGGGGGAAAAACATTGGGAAAGACATTTTGAACCATCTCTGGAATTTTAAACAAGGTTTTTAAAAAAATGCATCTGGAGTTATCTTAATGGTTTTAAATGGCTTTGCTATAAATAATCTTTTAAGGAACTTATATTAAAAAGCTTTTAGGTAATTAGGGCCAGTTTTTGACATTGGTTTTCAATCAGAGAGAGTTTTGATGAAAGCTGAGAGCAGACTCAGAAGACTGCTGGCTGTGCTCTTGGGTCCCTCGGGGTTTGAGGTCCACCAGGAGCCTGCCAGAGACAGTTTCCCAGCCTGCTCCTGTTCGTGCAGTTGTCAACCAAGACTGAGCATGGTCTGTCTCCATTACGACTTTATCCATTTTCTCCCTTATCTGGGACCGACCAGGTTCTCTAGAGAAATAAATCCAGTGACGCTCATATAGGCGCAAGAAGGAGCTTTATAGCAAGAAGTAATCTTACATCAAGAAGGGGCCCCAGCCTAGTCCACCTCAAGGCCCTGATGCATGCCGGTGCCGCCTTCAGACTCACGTAGCTGGAGACAGAAGACACCGGAAGGCAAGGCAAGAAGCTGGAAGATCACGGTCAGTGGGTGCAGAGTGGATCCAAAGTTAGTGGACACATGGCAGGTCACCAACAAGGTTGGGCGGCCCGAGTGGGGCTATCCCTGAAGGCAAGCAGAATTCCAGCAAGCAGGAAGGTGACGTGGCAGAGAGGAAGAAGCAAGTGCCCAGTTTCTCCCTAATAAGAAGGCCACCTCTTGCAGGAGGCAACATCAGGAGGGACCTGATCGACAGATTGGACCCCCCCAACCCCCCTTCCATCAATGCAAGTTGACATGAAATCATGCAACTACCACAAGAAGCCATCGCTTTCTTGCTTTGTTTTAGCGTGTTACCTCCCAAATACCAAACACCCACTGCCACAGAGTCACTGACAAGTCACAGGGACTCTTGTGAGACAGAATAAAACGGCCCTTTTTGGTTTCTGAGGCTACAAATCTTCATGGGAGTGGAAAGTGTCACTTTCTCCCATGGAGCAACTGGTGGGTTTGAACTGCTGACTTTGCAGTTAGCAGTTCAAGATGTACAGCCCATTACACTCTGAGGGCTCCTGGATCACCTGTGTACCCCTGAAATAAAAACTCTTGATTTGACTAAAATGGTACCGTACACGCACCTAACGATAATTCTTTAATGCCGCTATTTGGTATTGGCTCCACTATCAAGACTGTAGGAAGTCATGGAGAGTAAAGGTCATAATATTCTTTCTGAAAATACTTGTGTTTTAAAACTTTTATATTTATTTTGTTATGAAAATGTTTTATTGAAAAATACTAAGGTAAATAAAAAAGTATTTCAACAACGTTTGCAGTTCATACATTCCTAAGTTGATTGCAGACAAAACCCGTTTAAACAGGTCTCTATCAGTGGGTAGCTGCAAACAAATTCCCTCAGTGGTACACTGGTCTCAATCTCACTGTGGTGCTTTGAAAAACTAAAAGAGACTCTCAAAACAGTGGCATCTAAGGGGATCGGATCTGGTGGGCCAGTTCTACTCAAGGGCGAGAGGTCAGTTCAGAAGGCCATGGCAACAGGGTTGTTGGGGGAGTGCATCAATAAGAGTAATGTGGATAGATTGTCTCGAAGGACAAAGGAAAATCATGGGGGCTTGTTATAAAAAAGCCTAAGAAAATTAAAAACTTCATTGGTGAGAATGTTGCACCAGGGATCGTTTTCCCTCAGGGCAATGCACCTGCTTGTTCAATGAGGGTGGTGAGGGCTGTCGTATAAGAATTTCTCAGGAAGCCTTAACCCATCCACCTTGTAGCCCCTGCCTGACATTGCCCTCCAGACTTCTTTTGGTTCCCCAAATTCACAGAACAGCTCAGAGGTACATGGTTTGAGACCCCGAGGATGCTGAAACTAGTGTTTTGATATAATGTAAACCAAAGAATTTTATTAAGCCAAAGAAGTTTAAAGGATGAGAGAGGGTGAAATGCCACCTTCAGAAATATGTTTACTTCAATGGAGGGTATGCCAAGAAACAGTAGCTTCACTGTTTCGTATTTTTGCTTAATAAAGGACTCATTTTTAAAATCACCCACTGTGTCAAGCACATTTGTACATTTGTTGCCATCATCATTTTCAAAACTTTTTTTTCTACTTGAGCCCTTGGTATCAGCTCCACATTTCCCCCACCCCTTCCTCATGAACCCTTGATACTTTATAATTTTTTTTCCATGTCTTACACTGACCAATGTTTCCCTTCACCCACTTTTCTTTTGAAAGGACACCTTTAACAAACAAACAAACAAACAAAAGCCTTACCCTTGTACATTGTGAAGACAGAAGCCTGGACTCATCTAAACCAAATCCAGCCCACGGCCACTCAGCTGGTTCAGACGCATGACCTATAGGACAGAGTAGAACTGCCCCACTGAATTTTCAAGGCTGAATGTTCTGAATTTCCAACAATCATGAATCAATTTTTTTCCATAGGACTAGAATTTATTATTCATAGGACCATACTTTATAATTCTTCTGGTGATACTGTTTAATACATAGGAAATTTGTGCCCATTTATTCACACACCAACACTCTTCTGAGTTATCACAAATATAGGGCAAGGGTTGTTATCACCTTAAACTCTACTAGGGCTATTCTAAAATGCTCATTCCAATGCCGTAAGTCCCCAAAAAACATTTCCTTTAGAGGATTATTTGTTTCAAGGTTTTATTAATTTTGTTGATGCTGTTGAGAACATGCCCAAGTCTCTGTATCTACGACAAACACTAATGCAACCGTTTTCTGTATTGCTATGGGAGCAATATCGGTTACATCCTGTGAACACGGTAGATTGATCCATTTGTCTTGTTCAGTTTCTTCTTACGTTAGCATAAATTAGTATCCTAAATTGGGATAGCAATATCTTTTCTTAGTTTGCCTTTATTTGGCTGTATCTTCATTTGCCTTCATTTCTGAAGGATACTTTCTTTGCATTTAAACTTTTAGCTTGTTTTCTTTCAGCACTTGTAATATGTTGTGCCACTCCCTACTGACGTTCATGGTTTCTGAAAAGTTCAGTCATTAAAAAGTTTCCTCTGTAAGTAATCTATCATTTTTCTGTTTTCATTTTTTGCTTAGTTTTTTTCAACAGTTTGATGTGTCTAAATATAGAATTTAAATTTTTTTACCCATGTTGAAATTCACTAAAATCCTTAAATATGCAGGTTTGTCTTTTGCCAAATTTGAGATGTTTGTGGTCCTTATTTCTTCAGGGTTTTTTTTGGTTTTGTTTTGAACGTTGATGACAGAAATGTTAGGATTTTGGTATTGTCTCTGAAGGCAATGTGGGACCATGTGCATCTTTGTTCTTTCTTCAAAAAAAACTTTTCAATCATTTTCTCTTTTTAAAGATAGGATCTCACTGCAAAGTTGATCGATCTCCAAGTTGTCTACAGATATACTACCCTGAAAGTGCCCTATCTCCTCTGATCTATCATCTCCAAGTTGACTGAATATTTTCTCTGTTATCTATCTCCCCTGGCTATCAAATCCATCCAGTGGAAGTTTTGCTTATTTTTAGTTAACTGAGTTTTGTTCTAAAATTTCTATTTAATTCTTCTTTGCATTTTCTATTCAGTTGGTAAGTGTTATAGGCTTTTTTGTGCCAACATATCTTCCGTAGGAATATGTGGATGGATTTTAGCCTGCCAGGTCACAGCTGAATAGGAGGGCTACTGAGATAAATGGTTCTGGAGGCCAGCCTCCTTCTCTGTCATTTTCACTTTCCTGCTGTTGAGACACTCAGAGAGCTGGAGGAGCCACGTGGAGACCCACACCAGCACGAGATGCTAACACTGCCATTGGATCCACAAGACTTTTCACCCACCAGTCTGTGATCTGCCTACATTCGGCATCATTGCTTGTGACTGTGTGAGTCTGAAGAGGGATTTATGAGCAAGTATCACACTTATGGAGTAGTATCAGACTCATGGCCTTGATCTGGACTGGACTGGGATGTTTGTTTAATATATAATTGCTTCTTAATAGAAAGCTCTTTCTTATACATACATGAGTGCCACTGGATTTCTTTCTCTCATCAACCCAGCCTTACACAGTAAGACTTTCCATTAATTTCAAGACTATTTGCCTGTACTTCTTGAAGCAACTCTTAGTATTTGCCTTACCATTTTTGTCATATAACTACATTTGTGTCATCTTGGTTTTAATGTCTACTGATTTTTTTTTTCCTATTTGAGTTAAGATTTTCTTAGTACTTCATATGCTGACTAATTTTGGATTGCATACTGCCGAAAAAGATATACAAAATTCTGTATATCATGTAAAGGGGCCCTGATGGTGCAATGGTTAAGCACGTGGCTGCTAACCCGAAGGTTGGCAGTTTGAACCCACTGGTGGCTCCAGAGGATAAAAGACCAGGCAATCTGCTCCCATAAAGATTTTAGCCTAGGAATCACTATGGGCCAGTTCTCCTCCATCCTGGAAGTTGGGATCAACTTGACAGCACATGACAAGAATATTGGTATTTTTGTTCTGTTTTAACAGTGTGATCAGATTAAGGCTGCACATTCCAACCAGCCCTCTGTGGGGTCATGATTATAGTGTTGGCATTCCTTTCAATGCCTTTGCAGTGCTAGCTGGCTTATTTCACGTGTGCACCAGGGAGCCATACTGTGATCGTTAGTTAAACATTGAGCCCCAAGGCCAGCACTTCTAACTCTCTAGACATCCCATAGGAGAAAAATCACACGATCTGCTCCCATAACGATGTAGCCTGTAAAATCTTACAGGAACAGTTCTACTCTGTCATCTAGGGCTGAAACAACGCGATAGCGGTGAGTTTGGCTTGGTTTGGTGCGTAGGCACCATCTAGTGGCCAGGACATCCATCATTATGATCTAGTGCATCTCAGGACAGCCCCTGTATTTGGAGCCAATAAATGAGCAGAGAAAGAGGAAAACAAACAAACAAACGAAAACACAGATGTCGGTGCTTTCTGTCTTGGGATCTCAACTTTGTCATTTGGAGAGGAAGTTTTCTCAGCCCCTGCCATTGCTGCAGGATTGCTGGGGAACTGGGGCGACAGCGGCTACTTCACAAGCTGTCAGGTTTGCTAGGCTGTTGCAGGTGTTGGGTGCTGTCAAGTTGGTTTGACTCATAGAGATCCTATCCCGTGAACAGCAGAACAGAACACTGTCTCTTTCTGTGCCAGTTCAGAATTGTTCTCATGTTGGAGCCCATTGCTGGAGCCACGGTGTCAATCCCTCTTGTCCAGGGTCTTCCTCTTTACGACCACCCCTTTACTTCAATGAGCATCATGTCTTTCTCTAGGGGCTGGTCTCTCTGGATAACATGTCCAGGTAGGTAAGACAAGGTCTCACCAGCCTTGCTTCTAAGGAGCATTCTGGCTGTACGTCTTCAAAGACAGATTTGTTTGTTCTTTTGGCAGCCCATGGTACTTTCAATATTCTTCGCCAGTATCATAATTCCAATACACCGATTCTTCTTTGGTTTTTCTTATTCAATGCCCAACATTCACATACATATGAGGCGATTGAAAATACCATGGCTTCGGTCAGGCACATGTTAGTTCTCTGGCTTTGTAACACTCTACAGAGGTCTTCCACCACTTGTCTGTCAGTTTCCTTACTGCTGTCACCTGGATCTTGGCTCAAAGCAGAGAATGCCAGAAAGGAGTCTACTTCTGTTTCACTGACTCTGCAAAGGCACCTGCTGTGTGGTCATAATAAACGGTGGGTAGCCTTGAGAAGAATGGGAATTCCGGAACACTTCCTTGTGTTCATGAAGAACTTGCACATGGATCAAGAGGCAGTTGTGCAAATGGAACAAAGGTATACTGTGTGGTTTAAAATCAGGAAAGGTGTGCATCCAGAGTGGATCCTTTCTCCATACTTATTCCATCTGTATGCTGAGCAAGTAATCAGAGAATTTGGATTATATGTAGAATGTGTGACATGAGGATTGGAGGAAGGCTTATTAACAACCTGTGGTATGCAGATGACACAACCTCGCTTGCTGAAAGTGAGGAGGAATTGAAGCCCTTGCTGATGAAGATCAAGGATTGTAGCCTTCAGTATGGATTATAACTCAATGTAAGGAAGATTAGATCCTCACAACTGGACCAATAGATAACATCATGATAAATGGAAAAGAGGTTGAAATTGTCAAGGATTTTGTCTTATTTGGATCCATAATCAATGCTCATGGAGGCAACAGCAAGAGATCAAAGATGTATTGCATTAGGTCAATCTACCGCACAAGACCTCTACAGTTTTGAAGAGCAAACCTCTACAGTTGCTTTGAGAAGTAAGATTCACCTGCCTCACACAATGGCATTCTCCAATACATCATATGCATGTGCAAGTTGGATATTAAATACGGAAGACCACAGAAGAATCAATGCAAATGAACTGTGTGGTGCTGGAGAAAAATATTGAAAAATACCATGGACTGCTACAAAGGCAAACCAATCTGTATTGGAAGAAGTAAGGCCAGAGTGCTCCTTAGAGGCATGGATGGCAAGACTTAATCTTACAGACTTTGGATATATTGTCAGGAGAGACCAGTCCTTGGAGAAGGACATCCTGTTTGGTAAAATGGAGGGCCAGTGAAAGGAGGAATGCCCTCAATGAGATGGATTGACACGGTGGCTGCATGAATGGGGTCAGGACGATGATGAGGATGGTGCAGGGCTGTGCAGTGTTGTCTTTTGCTCTGTTGTGCATAGGGTTGCTATGACTCTGAGCTAACCATATGGCACCTAACGACAACCACAGAGCGGTCTTGTGCAGCAGATTTACCCGACGCAATGCATCCTTTGATCTCTTGCTCGCTGCTGTCATAAGCACTGATCGTGGAGCCAAGCAAGATGACATCTGTGACAGCGTCACTCTTTTCTCCATTTATCACATTACCTATTGGTCCATTTCTGAAGATTGTGGTTTTCTCTACACTGAGTGTAATCCACGTTGAAAATTACAATCCTTGGTCTTCATCAGCATGTGCTTCAAGTCCTCCTTACTTTCAACAAGCAAGACTGTTTCCTCTGTATATTGCAGGTTGTTAATAAGACTTTCTCCAATTCTAATATCACCTTTTGCTTTACATGTAATCCAGCTTCTCTGCCGATTGAATAAGTATGTGGAGGAGATATTAACTCTCTGGTTAGGTGCCATGAAGTTGGTTCTGACTCATAGCCCTGACCTCATAGTCTTTGCTCTGTTTGAGCTCATTACTGTAGCCACTGTGTCAATTAATGTTTTTTGCTGACTCTCTACTTGCCAAGCATGGTATTCTTCTCCTGGGATTGGCCCCTCCTGATAATCTACCCAAAGTACATGTATCAAAGTTTCTCCCTTCTTACTGCTAAAGAGCATATTGGTTGTATGTCTTCCAAGACAAATCTGCTCAGCCCTCTGATCGACCATGCTGTAGTCGGTATTCTTCGCCACACCGTAGTCCAAAGGCCTTAATTACTCTTTGGCATTTCTTATTCACAACATTTACATTTATATGAGGCAATTCAATACACTCCTCTTTAGACTAGTTGAGAAGGATATTTAAAAGATATTATCGTTTTTGTTTTCCCTGCCTGGCTATTTGTTCAAGGACAGTCTATCCTATCAGCTTTATTAGGTCCCAAAGGTAATTCTTGATCTCTGCATTATGCAGTAATTGGTGTTCAAAACAATTAACCAAAGTCAATAAGAAAAATGATCTCAGATGACTGTCTGAACTGTTGTACACACGTATATGTAATAAGTAAAATATAATAAAATAAATTAAGAAATATAATTAGACAATTATATAACAAAATAGATGAGCTCTTGATTATTTACCTGCTTCCCAGGTAAACATATACTTTGGTAAAGAAAAATTGGTGAGAAGCCGCTTAATCAGAAATTCATGTTACAGACGCACCTTTCGCATATCCTTGTGATTTGGGTTTGGGGGACAGACAAATCTTTCAGACTATCGGTCAGAGTTCTCTATGGTTAGAATAAAGGTCCCTGGGAGAAGGGAGAAGCAGTCAGCAAGCTGAGAAACTAAAGCTGTTTGCCCCTCGCAGCAGAGACCTCTTAGGCCGTCTATAAAGGCAAACGCATCTGTCATTTGTCAAGGACCCAAGCAAGCGTGGGCAGAAACAGAAAGTAAGCATTGCAAGGTACATTTATTATCAAAAAGGACACGATACCAGAATTAATGATAACATCCTGGTTAACATAACAAAATTAATCCCACCATTTAGATGACCACCACAAAAGGAGCAATATTGAAGGACAATCATAAGAAACTATATTGAAGCATAGTCAAAACTAATTATGACATCCCGAACCCGGGAACAGGAGAGTACATTTGAAAATCAATCACCAGAGGAGAGTTCCCAGAAGGGAAGGGGAGCAGGCCGGCCAACCAGCAGTCAGCTTTCTGAGATGGGAGGGGAAGCGGCCAAGTCATCTGGCAGCGGACCCAAATGCCCATTCTTTGGTCAGTTTGCTTCACTGTGGGGTCGTCATGAGTCAGCGTTGACTTGATTTTTAGTCTGAGACCAGAAAAACCTCGACAGAGGCTCAACTAGAGCTTAGTGATCAAAGATTCTAATCAGACTCTGATCAGGAGTGGGGCCAATGTCAAAGCGAGAACTAGATAGCAGCGCTCTTGCTTCGGGGTTTTCTTACCCATGAAACTGAAGATTCACTTTCTTTCTTTTTTTTTTGCAAGGATACAGAAATGTATTCACCAATGTTTGACGGTTATAGTCACAACAGCCATAAGGTAGAAACAACCCAGGTGTCTTCTCAGATGTTTAAACCTTCAGAAACAAAGCAGCCCAATAGCCTACAGATGGAAACAACCTAAATGTTCATCAACAGGTGCATATAGTGGGTATTATCCAGTCATAAAGATAAGTGAGGTTCTGAGAAATAGGTGAGCATGGATCTTTGCCACGGGCGAACCTTGAAGACCTGGTACTATGTGCAATCAGGCAGACACAAGCGGACAACTGTTGCACAATTCCACCTGCAGAAAGTAAATGCAAAGAGCTATCCCAGGGGCTGGTGGCTGGGATAACGGGGAGTTACTGTGTAATGGGTGCGTAATTTATGTTTGGGTTGATAAAGATTCACTTTTAATAAATTTTGACCAAAATGTACCTCATAGCAGTTTCTCTTTCATGCCAAATTGCCCATTGCTTTACTTCTCTGGAGCTGCTCTAACCGAAATACCATCGATGGTGGCTTTAACAAACAAAAATGTATTTTCTCATAGTTAATAAGAAAAAGAGGAAAGAAGAAGAAGGATGTTCGCTGCCATCTAGTTGATTCTGACACATTGACCATATAAGGCTGAGTAGAAAAAAAACAAAAACACATTTTTTCTTGGGTTTCTGAGGCTGTAGCTCTTTTCCAGGGCAGAAAGCCTCATCTTTCGCTCACATTACAAACCACTAACCTTTCAGTTAGGGCCTCAATGGGTAACCCATTATGCCAACAGGACTCCTTTCTCAGTTTCCCCACATCAAAACCCAATGCCAGCTCAGAGTGCCCCTAGACGGTGCTTCCACGGCTTTTACAGCTTTATGGGAGCAGACTGCCTCAACCTTCTCCCAGGGAGCTGCAGGTGGGTTTGAACTAAGACCTTTTGGTTAACTGTCCAACGCTTACTTATGGTGCCATGAGCCAGGAATCAGAGTCCAAGGTGTCCGCTCAAGGCTGTCCATCTCTAGAGCTTCTGCTCTGGGGAGATCTCCCTGGGGCTTGGCATCTCTGTTCCTTGACCTCCTCTTCTTATCGTTTATTAACGGTGGACCCTAAACAGACTACCCTAGCTCTTGTCATCAACATGACCGAGAGACCCCGCTCCCAACGGAATTCTAACCACAGGACTGGAGGTTGACATTTTCGACACTTATTTCCTGGGGGCACCATCCAATCTATCACACAAATGCCTCCTGTCCTGTTTGAAGTCAGATTTGCTGCATGTGAGTTTCAAAAGGTACGTCCAAGTGGAGGGCCTGAGACGATTGCATGACTCAGGATCAGGGGGTCTCTGTCAAAGGGAAGGGCAGGGTGCCAGTTGTCGGTCTTTTCCATCTCTCCCTCCTCTTCTCAATTCTCGTGGACCCTAGCTTCTGCGAGCCATTTGCTTTTTCTGGTGTGCGCATGTCTCCTGGTGCATGCCTATAGAATCACTGCTCGGAGTAAGTCTTATGCTCAGATTTTGCTGCATTTTGATTGTCTTAACTATAGTTTTAAGCTCTTTACATTAAAAGTTTTAGCACCTGGGAAAGTTTATTTATATGGCATGAACCCTTTCTTCTTCCATTGATGTGACAATTTGTCCTATTGTAAATCATTATTTCTAAAGTACCATGACACTGTTGAATCTCATGTGTGTTTTTTTAAATAGTAATTCACATGATCTTGAATCATAGTACATTTCATACATGTTAAACTTTTCTTTCTACATAGTTTACGTAGACTAAACATTATAACTGATACATGGTAGTTACAACTCAGGAAGCTAAATCATTCTTAAGGTTGACTATCTTCCTGACTTTTTAATGCTTTTTGTCTGGGGCAAGCCTTGTTTGGGGAATTGCCTCCAATAATACACAAATGACTAGCTTTGTACAGAGAGATTTATAAAAAGGTTTCTCATCTAGTTCTCACCTTAACCTATGAATGAGGTCTCACTGTTACCTTCTCTTTGAGAAGGAGGAAAAAAAATCAGAATTCAGAGGTGTTAAGTAGCCTGCCCTAGGCCTCACACGCGGTCAATGACAAGCAGACATTCAAACTCCAAGCTATCGGAAGCAAACTCTTCTCCCCCAGCAAGTGTCGGGCTACAATACAGAAATAAACATCCCATAAAAGTGTAAGAGGGATATGCACTCTCTCCTGGGACAACGTCCCTGCCTCATTTAGTCCTCTGGTCCCTACTGGGTTTACGTAGGGACTGTCTCTTCAGGCAAAGAACAGATTCTTCTGACCTGTGCTCGAAGAAGCAAAAACGAGTAGTTCATGTTTTCCCTTTGGGGTTCCCAAGCAGAATTTTCCCAAAGACCTTCAACAAATGATGTCGTGGTGGCCTGGTTCAATGTATGGAAGACACTGAGCTGTGCCTGTCTGACAGGATCTGGGGAACAGTGGCTTGATTTCTCCTCTCTGAACTGATTCTTCTTTTGTGTACATGCTGATGTCATGCAAAGCTGTGTTATCTTTGACACTATCATTTTAGGCATGTCATGCAAGGCATTTCCAGCTGCTAATCTTAGATGTGGAAAGAATGATCTCAGAGCTCCATTTCCCCTACCATTAGAGTTGAGCCCTGTAATTTAGCTCATCAGATTTGCAAATGAAGGCTATCTTACACTGTTTAGCTTGGTTAAACATTATCACTGTGGGTGGTTAGGCACCTCCTGTCATGCTGACTGGGAGCAAGCCTGCATTCACCAAAGCCTCCCACTGAAGGAGGCTGGGTGGAGAAGGGACCTGGAAAGGATTGGGGTGGAGCTGTCACAGAAAGAATGTCTCTTCTCCTTGGTTCTTGAGCAGTGAAGCATTCCCTAACCTTCCCTAAGAGCAACAACACCAAGAGTAATCCTCAACACAGTACTTTACACATTACAAAGCACTTTCATCCTTTTCATTAATATTACTTATTAATAGTGTGTAATTTTACTTAATTAAAAGTAAAAGTAAGTCATAGTACTTATTTCATATTACTTAACTTAATGAGCACAATAACCTCATGAGATAGCGTCTGGGGCCCTCATTTTATATGTTGAGAGAATGAGTTCTATGAAGTAGAAAGTATTTGAATCAAGCAACGTTTTTCCAACTTGAGACCCGGTGTGATTTCCCCAAACCAGAGCCCACATCCTTCACCCGGTGTGAAGAGTGTTACGGAAACGTGTGCCATGTGAATCAGATACTCATGTCTTCCTTCCCTCACCTCCCGCCTTCTGCTTCGCCTTCTGCTTCTCCGACCTCCTCACTCCCTCGGCTCCACTCACACGACTTCCTCCCCTTCCCCAAACCCACCCACTCCATTTGTCCCTGCTGGAATTCTCCTGCCTCGGCCAGTGGCACAGTCCACTCCCTCACTTTCTCCACACTTGTAGGAGATGAGGCTTTCCAATCCCATAAAGACTTACAGGCTCCGAACCCCACAGGAGCCCTTCTGTCCTGTCCTATAGGATTGCTATGAGTTGGAATTCACTCCATAGCAGGGAGTTATCTGAGTCATGTGTACATGTACATGTATATTTCTTTTAAGCAAATATGTTTTTGTAGAAAGGTACAAATGACTTCATTTTAAACAAACTCAAGAGTGGTTTTAATTCCAGGAAGCTGTTTGGGGGGAATTAGAGATGATACCAAACCACGATTTTTAAGAGCAATA
>NW_022103909.1:6761271-6770243 GCF_000313985.2 Echinops telfairi | reverse complement strand
CTTCGACACCTCGTGGTTGCATAGGCTGGTGTGCTTCTTCCATGTGGGCTTTGTTGCTTCTGAGCTTGATGGCCGCTTGATTACCTTCAAGCCTTTAAGAGACCCCAGACGCTATACTTTTTGATAGCCGGGCACCATCAAGCCATACATTTTTCAGTGAATTGTCACTGCTGTGGATGGCTTATGGTTTACAATAGACCCAAATACTCTAATACTTTGATGGAGAAGCACAGCCATTAAGTTAGTTATTGCCCCTGGACTTGACCTCCTCATTTCTAAATAATCTCTTTCCATTTTTCATTGTGAACTTTTTAAACGTGTGTCACTGGCGTGAGGTGCATTGGTTGGGTTTCAGCTCATTATGTGCCTTCATCTTCAAGGTGACCCCTGGCTTTTCAACACTGTGAAGAGTTCTAGTGTGGCAGGTGTAACCCAACGCCATGCGCCTTTTGATTACCTGACTGCTGCTTTCATGAGCATCGATTGTGGATCCAAGGAAGATGCAATCCTTGGGAACTTCAAACGTTTCTCCATCAACCAGGATGTGACCTACTGGTCCAGTTGTGAGGATTTAGGTTTTCTTTACCTTGAATTGTAATCCACATGGGACGCTGCAATCCTTGGTCTTTGTCAGCAAGTAGTTCAAGTCCTCCTCACTTCCTGAGAGCAAAGTTATGTCACCTGTATATCATAAGTTGTTAATAAGCCTTTCTCCAATCCTGATGCTGGATTCTTCTTCATTTAATCTAGCTTCTTGGATTATTTGCTCAGCACACAGAGCAAATAAGTATGCTGAGAAGCTCCAACACTTACATATACTTTGCCTGTTTTTAAACTGTGTAATATTTCTTTGTTCTTTTCAAACAACTACTTCTTGATCCATGTATAGGTCCTGACAAAGCACAATGAGGTGTTCTGGAATTCCTATGATCCACAAAGTTGAATGTCTTAGCATAGTCAATAAAACATAGGTACAGCTTTCTGATATTCTCTGCTTTCAACCAATCATATCCCTTGTTCCATATCATCTTCTGAATCCAGCCTGAACCTCTGGCAGCTCCATGTCAATGTACTGCTGCAACCATTGTTGGATGACCGTCAGCAAAAGGTTACTTGTAGATGCTTTGGTTCTACAATCTCTGCGTGTCTGCTGGCTCACCTTTCTTTGGAACCGGTACAAATAGGCATCCCTTCTAGGTACTTAGCCATATAGCTGCCTTCCAAATTTCTTGGCATAGATGAATGAGTGCTTCCAGAACTTAATAAGCATGTCGAAATATTTCAATTGGTGTTCCTTCAATTCCTGGAGGCTTGCTGTAGGCTGATGCTTTCCCTCCAATACCATTGGTTTTTGCTCATCTGCTACTTCCTGAAATGGTTGACTAGTTCTTTTTGGTATAGTGACTCTGTGTATTCCTTCTATGTTCTTCTTCTTCTTCTTTCTTGAAAGTTTTATTTACCTTTATGTGCCATACAATTCAAAGGTTTGAATATATTAAACAGAATTGTGCAATCATCACTATATTTAGAATATTTTCTTCAATATTGTACTTTATTATTAGTGCCCCATTTTCCCCTAGCCTCATCTTCCATAACCCAAAAAAGCTATTTATCTATTTACTGTTGTTATAGATGTACCTGTCTTTGAGTTCAAAGGAATAAAATTGTTTAAAGCCCACCACCAACAACAACAACAGAATAAAGCACTGAAAAACCTCAATCTAAAAGAAAGCAGAAAATAATTTAAAAACTAGAACCAGTTTTAAAATGGGTCCAAAAGGCAAACAAATGATTAGGTGTTAAAATGCAACCTGACTATAGCTGCATTAATTCACTGCCTGCTGCCCTCTCTCTGAGGGCCAGTCTATTCACATCCCTGCTCAATGGTCTAGACCAGGCGTTCTCAAACTAGGGCCCGCGGGCCACATGCAGCCCTCCGAGGACATTTATCCGGCCCACTGGGTGTTTTTGCCCGTTTGTTTTTTTACTTTAAAATAAGATATGTGCAGTGTTCATAGGAATGTGTTCATAGTTTTTTTTTAAACTATAGTCCGGCCCTCCAACGGGTCTGAGGGACAGTGAACTGCCCCCCTGTTTAAAAAGTTTGAGGACCCCTGGCTAGACTCTAAGGGAATTCAATGGGACTCTACAGATGGACTGGGGGCTCCTCCCACTGTCATCCCTAGTCTGCATTGTGCAATATTTTGCCCATGGCTTGAATTTTTTTTTTCATTTCTTTCAGCTTAAAATACACTGGGTGTGTTTTTCCTTTTATGGTTTTCTAACTCCTATTATGTCAATAGGATGATAAAATGACTGAATGAAAAGTAAAACTTTCATCAGTGAGCAAAGGTGTTTTTGTTTCAGTAACACTAGATGACAAACCACTGTAGGAGGCCAGTCTTTTAGCAGTTCTGCCTTGTGATTGTTGCACTCCGTGGGCAATATTGTGCAGCTTGTTATCAAGAGAACCGGGGATAGGAATCAGGCAGGCATCACATACCTCTTCAGGGAGAGGAGAGTAAGTGAGCTTTTTCTGCAGCTGTCTTTTTGTGTAAGAAACAGGGCTAAAAGGCAAGCCCAGAGGTGAGCCTTCAGTTTAGTGTGTGTGCATTCTTCACATGGCTGTAGAAGCCTTGCAAGAAGGCACGGTTTAGAGCGAGAATGAGAACATACATCTTCCATTGAGACTAATGCTGCCTAGACCATAAGGCTGCAGACTAAGAGATGGCTATGCTTACGCACACAATAAACCAGTCACAAACCTCTGCTGGCAGCATGGGCCAGTCGTCTGACTATGGCCAGAGAGAGGGTCTTCAATCTTAAAAGAGATGTTGTTTTAAATGTTAACGGAGATGTTCTATGGGTTTGGGGAAACAGAAGGCGCCCCATATGCTTATACTCCTATTGATGAAGAGAGGGTGCTGGCCAGTCTTACTGATTTTGTGCCTCGGGGCACCAGAAGGCGGGTGATGGGGTTGCAGCAAGTGCTTGGTGGCTCTGCAGGCTACGCCTGGGTCTTCAGACTGAGTACAGATTCGCTATGATAGGGTAGTTAGTTATAGGGGTACTGAAGTGCCCCTATAGTTTGCACTTGACCACCCACCTAAAGGTCGGAGATTTGAACACCCCAATGACATGACAGAAACACCCCCTGACAATCTGCTCCCATCAGGGTGACAGCAAGAGCCAAAACCAAATCAAAACTACCCCCACTCCCCCGCCTGGAGACCAGAGTTCTGTTCTAAACCTATGGGGTTGCCAGGAGTCCAATTTGCCTTGCTGGCCATAGTTTGGTTGGGTTTTGTTTTCCTTTAACCTGATGTTCATCTCCAAGGCATTTACATTTTTTCCCATAGTCCATGAATCGAGCGATCTAATCACTAAACAATAGCCTGGTTTTTAAAATCCAGGTCTTCAGTGCAAACCTACTTTTCATGCCCATAAACCTCAGGGCTGCCATTAGAGAAGTCTCTTTATACACAGGGCACTGCATAGTGTGATTAAAACCGCCAAGGGAAAATAAGAAAATACTTCCTGTGATAGCTTTACATTTCTGTTGTAAGTAAATGCGCGTCCAGGCCCGTAGAGCATGTGGAACCATGATTCTTATAAACAGAACTCTGGCTATTTATCTTAAGATCGTTCTTTCTCAAGGCCTGCAGAGTTGTTTCTAGAAATAAGAACCCCAATACAAGCTCATTCATTGAGTATAAAAAGGTTAAGGCCAGTGCACTACAGTGTTGCTTAATAAATCATTGTGCCGTCCCGGAAATACTTCTGGGGATTTAGCTCAGGCTCAAGCTTCTGGGCCCCGGCAGTGAGAATGCAGTTCCCTCAGGCTAGCAAGGGTCCTGGGCACTTGGCCATCCAAGGTTTGCCAAGGGCATGCTTTACATTGCTGACGCAGGTAGAGGCAGGTCTGCTGAAGGGCAGAAAGGGAAGGTCTTGTGAAACAAGAGTTGATAGGCAGAGAGGAGGTCAGAAATAATTTCCGCCAGAGGCCAAGCAGCAGTTGATCATTTTTGAAGAAAGAAATTAGTCAGTGGCTTTGGGAGAAGGTGAGGATTTGTGGTCATTAGAATTCTAGTTGGTCCCCCTTCCTCTGAAATGTTCTCTAGAGCTATTAATTATATCGTTTTAAAGTCATCTTCCTTTCTACCCTTTTTCTCATCCTGCACAAGAGTTACAGTATCTTCACCAACTAAAATGGATAAAAGTCCTGGTGGCCTCGTGGGTTAGGAGTGGGGCTGTTAAACACAAGGTTAGCAGTTCAAAACCCCCAGCCACTCCTTGGGAGAGAGATCAGTCAAGTTCCTATAAAGAGTTACCACCTTGGAACCCCACAAGGGCAGTTCTATTCTGTTCTATACGGTCAATCTGAGTTAAAATTAACTGGATGGCAGGGAGGTTTTGAGTTGAGGAGGGACACTTGACCTATCTGGGGTTTCCTTCAGAACCATCTGGATCCTCAGAGTAGCTGAGTGCCTCTGCTATAAAGAATTTATAGGGTGCTGCAACCTTAGGCATAGCTTCAAAGCACTGTCAAATTCTGAAAGCCTGAACAGAGAAAGCAGAACACTGTGGGAGACACTGCTGGAGGAGGGCCCTCAGGTCCAAGGGCGCTCACAATGTGACTGAAGAGGCGATGATTTCTTGGAGCAGAGTCGACCACTGTGATGTGAAGCTGGTGAATCCCATGGGAGGAAGCCTTTGGAATGATCATTTGCTGCTGGGGCACAATGCAAGGTAAAGAAAACAGCTGCAAAAATCTTCTAATGGTCCGAACTTAGACTATTTGAAGTGTGCATTTAGGAAAATTGGAAGCGGTTAAACATGAAATGAAACACATGAACATTGATAGTCTAGGTACTAGTGAGCCAAAATGGATTGATTCTGAACCAGAAGATCACATGATTTACTCTGCTGGGAATAACACAATCAGGGGGACTGGCGTGGCATTCACTGTCAGAAAAGATCTGGCTAAATCCCTTGTGAAGTGCACTGTTGTCTATGATAGGATTATATTTACCTGTCGTCAAGGAAACCCGATTAATACAACTATTACTCAAATATATACACCAACCACAAAGGCTACTGCTTGAACCATTCTCCCAAGGACTTCACTCAGGAAGTGCTCAAACATCAATCAAGATGCATTGATAATATTGGTGATCGAAATGCAAACATTGGGAACAAAGAAGAAGGAACAGTCATCAGGAAATATGCACTTGGGGATAGAAACGAAGATGAATTTTCTTTCATTTTTTTTCTTTCCTGAAAAAATAAAAATACAGTGAGGATGAGAATTACCAGCAAAGCCTGATTTTTCTTTTAGCTGCTTTTATCTGCAGAATGGGATGTACCTGTCCCAGGAGAGGGGAGCAAGGTTTCCAGGGAGGGAGGCCAGGATGTCTGCTTATGCCTGTAGTGGTTCGTATGAAGAGACATGTGCAACAAACTCAGGTGACGTGGCCCATATTGTGAGATGCTTACTCAATCTCTTGTATTTCTTTCTTTCTTTGAATTGACCTTGATTTTATTTAGGATGGCAATGTACCCAGTTTTAAAATACACAAACTAATAGAACCCCCAATCACTCTGTCTTTTTTGCAGGTAAGAATGGTCTTATAAAAAAAGAAAAAAAGAAAGGTCTTATGGACAATTCCGGCCAGTGATAAAGAGGTACGAATCACCAAGTAGGACTGTGCAGTAGCTCTTCAGAGGGAAGGGAATCAGATGATGCCATCAATTCTCTTCTGCCCTTTTGTCCCCTTTCTGCCCGGAAACGGAATGTGATGCCCGGCGTTCCAGTGAACAGAAAGGCACCTGGCCAGGATGACCCCGGGAAAGGGTAGCCCCGTGGGTCGGCAGGCACTCCAGGGATGACGGAGGAAGAGCGGGCTTCTCAAGGGGGACTCGACCGTAATGGCGTGGATGCAGGAGGGCTTCAGGAGGAAAAGCTCTGGGCTCTTCTTTTCCTAACGAAACACGAATCAAAATGAGAAGAAACAGCTGCAAACATCTAGTAATTGCTGTAACTTGAGGTGCACAAAGTATGCGTGTAGGAAAATTAGATGTTGTCCAAAATGAAAGCTAAAGACTGATATCCGAGGCATTGGGGGCTGAAATGGATTGGCAATGGCAATGGCTACTTTGAATGAGGCAGCCTTAGGGTTTCCAACGCCAGCCACGACAGAGTCAACAGTAATCGCATTGCATTCATTGTCTAAAGGACATTTCAAGATCTATCGTGAAGTACAATGCTGTGGGTGATACCCAAAACCAAACCAAACTCACTGTCACATTGAGATGATTAACAGCGACCCTATAGGCAGGTAGACTTGGCCCTGGGAGTTTCTGAGGCTGTAATTCTTTAAAGGAGTAGAGAATGGCCAATGGTTTCTGTCAAGTTCAGTATCTTGACCGTAGTCTAGGGGGAACTAGCAAGCCCCAAATTCCTGTGGTGTGTTAGGGTCTAGAGATAAACTGAGATAGCACACACACACACACACACACATACACACAGCAGCAGCAAAGAGTGAAGCTATAGTTTTATTAGAGCCTAGAGTCACTTCAAAAGAAATGAATTGGTTCTCCTTTGCAAGATAAGAAGGCACACCTCAAACATAGATGAGACAGGATTTTTTCAGGGGGCAAAGCGGGTCCCCTCTCTTGAGTTGAGATAAGGCCGCCGTAAGCACAGATAAACTGCACTGCGCGCAGGGAGGGCAGCGAATGCACCCTCGAGAGGAGAAAGGGGGCATTATGTAAGGGAACTCTTTTAGTTTTTATTTCGTACTTTCAAATGGAGAAAGGTCGACACTTTGTAGATAGTCAAGCAATTTCTAATCAGTTGCCCTCCTCAGTCTGTCCTTGGGTTTCACGCATCATTTCTTTCAGTTTTATCGGAGCTGCTGCTCTGGGTCAGCATGTCTAGAAGGTTCCATGATTATCTCTGAGTACGGTCCGGTATCAGGATTTTCACTATGGCCTGGCTTTCAGGTTAAGGTGTTGCCAAGTCACTTCTCATAGAGTCCTTGTTCATAAAGGACCTTATTTCACAGGGTCCTTAGCAGCCAAGGCAGAAGTCCCTGTTCTGTCCCTCCCCGTTTTGAACTGCTACTCTGCAGCTAGCAGGCCAATGTGTAACACCATTACACCTCCAGGGCCCCCTAGGATAGTATCTACTTGCATACAAGGAAATCCAATCAATCTAACTATGACTCAAATGTATGCACCAACTACTAAAGCTAGTGATAAAGAAATTGAAGAATTCTGTCAACAGATTGTACAAATTATACAACAAGTACCATTGATATCACCTGCAAGCAAAGTTTTGTTGGACATCACTCAACAATAGTTGTAGAGCTGAAATTGTGAATACCTGGTTTGTGGAAGGAAGACAGTGAAAGCCCAAAATCTGTTTGCCCCACAGATCAAGGTCCCCACACAGATTAAGTCTCCAGTGATTCCCCTCTGACCACAGACCAGGGATGTGAGCAGCCTTGCTCTCATGCAAGTGCCTGGGAAAGTGGACTGTTGCAGATGCAGTTCCACCGATTCCACACTTTATCATTTGCTCTCCCTTTTGAGCCATTTTATTTGTTCTAGGTTTTAATATTTGATGCTTTCTTTTTGATTGAAGTTTTAATGTTTTCTGCTTTCTCTTTGATTGAAGTTTTTCTTTGCTTTACTTTCTTATTGTTGTTGGGGTTTTTTTGTTTTTGTTTTTTGGTATGTTGTTCTGTATACAGATTTACCAGGATAGGTAAATCGATAGAGACAGTAACGGGATTAATGGTTTCTTGGGGTCATGGCAGAGGAGGTTGGGAGAGGGGATGGGGAGCTAATAACAACGAGAACAAGAAAGAAGAAAATGCTCTATAATTGATTGTGTTGATGTTGTACAATCATTTTTAATATGACTGAGCTATTGTATGATATGTGAATTATATGCCTATACAGCTTTAAGAAAGAAAAATTCAGGCCAGAATTAGAAGAGGAGATGGAACACAGGATATCATTGCTGATGTCAGATAGATCTTGGCTAAAAGCAGAACCGAAGGAAGATGTTTACGTATGGTTTATTGATTTTACAAAGGCATTTGACTCTGGACATGACACGCTGTGGACAGCCTTGAGAAGAGTGAGAACTTCAGAACACTTCATTTTGGTCCTGGGAAGCCTGTAGAGAGATCAAGAGGCAGTTGTGCAAACAAAGCAAGAGAATACTGCATGGTTTAAAATCAAGAAAGGTGTGCGTCAGGATCCTATCCTCTCACCATATCTATTCAGTCTGCGTGCTGAGCAAATCATCAGAGAAGCTGGATTGTGTGAAGAAGAATGCCACCTTGGGATGGGAGGAAGGCTTATTAGCAACCAGCCATATGTCGATGGCACAACCTTGCTTGCTGAAAGTGAGGAGGACTTGAAGCACTTGTTGCCAAGGATCAAGGATTGCAGCCTTCCCTCTGGATTGCAAATCAATGTAGAGAAGACCAGATACAACTGGACCATGAACACGTCATGATGAATAGAAGAAACAGTGAAGTTGCCAAGGATGCCATCTTGCTTGGGTCCACAATCAATGCTTATGGAAGTGGCAGGCAAGAGATAAGGTGATGCACTGTGTGGGGTCAATCTGTTGTCCAAGACCACTAACAGTGTTGAAAAGCAAGAATATTACTTTGAAGACTAAGGTTTGCCTGACCCAAGTCTATGTATTTTCAGTTGCCTCATATGCATGAGAAAGTTGGATACTGAAGAAGTAGGAGCAAAGAATGAATGCATGTAAATCGCTGTATTGGTGAAGAATGTTGAAAGAGCCATGAACTGCCCAAAGAACAAACGTATCTGTCTTGAAAGAAATACAGGCAGGAGGCCAGCCCCCCACCTCTAGTCCTGGGTTTAATGAACACAATTGTATGGTTGAGATATATAAATATTATATTAAAGTCCTAGAGAGCATG
>NW_022103909.1:6751631-6760460 GCF_000313985.2 Echinops telfairi | reverse complement strand
CTGACTGGGTGACCTATGATCGAGGACAGTGGTTGAGAATTTGACTGAAACGATGTTGCTGGCTTCAAATTCCAGTCTCCCCACTATCTGTGTGATATGGGGCATAATCGTTAACATTTTTTAGCTTCAGTTTCTTCATTCAGAAACTGAAAATTATAATACTCCCCACCTCATTGGGCTGTTATGAAGACTAAGGTACCCGGGGCACTGCCAGGTAAGCATTGTACCGCGGTCAACTACAAGGTCAGCCGTTCCAAGGGAGAAAGATGTGGCTATCTGCACCTATAAGTATAGACTCTATGGAGGGTGGCTTTGAGTCTGCATTGACTCAGTGGTAGTGCATTTTTGGTACATTGTTGTTGTTAGGTTCTGATTCATGGTGAACGGGTACATCTAAGTCATTGTTATGGTTGAACCCATTGTTATGGTTGAACTCATTATGGCAGCCATGCTGTCCATCCATCTTGCTGAGGTGCTCCCTCTTTTTCACGGACCTGTTTTACCAGGGACTGGTCTCTCCTGATGACATGTCCAAAGTATGTGAGATGAAGTTTTGCCATCCTCGCCTCTAAGGAGCATTTGGCTGTACTTTTTTCCAAGACAGATTGATTTGTTCTTCTAGCAGTCCACAGTAGTTTCATTCTTCTTCACCCACACCATCATTTGAACGCATTAATTCTTTGCTCTTCCTTATTCGTGGCTCAGCTTTCACATATGAGGTGATTGAAAACACCATGGCTTGGGTGAGGCCCACTTTACTCCTCAAACTCATCTCCTTGCTCTTCAACACTTTGACGAGGCTTTTAATGCCACAGATTTGCCCAGTGCAAAGCATTGCTTCATTTCTTGACTGTTGCTTTCATGAGTGTTGATTGTGGGTCCAAGCAAAATGAACTCCTTGATTCCTTCAACCTTTTCTCCATTTGCCACTCTGTTTTCTGTTGGTCCAGTTGTGAGGCTTTTTGTTTTCTCTACAATGAATTGTAATTCACAGTGGAGGGTGCAGTATTTGATTTCCATCAGCAAGTGCTTTAAATCCTCTTGGCTTTCAGCAAGCGAGGTTGTTTCATCTGCATAGCAAAGTTGTCCTCCGAGCCTTCTTCATATAGTTCAAGTTCTTGTACTATCTGCTCAGCATACAGACTGAGTAAGTCTGGTGAAAGGATATAACCTTGAAAGGCACACCTTTCTTGATTTTAATCCTTGCAGTATTCCCTTGTTTTATTCTGACAGCTGCCTCTTGGTTCATGTACATGTTCCACATCAAGTATTCTGGAAGATACATAGCTAGCACTCAGTAAATTGTTGGGGGTACTACTATAGTCTACCTTAGTTTGTAATTACTTTTTTACTATGTCTCCCCCTCCCTCTTGCAGTCTTTAAACTTTTTCCAATGAAGAATTAGGTCTAGTTTACCTCTATCCCTTCTCACCCATCCCCAAGAGGCACACAGTAAGTCTTTGGTATGGGTCTGATGAAAGATTAAATAAGATCCTTTATTTTATAATGACTTATTGGTTAAGTTAGGAGGATAACTACTGAAAAAGTGCTTTGGGATGGATACCATCTTTATCCACTCAGGTTGCTAATATCTTTTTGAAAATCTCTTCTTCATGTGGGGAAAGACAGCCATCGAAAGCCTCACAGTAGTAGAATGATGCTTTTGTTTTCCACTTTCAGACTCTTCATTTTTCTGATTTTGTCCGCTTCACATGCATAACCGCCCTAATTGGAAAACAAATTATTTGAACGTTAGAAAATGTACTTGGCTGTAGAGCAGAGATTATAGTAGATGAAAAAGGAATGAAATGCTTATTGGTAAGTATGAGTCCCTGATCATTACTATTGTACATTATCCCCTCTGAAACACAGTGAGCTCATATAACTGAGTCTCCAAGTCCCCAATGAATTAACATATTCTGATAATTCTATAAAAAAGGATTAGTTGCACAACCTTTGATCTAGAAAGTACATAACCAATGATCCTCTGAGCAAGAGACACCATTTTTCATAAAGTAAACAGAACACAGCTGTTTCCTTCATGTTGACAGTAAGAAGATTATCATGCTCAGAGTGGAAATTCCAGGAACTTACATTCTAATTAACATGGAAATGAAATCCACGAAGTAAATATGTATCAAAAGTTTAAGCAATCCCAGGGTACAATGGAGACAGATGCAGATTGATCTCATCTGATTAGGGACATGAGTGTTCATCAGGGAACATAGCGTGGAAAGTTGACATTCAGTCCAATTAGGAAGGGCAAAATAAAAATGATTAAAGCAATTTCCTTTGCCCATTTAAATCAGGCATCTAAATCGCAGCCTACTCTTTGACCTTTCCGGGAAGTGTCACGATGTCTTCCAAACCAAAAACCTATTGGGCAGAGTAGAAATGTCTCATAGGGTCCAAGGCTGGAGCATTTGTGGGAGCAGATCCCCACGTCTTTCCCCCTGAGAAGGTCTTCCCAAGAGGGGTTTGAACCTCCGACCTTTCACTTGGCAGCTGAGTGCTTTCACTACTTCGTGATCAGAGCACCTTAGGATGGCTATTAAATAAATAGCCAGCCCACCCTTCTAATTGCTTAATGAGCAGTACTTAGGGAAATATATTATAGACTTAAAAAATCAGCAAGAAGAACGCTGTAACTTTTTCCCCGAACATGTTCTTACTGTTTCTGTTTATCACTTTTAGAATTCAGAGAAACAGGAAGGGCTGATATGAGTACTAGACCAAACGAACTATGGGTTCTACTGAACAAAGTGAAAGGTCACTTTCTGCTTCTTGCTAATTTGTGTTGCAGCTGCTAAGTAAAGGAGTAAACAACAACCACAAAGCAAACACAACTCCTTTGGGTGCTTCTTTGAGGTCTCACTTGAAATAGCGGAGGAGCTGTCCTGAGCACTTGTAAATAGAGGATCACTTGAAAGGAGCTGTCCTGAGCACTTGTACATAGATGATTTCTTAATTCGATTGGTGACTTGAAGGACTGATATTTAAAGACACTCGAGTCTGTCCTGGGTTGTCATTTCTAATTACTAATATTTACAGCAATGGATTCGCTGCTGTTTTTAATGCAGCAGTTCACTCTGGAAGTACATGGAAGCTAGATGAAATCTCTTTTCTGGCCCATTGAAGCCCAAGTTTATGACTCAAGGTAAAGAAGACCAAAATGCTCACAAGCGGGCCAATAGATAACATCTTGACAAGTGGAAAAAAGGTTGAAGTTGTCAAGAATTCTGTCTTTGCTTGACTCCATAATCAGCGCTCGTGGAAGCAGCAGTCAAGCAACACGTTGCAGTGGGTAAATCTGCTGCACAGGACCTGTGTAGAGTATTGGAAAGCAAAGGCGGTGCTTTGAGGACTAAGGCACGTCTATCCCAATCCGTGGTAATTCCAGTTGCCTCACATGCATGTGAAAGTTGGACACTGAATAAAGGACCCCAGAGAAGAATTGATGCGTTTGAATTGTGGTGCTGGAGAGTAATATTGAAAGTGCCATGAACTGCTAAAAGGACAAACCCATCTGTCTTGGAAGAAATATAGCCAAAGTGCTCCTTAATGGCAAGATGGGGAGACTTTTTCTTACATACTTTGGACAGGTTGTCAGGAGAGACCAGTCTCTGGAGAAGGACATCCTGTTTGGTAAATTGGAGGGGCACCAAAAAGGAGGGAGGCCCTCAAGGTGATGGATTGACACTGTTTCTAGGACCATGGGCTTAGGCATGGGGATGATGGTGGGAATGGTGCAGGGCCTAACAGTTCCCTTGTGTTGTGGGGAAGCTCACTAGGAGTCAGAATCAACTCCGTGGCACCCAGCAGCAACAAAGTCTAAGTTCCAACACAAAAAAGCTGATTATGGACAGTGAACTAGTTGGACAGAGTTTTCAGTTTCGTTTCCTCTCATTCTTACATCCTTTCCCCTCCATCTTATGCATATTCAACTAGCATCTACTAAACATTTATTATGTGCCAGGTTCCATGCTGGGTGGTTTCATGAAGCCTGTCATGACCTGAGTCTTACAGTCAGAGGAAGTCTGAAAATATACTCTGAATTAAGTGCCTGGACACAGACTCACAGGCCCTTCTAAGTGTAAGTGAATTACTATCTTGATGTATAACTAAAGAAATGATTGGAGTCATATTTTAAGATCACCATGTGTATGTATTCATGATTTTTAAAACTTCGAAAAGAATGGCAAACATGAAAAGTGAAAATGGTCCAGCCTGTTCCTTCCCCACTCCTAGGTTTTCTCTGCTAAGATATGGCCCATTTATAAACATTTTTTAAAAGGCATACAGTTCCTCCCATGAACACCTGGAATTCCCCTGCATTGAACAAAAGCCTGCGACTTGCTTTGAGCAATAAACCATGGAAGAAGTAGCCACGTATGCGTGGTGAGCGTAGGTCTGAAGAGGCCTAATGACTTCCCATATTGCAGCTTTCGAAGAGTGCAGTCCCCGGGTTACTGCACCCCAGATGGCCTGCTGGAAGATAGGAACTCATGCAAAGTAGAGACGAGCCACTCAACGGGGCATCTCGCTCATTGAATCTCTCTTTCCTGTACCAGGCAACCTGACCGAACAGACCACAATGCTGACCTCCAGAGTCAAAACCCCAAGAAACAAGACCTGATTGTTTTTGTTTTAAGCCATTGCTTTTGGTATGGTTTATCATGCAGCAAAAGCTAAAAGATACAAGAGGTGGCTATTTAAACAGTTCCAGGCATCTACAAGAAATAAATATTTTAAAAACCCATGGAAAATGAAATGATAATAGAAAGAACTAAAAAATGCGCTCTCAGTTTAATCCCAGGGGAGACAGTGCTGTAAAATCATAATGAGAAAGCTATACAGGAAATTGAATAGAATAGAGGAAGGCAATAAAATACAGAGAGGGTTTGGATTTTGGACCAAGAAAGAAAGAAAAATGCTAATTCAAGCCGGCACACTTAAGAACTTGTCAAGCACAGTGTCTACCTGTTGATAGGTTTGCTGTTGGTATAAAAGAAACCCAATGAGCTTCTTCCTGTCTCTCCTTTTCCATCTGATAGTATTGCTTCATGATCTGGGAATCCAGAGACCATTTTCATGATGGAGTGATGGTATTTGTAGGTTGACCAGGTACCGCATAGGTTGTGGTAGTTGCTACCTGACTGATACCTCCCGTTCTTGTCTACCATCAACATGGACTGAGAGCCTTTCAAGCAGAAGAACGCGTGGGAGAGGGAACATCTTGGTGTAGTAGCAGCAGGTGGGAGCCAGGAGACACCATGGAGACTGAACTCAGTTGGCTTGCATTGAGGACATGCATACACTCCGCTTGACAACTATGGAGATGGCTCCCTGGAAAAGGGACGCCACTTCAAGCTAGCGTGCAGTCAGCCACAATGCCAGATTCGGAAGTAGGTTAACAGAAGAAGAGACGTTTTCCCAGTATTTTTCCAGCTTTCGTAGTATTGCAGTGGGTGGAGTCAAGGGGATGTTAAGAGGAGACCAACCAGTTGCTGTTGGGCAGTTTCTGACTCAGGGCCACCATGCAGGTCAGGATAGACCTGTCCACCACAGGCGTCTCAGGGCCTGATTTTGCGGAAGCAGAATGCCAGGTCTTTCTGCTGAAGCACTTCTGGGTTAACTTTGAACCTCTCCCCATCTAGTTCGCAGATAAGTGCCTTCATTCTTTGTATCCCGGTGGGTGGTGTTACTTGTCCTGAGATCCACGCCAATGCAGAGAGGATGATGAATTGTATAATTCATAATTATGTAGAACAAGGTTGCCCAGCCCTATCCCAGCTTCATGCGTGTCCGGATCTGTGAGTCCGTTGTTTCTGCTCCTGGGTCAGCCGCACGCAGTTGAGGGCTCCGTTACTTTGTTCTAACACACACTAAACATCATGTGCTTTTCTAACGATTGATCTTGTCTCAGGATGTGTCCAAAGCAAAGGAGGTTACGTCTAGGCAGCCACTCCCCCTTCTAAGGCACATTCTAGCCGTGCTTCCTATAGAGGAAGTTCTTTGTTCCTTCCTCCGGAAGTCCGAGACACATCCGGTATTCCTTCCAGCGCCACAGAAGGGATTCCTTCAGGAGAAAAGTGGCAGGAAGGGGGAAAAAATCCCCTGTAGTGACTGACGAGAATAGTGATGATTACAATGCCTTATTTTAAACCAGTTCGCTGGTTTTTCTCTATCTCTGGAAGGTTTGGGCTAGTTTTTTATCCTTGGAAATGGCAAACTTCACAACCGTGTGGATTTTTGGGTGGTCATATTTTTCATTCATTGGACCGGGTCATCAGACCATTTTTTTTGAGCTGGACACATGCCCGTTATTTGGGGAAACGTTCTTCTCTTATTTCTTTAATACGTTTATTCCCATCGCATTCTCCTGTCTCACTTTCTGGAACCCAACGTTCATAGGTTGAACCTTTTGTAGTTTTCCGCTCCTACTTTTGAAGAGGCGTCACATTGTACTTGGAAAATTGGAATAAAAGGTAATGGAATGTTTCCAGGAACTTTTTTATCGTTTATTATTATTAAAAGATCATTCTATTGGGGGCTCTTATAGATCTTTTATTTATTTATTTAAATTGAAAATTTTAACCATTTTATTGGGGGCTTTTGCAGTTCTTATCACAAGCCATACATCCATCCATGTGTCAAGCACATTTGTACATATGTTGCCATCATCATTTTTTCCCTCACATATCAAGGCATATTTATTTAGCCCTTCATAGAATGAATCATGATGAATTCCATAATAATCCAATCCTAAAATTATATACAGAAATTTAAAGGCAGGCACTGAGATGATAATCTCGCAGGGGAGTCAGCTCATACTCAGAAAAAACAAAACAAAAAGATAACTGTTTAATCACAGCTCTTATAACAATCCATACATCAATTGTATCAAGCATATTTCTACATACGTTGCCTTCATTATTTTCTAAACATTTACTGTCTATTGAGGCCTTGGTATCAGCTCCTCTTCCCCCCCCCTCCCATCCTCATGACCCCTTAATAAATTATAAATTATTAGTATTTTTATATCTTACACTGACCGCTGTCTGTCTTCCCCCATGGTTTCTGTTCATCCCCCTGAGGTGGGAGGTGTGGTAATGTGTGGATCATTGCGATCAGTTCCCTTTCCTCCCCTCCCTTCCAACCTTCTCCCTAACCTCCTGGTATCTCTACTCCCATTCCTATTCCTGCATTCCACGTACCATGAGCTCTTATCTCTTATCTGTACCTGTGTACACGCTCTGGTCTAGTCTGCAGTGAAAGGCAGGACTGGGGTCATGATAGTGGGGGGTGAGGAAGCCTCAAGGAACCAGAGGAATATGTGTATCATCGGAGTTATACTGCGCCCTGGTTGACTCATCCCTTCCTTGTGACCCTTCTGTGAGGGGATGTCCCATTGTTTACAGATGGGTTTTGGGTCTCTACTCTGACCTCCCTTCTTCTCAACAATATGGTTTTGTTGGTTTGTTTTGGATCTTCTGATGCCTGTTACCCGAGCCTGTCAACACCTCATGGTGTGCTTCTTCCATGTGGGCTTGTTGCTTCTCTGCTAGATGGCCACTTGTTTAACTTCAAGCCTTTAAGACCCCCACATGCTATATTTTTTGATAGCCGGGTACCATTCACTTGCCGGGTACCACATGTGATTATGCACCCATTTTGGCTTCAGCAATTGTTCCAGGAGGGTGAGCGTCACAGAATGCCAGGTTTTAGAACATAGTGTTCTTGCGTTGAGAGAGGGTTGAGCAGAGGCCCGAGGTCCATCTACTTCCTCAATGTATAGCCATATAAATTTATGTACATAGGCAATACCTCTATTTTTATGAATTAATGCACTTACATATGTACATACCTATGCTTATACCTCTATCCCAGGAACTTTTGAAGCACCTCCTTACATCTCTTTTTTTTGGTGGCAATTGTTAGGAAATGTCTCTCCTTTTTCCTCTGAGTTCTTCTAGTTCCCCTTTTTCTTTTAGAATGTTCATTTCTTCAACCTCCATGTTGGAGGGTTTGCTCCAACACTTGTTGCTCCTTGACAGATGAACACGCTGTCCTCTTGGCTACAGCTGATCTGCAGCCAGGGTCTTTTCCTGAGGCAGAGGCCAGCGTGTTCACCGGCAACGCCCAGGTGTCAGTATCTGTGGGTCCTATTTGATGAACCTCAGTCTTTCTTCCACGTATTGTCTTCTCTCCTTGGACACGGTGTTCCTGAGACCAGGGCTCCTCTAGTTCAATGTTCTCTTATGGAAGATTGAAGGACAAGGGTGGAGACCCCAAGTTTGACTGCCTCGTTTCCAGACTTCCAAACAATCCCTAAGACCCCGGTTCACTCATGTTTTCCACAGTATCTGGACTTTGCAATTCCTGAGCCTTCAAAATGAGGTGGAAGTGGGGGGGTGTATGGGGGGGAAATGGCACCTTTCTTCTCTCCCTCACCTACTGGCCCATGACTGGAACACATCCATGTTTCACACCACTCTCTACCAGCATCCTTAAATCGACTACCCATCATTATGTACTATATATATATACTATATACACTGCGATATAAAGTATACGTTATATACTTTATATACACTATTACAGATGTCTCTTACCCTGTTTCATCAAAGTTGGAGACTTGTTAGGTGGTTCCTTGGAGAGGAAAGTCATAAATACATCTTTCTCCTTCCATCTCCTTCCAAATTCCTTGGAGTCCCCGGGGCGGTACAAAGAGCTTCGATGTCCAGGTGCTCTGGGGTTTGCGTCCACCCCTAAGTGCCTTGGAGAGACGGCCTGGTGATGGGCTTCCAAAAATCAGCCACTGCCAAC
>NW_022103909.1:6750406-6751432 GCF_000313985.2 Echinops telfairi | reverse complement strand
GCTCTGACAACGGGGGTCACCGAGCGTTGAAGCCGACTCAATGTACACTTGCTTTTCTTTTCTTAGGAAGGCTCTCTTTACGGATCCACTTACAACAGTCTGTGTGTTGACCCTCCGTCAGGCAAGAGAGAGCCTTAGCATCCCTACTCCCCCTCCGCCCCCGCTTCTTCCTCCTTCCCCATTCCAATCTCTGTCATCCAGATCATGATTTAGATTTTTTTTTCAAGATTTAAATGAAAAAAATTAACAATCTGTTCCTTAAATGAGATTTGTTTGTAGGCTGCATCTGGGAACAAAAAATTAAATACATCACTCACAATATTATGAATATATGACCATTATTTCCTAGAAGCTCAAGTAAGGCAGGCAGACCCGTGAATGAAAAAGGAGTTCAAATTCCTCCCTCCGCCACTTCTGCAACTGCAAGGAGACTGTCTAGGAGTCTGAACGACACCAGCTGCTCCAATCACTGTCACATTTTAGTTTGACTCCTATTTGGATCGACCTTTTCTTGTAACCTCCTTGTTCTGCTTGGAGTTTCTACAGTTGACTTTACTGGCGGGTAGAGGGATGCTCTGCTCTTTAAAGATAATGTTTGTCGGAATGTGTGAGTTAAAATATTAATAACCTTGAAACTTCTCAATATGGATCCTCCTTACCTATCTTGCTTCTCATTAATAGTTAGAGACATACCTGGGTAGAAATTTGACTTTATATCCTTAACCTAATTAACACTGTGTTAAATACAAGGTGGGCCAAAACAAAACAAAAACCCCAAACAAACAAACAAAAAATCCTGTTATGTTTGAATCTTCTTAAACTTACCTTCTTAATATCAACTCAGATGGTACTCATTTCTGGAGATACTTTGTTTGAAGGCTTTAAGTAATGCCCCAATCATTGTTGTGTTAGGAAGGGGAGGAGAAAACCTACTATGTACCATCTTGGTATTGTCATATACCGTATAGACTCGACTATAAGCCAACCCAAATATCAGCCAAGGTACCTAATTTTAACCACAAAAAC
>NW_022103909.1:6745565-6748764 GCF_000313985.2 Echinops telfairi | reverse complement strand
GGGAATTAAAAATGACGTTGACTTTAAAATCACCTTTCCATTGCCAATGCATCTCTTTCCTTTCTCTGGGGTTGAGTTCTGACATCGTAATGAGACCAACCATGAAGCCTTTGAGGAGTGGTATGTTGAAATTTTCATATGATCATAAAGGTTCTCATCGTGACAAGGAGAAATGAATGAAATGAGTATCACTTCGGGTAAGAAAAACAACTGAAAAAAATCTCTAGGGTGAAGTTCTGCATTTGATTTAATGTGTTTGATTCAGAAAAAGTTATTGAATATGTTATTACCTAAAAAAAAACCCACTTATATTCAGTGGTTTAGCACACATATAACACACATATAAATGAACCCTCCCTGAAACAAACAAAAAGCCAGGAACCTTTAAAAACTTGCTAACTATTAAGCAATATTTGAGAAGAGCTAGCACATACTTTAGGCATAGAACATCTCAACAACCTTGTTAAGGACAAGCAGCCTGCTGCCAAGATGCAGGAGTCGAAGTCCCAGAGATACATAAGTCGGAGAGAGTCTCTTCATCCATCAGTCAGTGCCCACCTAGCACTCTCCTGGGGTGAGCTACAAGAGAATATTTTTCTTGGAATATGTTTCTAATATATACATGTTAGAAATTACCCTGCGACAGTGCTGATCCGTTCTTAACTCATCTCTGGGGTTTGAAGGCTTGGAGTAATGCCTGAATCACGATTGTGTTAGGGAGGGGAGGAGCAACAAGTAGGATAGTATATTATTCATACTGAAGAAATACATCTTTCCATGTTGGCTTTGAATGCTCCAATATTCCCAGTGATATATTGTCAAAATCAATAAATCTCACTTGTCTACTGTGGCCTATAAGCCTCTTGGTTGTTCCAGAGGACTTCAAAACGTGTGTAGAAAACTGGAAGGTAAAGAAAATGACGTTTTTCCATGACCCTTTTGAAGCACCCCTTGTGTGAGTAGGAACAACCAGCATTGCTTGATTCTTTCTGACACTGTAGGCCAGGAATGGGCAATTGATGGCCCTACCTGCTGATGTAAATAAAGTGGTTTTTTGGTTTATTTTACTGCAAGCTCTTCATTTGTATTTTAAAATTTCTCCAATGGTTTTATTGACATGTAATTCACATATTGTACACTAAAGAAAGTTTTATTGGGAGACAGCCACATTCATTTATTGAATTTTTTTAGCTCATTGTCCAGGGTTCCTTTCTTGATACAATGGCAGCGTTGAGTTGATGAAATCCTGAACCCCCAGGATCCATACAACCTAACATGTTTAATCATCTGGCCTCTCACTGGGATCGGAGGACCTCTGCTTCATCTAGTTGAGGCACTTTGGGAATGTGATCCCCTTTTGGAAACATCTGCCCTCTAAAGGGCATTTGTGTTGAGTGAAATAGTGTCCCAGTACAGTAGCTAGAAATCAGTCATACAATTGGTTTCCCAGTAATATTTCAAAATGCTCAGTCTCATCACAGCGACGCATCCAGCCAGCGTGGGCTCCGTTGTACTCTGGGCCAGAGGCTGATCTCAGTTTTACAATATTCTTGTCGGATTGAAGAAGCCAGATCTAAGTTTATAGAGGTCAGTGGAGTCACAGAGCCTCATTAATGGCTAAATCACCTGGCTCTGGGGACACACAGCTATTTCAGAAGCGGCAGTGCGCTTGGAGCTCCAGCAAGCCTATGCTATTTGGTTAGAATGTGGCAGGGCCTGCTTTTAAAAACTGACTTCCATTCCTTTAACAAATTCCTTTTCAAGTATTTGAGCTGCAATTGTTATGACCCTTCAAGAAAATAATTAATCGATATGTGTTCACTGAATGTTGAATTTTAAAACCAAGGATGTTCTTCTAGATTAAATTGTGAGCTCCCCAAATATGTGTTGGAACCAAACCCCTATACCTGTGGAGATGGGCTGTGTTTGTTAGCAAGGAAATAGCCACACAGAGTGAGTCTTCAATATACTCACTTCTGGGTTATAAAAAGAACACACATATCCTTTGCTTTTAGGAAAACAACTTACTGCAAATCATCATCCATCCCCAGAAGAGTTAGATAAGATTCACAGATGTCATTGACCGATTTGCCTATGGCAATGTCAGATGCCATAAACACAACAAAATAACTCACTGTCATAGTTGATTCTGACTCACAGAGACTTAATTAAGACTTCTGAGATTGTTCATCTTTTTGGGAACAGACAGCCTCAACTTACTCCCAAGCCGTAGCTCATGGGTTTGAACCACCAACTTCTCCATTAACAGCCCAATGCCTGACCCGCAGCACCATGAAGACCCCCTAAGGTTAGACATGCTCCCAAACTCTAGACTCACAGCCAGAGAGTTGATTCCAACTCACAGCATCCTATAGGGCAGAGTAGAATGGCCCCTGTGGGTTTCCAAGACTGTTGATCTTTACAGGAGTGGACGGCTTTACCTCTCACCTGAGAAGTGGCTGGTGGGTTTGATCTGCTGACCTTGCTAAGATTAGCAGGCCAACTTGTAACCCACTACACCACCTGGGTTCCCCAAGGACAGGCATAAACCCTGCAGCTTCCCACTCCCGGCCTCATACACGAGTAACTGAACTGCTTGTACACAGTGATCGAGCAAGAACACAATGCTTGCTGAACAAGCTTTGGTTTAGTTGCCCCACTTCCCCCAGACCTCAGAACTCTGGCCCAGCCACCGCCCAAGCCCACATGCCGCACCTTATTAAGCCTCTCAGACTGCTAACTAGACAGGCTTCAGTCTGGGACGTTCTTCAGCCCTATTTTGGCTAGCCCTGTTTACTTTTGTCTCTATAAAAGAAAACATTTTCCCCTCTCTGGAGACTCTTTCTGCAGTCAGAATCTCTTCCCTGTTGCAATGGCCTTCCTTCCTATCATTACAATCGTCGTTCTCCCCCTTTTTTCTTTCTGAATAAACCTTCTCCCACCAGAGCGCCAATGTTATGTTGTGGTTGCTTTAATTTGGCAAGTCCGAGGTCTGTAACTCGGCAGCTGTGCAACTGCAGGAAAGGCACGCAGACATGTGGGGCTCCGGGTGCTTTTAGACGAGGGTAAGTTAGAGCTCTGCGGCGCTTCCCTATGTACCGTCTTCTGCATCTGTGGAAGGTAGCACACCTGTGGAATGAACTTTAATAGAATCAGTGCCTATATGTTCACCTAGAAGAGTGGTTCTCCACCTGTGGGT
>NW_022103909.1:6744214-6745465 GCF_000313985.2 Echinops telfairi | reverse complement strand
TGGACAAATTTGACAGACATTTATATTTTGAGATGGCCAATATTGGCTATTTTCTGAATTGTGAAGATTCAGTCCTTGCAATTATCTGAAGACACTGAACATCATCAGTTTAATGGCCATCTCCTCCCCCTCTAACTACTCAAAAACGAATCCAGCCGAGATTCTTGCAATCAACCTAATTGGCGTGTTCTTTACAGATCTCATTTTGATTCTCTCTGAAAATTGGGACAGTACTTACCGGTCTCTGTCTGATTGGGGTCATTTGCTTACAGGCTCTCTTACGTGCTCTGCTCTGTGTTACGAAAGGCTGTGGCCCAGCACTCCGCCTTCCCCAGACCCCACTTCTCGATGCCTGCCCATTGGACCTAAGTAGTGGGAGGCACTGACCGGAAGTGCCGGGGAGCCTCCTGTCCTTCCTTGAGTGTGACTTGTGATAAGGTGACAGCAGCAGTAGTGGCGGCAGCTAGGGCAGCCTCGGGCACAGCCCTGGCAGTGGGCATAGTGGTTGCAGCCCTAGCAGGGGCCTGGCAGAACCACCTCGCAGCTCCTGCCCAGGCTCCTGTGTCATCATGACACCGGTCTAGGTGGAATTATTTTCTTGCGGCTATAAATATTTGACAAACCTAAAATGTATATCTTTTTTTTCTTTGGCTTCCTCAACCTTGTTATCACTCCTATGGTTAGTTTTTGTGTTAAATTCCCTTTCTTTGAAATACCGTACATACTCGAGTATAAGCCAACCCGAATATCAGCCGAGGCACCTAATTTTACCACAAAAACTGCATTAAAAGTGTGCTGAAAAACTCGGCTTATACACAAGTATACACAGTATCTAGAATGATTTCTTTTTTTTTTCTCTTAATGAATCCCAACTAATGCTGTACATAATTTCCGCCCCCAAGATTGAATCATTAAACTCATTTTAAAGCTGCCATGATGTTCATTTTGAAGCCTGGCGCTGTCACAGTCTGTATACAACGAGGGGCTCATTTCATAGAATCCAACCAACTGAACTTCAGATTGAAGTTCGCCAACAGCAACCAAAGTCAACAACCTACTAAAACAAGCGCTATTGTCAAGCTCCACTGAGCTCGAAGGATTTACATTGCTTCATGCATGTGCATAATACTAGGTCAGCATTTGTTGCTTAAACATACATCTGGTATGAAAATATTTTACATATTTTGACATATGACAGTGCTGTGATAAAACGTATTCTATGAACAATGTTCTTCAGGGTATTTTTTTTTT
>NW_022103909.1:6735193-6744114 GCF_000313985.2 Echinops telfairi | reverse complement strand
TAAATTCCCTTTCTTTGAAATACCGTACATACTCGAGTATAAGCCAACCCGAATATCAGCCGAGGCACCTAATTTTACCACAAAAACTGCATTAAAAGTGTGCTGAAAAACTCGGCTTATACACAAGTATACACAGTATCTAGAATGATTTCTTTTTTTTTTCTCTTAATGAATCCCAACTAATGCTGTACATAATTTCCGCCCCCAAGATTGAATCATTAAACTCATTTTAAAGCTGCCATGATGTTCATTTTGAAGCCTGGCGCTGTCACAGTCTGTATACAACGAGGGGCTCATTTCATAGAATCCAACCAACTGAACTTCAGATTGAAGTTCGCCAACAGCAACCAAAGTCAACAACCTACTAAAACAAGCGCTATTGTCAAGCTCCACTGAGCTCGAAGGATTTACATTGCTTCATGCATGTGCATAATACTAGGTCAGCATTTGTTGCTTAAACATACATCTGGTATGAAAATATTTTACATATTTTGACATATGACAGTGCTGTGATAAAACGTATTCTATGAACAATGTTCTTCAGGGTATTTTTTTTTTTAATCTCAGGATTATACAAAACACCTGATAAAAATAGGCACAATAATTCCTGGGCTTTTAGCTTCAAAATCTGTTTTCCCATCTGTTATACAAAGTGTACGTCTATGCAACCAAGCAAAATGGAGGACTGTATAATTATCCTTTGACTCAGACAAATAGAGTATCAGAGTAGGGAAGGGGCCTCTTTGCTCATCTGATGCAACTTCCGGGCAGATAAAGGACTTCTTAGCTGTGGCAGTTAGATTTTATGCCAACTTGATGGTACCTGTGTGGAGGTTGGGGTGGAGCCCAACCTGTCAATCAAGTGGTAGCCTGATGACGCTGCCTTGGGAGGTGTGGCTTTTTGCATAAGAGGGAGAGAGCCCTGGGAACTGTGCCTTCCCCTTTCTGCTTGCCGGGACTCAGTGCCTCCCTCCCCTCCCCAGGGGTGGTCTCAGGTGGGCCGACTGAAGCTAAGAGCTGTGGATCCCCTGTCAGGTGTCCGCTAGTCTTGGATCCGCGTGTCTTTGCACCCACCAGCCTATGACCTCCTTGCTTCCCACTTCGCTGTCTGTCATCATTGGCCTGCAGCTACATGTGTCGGAAGAGGGCCCTGGCTAGCACTGGACCTAAGGACTCGAGTTGGGCTGGGATGTGTTCTTGATACTTATGAGGTCCTTCTTGATATCAAGTTCTTCCTTTTGCATCTATGAATGCCAGTGGTTTGGTGCCTCTAGACGATCCAGCTTAATGCATTAGCAAAGTCTTCATGCTCACCTTTCATGTGGGGTGGCAACTTTGCTGGGCAATTTGTTCCGTTCTTGGATGGCTTGGGTCGCCAGCCATGTGTCTCTTTCATTGAGCTCGAGGGTGGAGCTAGCATGACTGTAGCTGCCAATCCTAGTTATTCAGCCTAGGACAATACAAAATGGCCAGATGTCCTATTCCACTGGAAAATCCTGTAAACCAAAGTGAAGATGGCCATGGTATCTCTATGTGGGAATAATCCTAACACCCAGGAGAGGGGCCCAGTCACTTGGGGGAACTTCCCAATAGCAAGTGAATCCTCGGAGTGCAAACTGAGGGCTAATCTCTTTCCTGAAACCGATGAGCTGGAAGGTAACATCCCGTTTTCTGCTTATACAGATGTACAGGCTCGTTCAGAAGGGACAGCTCTACCCATTCCAAAAGTGGGAAACTTTCAGAAACATTGTATTCAGAAGAGAGGCCCCTCCTCAGCCCCAATGGCTCTAATGACTCTTCTCTACCAGGAGTATGATGACCCTGAATAACCAGACAAAATTACTACTTTCAGAAACGAATCCAGAAATGCTGGCTCAAAATACGTCTTCCTCTTTATTATTCGATTGTGAGTGGCGGTGGTAGAGCCAGATAAACGTGAAAGAGAGGTCCCAAAGCAGGGCTTGCTCATGGAAGGTAGTGCAGGAGCATCCCAGGAAGGAGTTCATGATCCCACGGGATAATGTTACAGAGAGATCGAGGAGGGGCAGGAGACTGAGGGAAGGTGGCGTTTGGGGTTTGTTGGAACCAGGCTTAGTTCTTAAAATGCATTCTGTTCTCGTGTGGGACGTTTTCCACATGCCATGGTGCACTCAGGAGAAAAGAACTTCCCGTGCCTGAATTACCTAACGGGTATTGAGGTGCTCCTGGAATCGCGGGGGTCTTCTGTGAACTTAACACCTTCGTTTGCTGGTTCTTTTTTCCCTCTGTGCCTTCACCTACCCCCTTGTTGATGACTGCGTTAAGCAAGAAGTGTTGTTGGGGCTGTGGGCTGTTAGCTCCACACAGGGGAACCCAAGTGCTGCATGCAAAAGAGGATGCCGTCTGCGTCTGGACAGAGTTACCGGCTCAGAAACCCTAGATGGGATCGCTGTAAGGCAGGCTCACCCCCATGCCAGTGGGTTTGGTTCTGAGACCATACAGACCACCGTGGGATCCGGACTAAGAGCTCAGCTGGCCTTCCCTCCAACCACAGAGGCCACCAGGGCATTGGGCCCTTGCCTACTTCGGAGCCTTTGCATATTTTTCAACCTCATCCCACAAGTTTGGGGGCACAGCTAGGAGATGGGGTGTGGAGTACCAACTCCTCCTCCAACTTCAGAGTGCTCCTGGATGTGGTTTCCTTAGGGAAGCTGCATCTCTCTGGCTCTTTACTGCGCTCCACTCCCTCCCCTTTAAAAAGAGTCCTGTGAAAATGCACATGACACAACATTGGCCAGTTGCACATTTCCTCGGTCTGCTGTTCCCTTTTTTTTGGAAGTTGTAGTGGATTTTTTAATTTATTTAGATCTACACAATGAAAAAATCAGATAACGTATTGCATTGGACAAATCTGTTATTTGAAATTCACTTTTAGAGCACTTTGTTCTCCTTCATCACTTGTACCACCATGGCTATTAAGTAGTCATTTGATTAATGTTCATCTCCTCCTCCTAGGCAATGAACTCAGTAGCAGCAGCACGAAGCCCGTGTTATTCTTCACTGTCTCCTGTAGTAGAGGTGGAATTCCGAGCACTCGTTTTTCCTGGGCCCACATATAGCGGTGAAAGTCCAAGTCTGTTTACAGAGTCTCCATGGAGATTAAGCCTCCTTTGAGTTCCTTCTAACCATGATCTTGGAATTTGAACAATCTTGCCCTGAGACAGAGTGCATTAGAAAGTGGATTACCACCACTCCCCTAACCAGCCTAGGCAGGGCAGACCTGGGTGTGCCCTCGACAGAGATTGGGGTACTTGAGTCCCAGAGTCATGACATGTGCTCTTACGGCCTTACATGTGCTCTTACATGTGCTCTTACATCAGTCACGTGTCTCAGTGATTGCTCCCAATTCAATGATTACAAAAATTAAGTTCAAAAGTATTTGCTAGTAGAAAATACTTGTTCTGGCTGCTATTCTGTTTTTTAAAAATAATCATAATAAGGAAATGCTTAGTTTTCAATGGGGATCATCAAGCAATTATAATTGACCCCAAATTTAAAAAGAACATGCATTTCAACACATGGCTGGAGGGACTGGATATGTCTATAATGGCAATCTTTTGAGTTACTGAGCACTTTGGCTTTCCCTTAATTCTCTTTGACCTCAAATCTTTAGGATTTGTCCTAAAACCCATTAGCTTTATTTGGATGACATACACATTATTAACCTCAGCTATTCTCTTGCCCGTGTACATTGCCTTGGTGTTTTTATTTGGGCCATTATTTTATGTAGATTGGGGCTCTTTACTAGCAACTTGGCATACACTTTGTGTGCATTTATTTCACCCAGGATAGATAAAGCAACATTCAAGTGGCAGACCTTTTGGGAATAGAGGGGTTGATATTAATGGTTGAGAAATATGCTGCTAAAAGGAATTCACACAGCAGCATTGAAATTTGCATATATTCAAGAGGATCTTCTTCATATGAAATATGCTGTTTATTTAATAATGTTCTGTATATATCAAACTGTATTTTCAGAAGGGTCTAGAAGTTACCCAAACGATGAAGTTCAAATAGATAACTCAAGCCCAACCACAACAGCACAATTTTCTTGGCGTCTTGGTTTTTAGGCCTGTTCCTGGGGTTACTTGGGGCTCTGATTCAGAAAATTGCATTCGATAGACCAAATCAACTCTAGATTCTCAGTTATGGTGTTCTGCTATATTTTCAGTTATTAAGTAATACTAAGTTATTACTTTATCATCCTACTTTTAAATATGAGAAGAAATTACAGGATAAGACAAAAAGGTCTGATGTATTGAAAAAGACTGGGTGTGGTGGGGCTTCCAGGGAAGCTGCATATGGAGTCACCATGCTCACTGGTTAAGTATTGAGCATCCGATCAGAAGGTCAGTGATTCAAGCCCACTCTGCAGCCTTCAACAGATTGAAAGGGTTGGAAACCACAAAGAGCTCTTCTTCTCTGTCCTGTAGGGTTCCTGTGAGCTAGAATTGAGTAGATGGCAGCGGGTTTTTCTTTTTGGTGTGGGAGGCTGTGCAGTACACACAGAGACTACAACACCTGCATACTGCAAAGCCAGAGACAGCTTGAGAACAGGGGGAAATAGAGTAAAATAACTTGAAAAGATACATCCATGTATGGAAGATGTGACAACACTTTACAGGGTCAAAAATGTAAGTCTTCAAAACAATTTTCATAAATATTTTGAAGACCTAAATTTTTCTTCTTCAAATTACGCAGTAGACATTTCAGAACACACTTTAATAGATAGAAGTCACTGATTAATTCATGTTCAATGACTCAGAGGTGAGGTGGACTCCAATCTTCTTGATCAGAGACATTCTAACTTTTCCTTTAAGAGTTTCTGTGCACAGGTGGAGACGTTATGCCATCTTATAAGAAGACTGGAACAGTTTCATTTTAATAGAGGAGTTTGAACTCTGACAGGTTTTAGAACATTTGAATCCCTACGTATTGTGCCAAGCTCACTACCAATCAGTCAAATGACTCACTGTGACCCTATAGGACAGACTAGAACTTCCCTTGTGGGTCTCTGAGCACGTAAATTTGTATGGGAGCAGAAAGTCTCTTGCCGAGCGCTGGCTGGAAGACAAGTCTGACCTGCTGATTAGCAGTCAAGCACATAATTCACTAAGCCATCAGGGCTTCTTATCGACTTGACAATAACTCTCATTTTTGGTCCTTTTCTGAGATAACAAATTGGAACTGCCTACTTACTAATCAGTTCCTAAGAAAGGTGAAGTGATACTTGGGGAAAATTCCAGGTTCTCATAATTTTCACTGTTCAAATATATCTTTGGATTATAGGATACCATGTGAAGTATAACTTGGACTAAATATTTAGTGAAAAACAAAATACTTTAAATAAAGCCAGCATGCACTTCTTCTATCTCACGCTGGCTAAGACAACATTAAAATATCCTGATTTGCTATGGGTGAGCATTGTGAAGAATGGTATATGGCATATGTGGTAGTTATATAATCTGCTGTCAATTTGGGACTTAAGAGGATTAAGAGTGAAGGGGTGGAGTCTAGTCTGTCAATCGGGTCATAGCCAATGAGGCTTCTGTGTGGGCATGGCTTTCTCCTGAGAATTCTGGGAAATCTGATTTTCCCTCCTTGGAGGTGGGAGAGACTCTCTGCGCACTCCCTGAGAGACTGCTCTACTGACAAGACACATGGCGCTATGCCCTGGGAGCTGGAGAAGCCACATGGACCTACCCTGATGCAACCAGACCTCTGGAGCCAGAGAAGCCACGTAACAACCCCAGCCAGCGCTGAGATGTTTCTGCTGCTGCTGGATTCAGAAGACTTCCAACCCACTGGCCTGTGATCTTTCGGTATTCGGCATCATTGCATGTGTTTCATGAGTCTGAAGAGGGCTTTCTAAATTGCTATTGGACATGTGGTATAACATTGGATTTATGGGCTTAATCTGCACTTGCCTGGGGTGTTTTCTCAATATTCAACCGCTCTTGTATATAAAGCTCTTTCTTATACACAGACGAATCTCTATGAATTTGTCTCTCTAGTCTACCTGGACTAACACAGCATGTAATGTGTATCTCAATAACTAGAACTGATAGAGGGAAGCTGGTGCCATTTTTGGAATCATCAGGTCAAATGTACCCAGAAATGAGTCTAACTTTTTAGGCACCAAAATGCGTGTTGGCCAGTGTAACAAATGTTTACAAAGCTGAGCAATTGAAGGAGGGGTGCTAACTCTAGGGAAAGCAAAATGATCTGAAATAAAAAGTATTGTTAGGTGCTTTCCAGCCTTTTCCTCTCAGATCGACCCCATGTGTAAAAGAACGAAACACTACGAGGTCCCATGCCCTCATTACAATTGTTATGTTTGAGCCTATGGCTGTAGCTAGAGTGTCAACCGGTCTCCTCGAGGATCTTCCTCTTTTAAAGCTGTCCTCCTTCACCAAGTGCAGTATCACTTGTCGGGGACTGCTCTCTCCATAGAACATGTCCAAAGCACGTGAGACACAACCTCTCCATCCTTGCTTCCAAGGAGTATTCTGGTTCTCCTGCTAAGACAAATGGGGCCTTTTGGCCGTTGGTGTATACTCAATAGTTTTCACCAACACCATAGTTGAAATGGATCCATTCTTAAGTCTTTTTAAGGCACTGTCCAACTTTCACCTGCACACAAAGTAAATGAAAATACCAGGACTGAATCAAATGTACATGGATCATCAAGGTGCATATTTCCTCTTGAACATTTTAAAGAGATCTTTAGCAGTGCGTCGTCAAGGCAATACGTGATTTGGTTTCTTGCCTGATGCTCCCATGCACACTGATTGCATGGATTCAAGTACAATTAAATTCTCAACAACTGCTATTTTTTCTTTGTTTATCATGATGTGTTATCTGGTTCAGTTGTGAGGATTTTTGGTTTTCTTTACATTGAGCTGTAATCCACAATGAAGGCTGTCATCTTTGATTTTCATCAGTAAGTGCTTCAAGTCCTCTTGGCTTTCGGCAAGGAAAGTTGTGTCATTCTGTATGCCATTGTTAATGAGCCTTCTCCTCATCCGGATGCCATGTTCTTCTACATATAGTCCAGCTTCTTGGAGTATTTGCTTATCCCCCAGCTTGAATAAGTATGATGAAAGGATACAACCTCGACACACACCCTTTCTGATTTAAAACCATGTGCTATTCCTTTGTTCTGTTCGACGACTGCCTCTTGGTGTACGAACAAGTTCAGAATGAGTGCAATTAAGTATTCTGGAATTCCCACTTCTTGCAATGTGCTCCATAACTTAGTCTTATCCACAGGTGAATGTCTTTGCATAGTCAATAAAGCACAGGTAAACATCTTTGTGGCATTTTGCTTTAAGCCAAAATCCATCTGACATCAGCAACGATAGCCCTCATTCCATGTTTTGTTCTGAATCTGACTTTAATTTTTGCCTTTCCCTGACAATGTAATGCTACAGTTATTTTTAATTGGTCTTCGGCAAAATTCTGCTGCTATGCAATATTAATGATATTTTTATAAATAGAAAAATAATTTCAAGCTGAAATAATTAAATATGATTAGTTGGGGAATAGAAAGTAATAAATGGAAGGTTGTCCTTTAAAGAACTTTTTGTCTATCTGAACTATACAAATGTATAAATATTTTTAATTTCAAAACAGAATGATAACAGGAAAAGAAGACAAAGTAGAAAACAATGCTGTCTAAAAGAAGTTTTTTTCTGCTAGAATTGATGTACAATACTAGGCACATATCATTAGTGCTTAAAGTTCTCCCCAATTTAGGAATCTCCTGAGTTACATAAACTGTACTTACACTATACTTTGTGGGTTTTATTTTGTACAACGTATCAGTAATAAACATGTACTAACTACATACAATGTTGCAGTGCATAATTTGCTGATGTCATAATTCTCAGAAGATCAATCACAGGTGCTTATATATAAATAATTCCAACCCTCAAGGATAAATAAAGATCATATTTATAAAGGTAATGATAATAAAAGGCAATAATAATGAGAAAAACTTGAAAGGTATTCAACATATGGCAGTGTTGACTTACAATGGATCGTCCAAACAGAACCTCTTGAAAAAAGAGCTGATACCAAGGGCTCAAATAGAAATAAATGTTTAGAAAATAATGGTGGCAATATATGTACAAATATGCTTGATACAATTGCCGTATGGATTGTTATAAGAGCTGTAAGAGCCCCCAATAAAATGATCTTTCAATAAAATTTGAAAAACAGAACCTCTTCTTAAATCAGGAACTAGCTCTACTTAAAATGCGACTACTGTAACCCCAGAAGAACTCGTTTTGGAGTTTTCTGAAACTTCAATTAATTTACACATAAGAAGCTGCATGTGGCTCATGGCTGCCATACTTGAGAGTGGGCTACTCCCAGCTAGGACCACCTTTGTGTCTGTAATTGTCCCTTTTCCCTCCTGCATCAACCTATGTTCTCCCCCGTTAGATCACTGTCATTCGCCACGCGAAATATCTTCTTTGCATCATCTAATTAATTTATTTTTCACTTTTTACTGTGAACCAGGGGAAGGTCTACAGAGCAGATCCGTTTCACATCCAGACCTTCATACACACTTTGTTTCATCTCATTAATTGCACCCCCTTGCTGTCATAGCACGTAGTCCTACTTCCTCCTTGTGCTTCCTGCTTGCCTTCCTCCTCCTCTCCTCTGCCTTCTGAACTTTGTTCTTGGGTGACATGGTAGTTTTACATAGTCTGTTGTCAATTTGAGATTATGAGTGAAGGGGTGGAGTCTACCTGCCAATCAGGTCGCAGCTCGATGACCTCATCTGGAGGTGCTAAGGAGATAAATAGCTTGCTGGAGGTGGGACACTCGCTCAGTCCCTGGGACACATTCTTGTAGACAAGTCACATGGAGAC
>NW_022103909.1:6733351-6734392 GCF_000313985.2 Echinops telfairi | reverse complement strand
GTCAGGTTCTTTTTATTCTAAGAAACAGAAACTGATTCAGACAAACTTAAACACTACAGGAGACTGTCTGTACCACTACAAGGTGTCTCCTGGAACCCAGGGGCATGCAGCTCCTCAAAGGGACTAGACTGTCCTCTGAAACCAGGACAGGATGACTTTTCTCCTTGTTTCCCTCCTCCTGTAAATGCGATTTCTTCCTTCTATTTCTCTCTTCACCAGAAGTATTTTTTCTTTTCTCTATACGGAAAAACAACAAAAATCATTGTTCTCTAGGGACTTTCTGCCCACTTAATAAGAGCTAGCCCTCTCCCCCTATCCCTTGTTTTCATTATGTCAGAACAGCCAGACATCTCAGCTTAGCAAGAACATCTGTCCCTGTCTCAAATTTCTGAGAGAAGCTCAAATCACTCCGTTGTCTGATTAGGACAATAGCTTTGATTTGAAGCAGGGCTGGAGGGTGCAGACAGAACCTCTGGGTTCAGTCTGGGGGTGACGGGGGTGGAAGAGGGCACTTATCTGAGCTCCTTGGTCCCACTGCTGTCCTGTCTTAGCCTCGCAATTGTTGTTTGACCTCATGGTTGCAGCCACTGTGTCAATCCTTGTAGTGGAGGGCCTTCCTCTCTCACTGCCCCTCTGCCGTTCCAAGCAAGAGGTCCTTCTCCAGGGACTGGTCTCTCCGGGTGTGTTCAGTTGGGTTCTCTAGAGAAGCAACACCAATGATGCTTGGTGTGCTCTGTCTAGAAAGAGATGTATATCAAGAAACGGCTTACACAGTTGTAGAAATAGATAAGTCCAATCCAGTTCCAATTAGGCTTCTCCTGACATGTGGAAGCTGATGAGGGGGGAGAAGCATGAAGAAGCAGAGACAGTGGAGAGTGCAGGCTGGTGGATGCAGAGGTCCAAAGTCGGCAGAACAAGCCCACCATCAGGAGTCTGCTGATGGCTCGTGGGGTACCATCAGGAGTCTGCTGATGGCTCGTGGGGTACCATCAGGAGTCTGCTGATGGCTCGTGGGGTACCATCAGGAGTCTGCTGATGGCT
>NW_022103909.1:6721368-6733251 GCF_000313985.2 Echinops telfairi | reverse complement strand
GTGGGGTACCATCAGGAGTCTGCTGATGGCTCGTGGGGTACCATCAGGAGTCTGCTGATGGCTCGTGGGGTACCATCAGGAGTCTGCTGATGGCTTGTGGGGTACCATCAGGAGTCTGCTGATGGCTCGTGGGTTCGACGCAACAGGAGATGGAGGGACCAGAGGCAAAATCCAGCTCCTACAGAAAGCAGAGGGCCAAAGAGAATCCAACTCCCCTAAGTTTCTCTCTCTTCTACAAAACGGTTTAGGGCACCAAGTGAGCGTTATCATATAGCTGCAAACTCTTTGGAAAGCAATTTGGCAATAGTTGTTAACATTGAAAAAGCACATTCTCTCTGGTACAGTAATTCTCCTTCTAGAAGCTTCCCCATAAGACTTGCACAGAGAGGCAAAAACATACTGTAGAAAGAATAAATTAAAAAACCCTCAAAATTAATCACTGCCATCAAACCAGTTCTTCCTCCCAGGGAGCCTATAGGACAGACTAGAACTGCCTGTGTGGGTTTCTGGGACTGTTAGTGTTTAAGGGAAACGAAAGCCTCATCTTTCTCCCGAGGAGTGACGGGTGGTTTCAAGTCGCTGACCCTGTGGTTTGCAGCGCAATGAGTAACCTACTACGCTAGGTATGGTTTTGCTGTAATCTTTGTGGGAGTAGATCATCACTTTTTTTCCTGTGAAAAGAACAGTCAAGAAATCAAGTGGCATATTGTCTTGGGCAAATTTGCTGCAAAAGTCCTCTTTGAAGTTGTTAAAGAGCAAAGATGCCATTGCGAGACTCCAGGTGTCCCTGACGCCAGCCGTGGGGTTTTCAAACACCTCGCACACATGGGAGAGCCAGGCGATGCATAAGGAAGACTGGGGAGGAAGGACGCCTTTGGGCTATGGCGCTGGTGAAGCATATGGGCACACACGGGCTGCAGAAGACTATCCACTCTGGCTTGAGGGAGATTCAAGCATGAGGAAACGCAACCTCAAGGAGACAGCAACGGGACTGACGGTGCTGGGGGTGCGTGGGAGAGGGGGACATGGGGGACGGGAGCAGGTCAGCAACAGGGGAATATGAAGGGACCTGAAACCAACAGCGAGGAGGGTGTCGTGTCCCTGGTGATGTTTGATCAATTGATTTGTACCTGAGTGAAATTACTGAGAGGCGAATGATGAGGGAATATGATAGTGGGGCAGGAGGAAAGAAGAAAGAAATAGAGGAAACAACAAAGAAGTAAACATTATAGAGAGAGGCATAAATATAGATATGTATATATGTAAAGATATAAATATATAAAGATAGGTGATTTTATCTATGTATGTATATATCAGTAAATACAATAAGGAAGCAGATGGACTTTGGGCCTCTACTTAAATCCTACCTCAGTACAAAGCGGTTTGTTTTAACAATGTGGCAATGTATGACAGTCACCTTCCCGACACGTTTGCTGACGACAAAGGGTGCATAAGCAAATGTCATGAAGAAAGCTGGTGGTGCCCAGCTATTTAAAAGATACAGCACCCGGGGTCTTAAAGGCTTGAAGTTAAACATGGCCATCTATCAGGGAAGCAACAAAGTCCACGTGGAAGAAGTACACCAGCCTGTGTGAGCATGAGGTGTTGACGGGAATAGGTATCAAAGTTCAAAAACAAGCTATCAAACTGATGTGAAGGAGCACAGGCAAAGTGAAGACCCAAATCCCACCTGTGACACAATTGGACAGTCCCTCACAGAAGGGCCACCTGGAAGGGACACTATATCCGGGGTGCGGTAGAACACAGATGAAACACATGGCTAACTACCTACCCTCTAGTTCTTTAAAATCTCCTCCTCCATAATTATGGCCTTACTTTTACCTCACTAGTTTTGCTAGACCTGCGTATGTACATTGGCACAATCAAGATTGTTCAATACATGAAATTAAAGATAGATAAAACCCTCAGAAACAGTAAGGGAGTAATGACTCCCTGAGTATATGGGAATGGGGTGGGGGGAACTGATAGCAATGATGACTGTCTAACCTCACTCTAAGGGACCAACATCAGAGTTTTCCGTGAATGGATACATGGGATGGTGTAAGTTATGGCAAGACAACAACAACAACAATAATATACAATATACTGAGGGTCCATGGGTGAGGTAGGGGAGGGAGGGGATAAGGGGGAGCTGATATCAGGGAGTTCAAGAAGAAAGAAAATGGCTTGAAAATGATGATGGCAGCAATTGTACAGGCATGCTTGATCTAATGGAACTATGGATTGTAATATCTCTAAGAGCTCCTAATAAAATGTTTTTTGAAAAAGAAATTATTAATCACTTCAGTAAGAAAGTAGTGTCAAAAAGAAAAGAATGGTGAAGCTTTGCCCCCTGCGTTTAGAACATGTTGAGAGATCAGCCTCTGGATGAGGACGTCGTGCTTGGTGACGTAGAGGGAGACGGGAAAAGAGAAAGGTCCCGAATGAGATGGGTGGCTACAAAAATGGGCTCAAACGTAACACCAATAAATGAGGACCGGGCAGTGTTGCATTTTGCGGTAAGCAAAGTTGGAGCCAACTTAACGGCACCTAACAACAACAACAACAACAGCCGTTTCTCTGTTTTCACCTGGTCCCTTCTGGTTGCTCATAGAGAGACTTTTGCCCAGGAGCAAAGAGGTGTCAGGGATGTGGTCGCCTGGCGTCTGAGGGCACAAAGGCTGCCGGAGTGCTGTTGTGGGAGTCCGCGGGCTCCCTCGCCTCTCCTCCTTCACAGGATCTACTGTTGGTCAGTGACAGTCCAGCTCCCCAGACCCACAGGACTGGGAACCTTCCCCAGCTCCAGGAAAGGATGCTGGTTTTTTAAGCCAACCAGCACATGCCATTGCTCTGCTGATGGTTCCGAGTAAGCATGTGACCGAGGACCTGGTGGGGTCACGGTTAAGTGCTTGTCTGCTCACTGAAAGGTTAGAGATTTGAACCCACCAGCATCTCCACAGGGAGACCCACCTGGCACGTGCTTTTGGAAAGCTGACAGCCTAGAAAGCCCTATGAGACAAGCTTACTGTTCCCAGGGGCGACTAGGTAGGAAGTGAAATCCACAGCGCCCAGAATCAACAGGCATGTGACTAAAGTTGCACCAAAGAGGCAGGCAGGAAAGACAGGACCCCGGGGGTGGACCCTGTGGCTTCTCTCCCACTAGACAAGGACAAGGACACACGATGCTCCGCTCCTGGCGGCCGGCATGAGATGAGGCTGATGCTATGGATGAGAGGGGAGAACTGGACCTGGGCCGAGCCTCTGCGTCAACCAACTCGAAGCCTGCCTTATCCAGAAACAGCTTGTTACGCAACTTGATCGGCCTGCTTACCTTTTTAAAAACCAGTTCACGTCAGGGTTTCTGTGACTTGCAGCAGACACGCGGGGCTTTCTGTATTTTCAGCAGCTTCGAAGAAGCTCTAGTGGTGAAACAGTTAGGCACTCGGCGGCTTCCTAGCTGGTTGATAGTTCAAACCCACCCAGCAACTTCACAGAAGCAGGACCTAGTGATCTACTCGCAGAGAGATTACGGCCGGGAAGCCCGAGTTGCTGTGGAGCTGACTCTCCTGCGTTCGGCAGCAGCAAGGGCAGAGCGGGGCTTGTAGCTCAAGGTCCCGTGTGCCAGCCGCTCCTGCAGCTGAGGTTTACCAAGACAACTTTATGCTCGCTCACAGACTGGTCTTTCTAGTTGCACGCGTTATTGTAATCGTGTAAGCCAATGAGCTATGAGTGAGGAAAGGTTTTGTATGAAAACCAAACTGAACTGTTTTTGATAGACACTTGTGCAGGGCAATGAATAAATTGATAAGGCTCTTCCAGCCGGTTTTGGTCATTTCTACCAAATGTCTGGGCAGAACTAGGCAAATGTGAGATGTTTGCGGCCCACAATGCGGATTGGATAGCCTGCCAGCATTGGAAAGACGGCATCCGACACCCATGTGAGGTGGGACCGTGCGACTAGGATGTGTGGAATTTTAACGTAGGGATCAGTCAGTTTTGCCCTCTCCTCAGGTTGACGACGAGGCATCTGAGAAGCAGGAAAAGGAGTGACATTGTCTCCAAGCAAGAATCGCCAGGAGTGGGCATGCCTGGGGAAGGCCCGGTGCCTGCACGCTGAACCCCCTCCTCTAGGAGACAGAGCAGGGACACCAGAGAAGGGCTGGCAGCAGAGGCAGCCACACAGGCAGCATGCGGGGGGGGCCTCCTGGCCCCAGGAGCGAGAAAGCTGAGCGCTTTTGGGCAGGTGACTTGCTGCAGAGTGGGGCACCTCTGGGGCATTTATTTGGGGAGCTGCGTTTGCTGACTCACACAGCTGAATGCCTTCAGACCGAAGAATGTGGTAGTGGCATTCCCTCTGGGCATTTATCAACAGCCCTAAAGATTTATAGCACTGCCCCAACCGGGCAGAGGCCAAAGGGTCTTGTGGCCGAGAGGCTGATAAAATGGCATGGGGATGACTGCTGATTTCCTCTGACTGCAGTAGGGAGGGGAGTTCCATTTTCAAGGCTTTTTGCCAGAAAGCCGAGGTCAGACATGCCTCCATTGACCAACTTCCTTTATCCTGTTCTGACACTAAACAGTCCTCGCTCCACACTTCTCTGCTGAGTTGGATAATCTATTGCAATGGCTTCATAGGACTCACAGACCATAGTCATGATTATAGGAGTGTCTTAGGGAAGTTAACATGTTACCATGGTCAGAATCAAAAAGGATACAGCCTTTTGTCCACAGCAGTGCCTCTTCTCAGCCAGCAACTACCTCTCTCTCTCTCTCTCTCTGATTGTCAGCTTCCCAGCCACATGGTCCCTTTGCCTCTGCCTTGTTCCCTGAGCCAGAAAGCCGCCCGCTCTGCCTGACATTCTTGGCGCTGCTCCGCTGCCCTGGCTCATGGTCTAGGTGCTGCAGCTTCTGCGGCCTCTGCTGCTTCAGACAGGGATCTCACATCTGCTCCGTTGATGGCTCTTCTCTCCTGGAGGTCACAGGTCGCTGTCCTCTCACTGCTAGGGTGCCCTTCTACCCAGAGGAATGGCAGAACTGACCAAGCCCCTCCATTTGTGTTTCACACACCCTCTTGTATAGTCCCCCACCCATTTGGTGGGATTTACAGACGCATGGCTACAAGAGCCAGAAATAGATAAGTACGTCATTTCACTCCCCTGCAGAGAAGGCTGAGAACCATAAACTTTGTTGACAGGGACAGCTGAGAAGAGGTGATTCTGACTGAACAATGACATCCTAAGCTTCGCTGACCCTAAAGTTTGGTCTGTTAATCTCCCTAATAGAGCCACAGCCGTGAGCATTGTCCTGAGTTCCGTGTGGCCATTGCAGTGGATTGCCAAACCCAGCAGAGAAAAAGGTGGAGGAGGTGGGAAGAATTGGCAAAGAAAGCTGGAAGGTGGGGCTCTGCCTGACCTCATCAGAATCAGCCATGGGCTAGTGTGACGTTTGCTTTTCCCTCCTCCTCCTCAAGTCAGAGAAGGTCAGATGCTGCCTCGATGCCATGTTTACCACTCAACAAAGGCAAGGAACGAAAGGAAGGAAGACAGAAAACAAAAACCCTGCGTTTTCCATGAAATGATTTATAGACACTTGCAGGTCCCACACTGACAGCACTCTCCTCACCCCTCCCTGTGCTGACTGCCTCCATTTGTCTTTCTTTTCTATCCCTCCCTGCCTTCTGAACTTTATTGCTGAGCAAATGCTGCCCTTTTGATTTTCTGTGGTTGATTGCTCTAAGGAGCACATACCTCCCGGGTGTACGTTCACTTTTCTAGGCCTGTCTATTGTTCGACCGAAAGCTGAACCATGGCGGGGAGTTCAGCTCCAGGCCTGAAAGAAGAGCCATAGGCTCAAGGATTCCACCAGTCTCCGTCAGACCAAAAGGCGTGTCTTTTCTACTTACTACATGAAGTGTTGTCTCTCTTTACTCTCCCCCTGCTTCCATCGAGTAGCTGCTTTACCTGGTTTCCCAATGAGCCGCCAGTCCCAGTTGGTTGTGAGGATCAGTAGCCACAGTTCCCCCTTCAGTCCCTTCTCCTACCTGTCAGCTTAGGGCCCTCAGTGCTCGCCTTTCTTTACCTCATCAGCACCTGTTCCTGCAAGATCATATTCACAATGGTAAAAGCATCTTTTATCTTAATAACAGGTCTGGAAAGATCCATACTTGTGTCCATTATTTTGCAGTTTGATGACCTCCTTCGGAGGTGCAGGATAACTGGCTCTCTGGAAGTCGCCCCCCCCCCCCCCCCGCCTCTCTGCCTTCACTTTCCACTGCTGTGGAAAGACGTGTCCACTGCTATTGGATCCGCAAGACTTTGCACCCACCAGCCTGTGATCTTCCTGCATTCTGCATCATTGCATGTGGCTGTGTTAGTCTGAAGAGGGACTTATGGGCTACACTGGATTGGGTTGGGATGTTCTCTTGATATGCCATTATTACCTGTTGTAAAGCTCTTTCTTCCACATATAATATGAGCAGTTAGCCCTAAAAAACCTATACTCATTTGTATTTTTGATGTGAGGGAGGTAGTGCATTTGGAGTTCATTCTACCAGGTCTGTTCATCAAGTTTTCTAGTTAGAGGGTCTAAAAAGATTGCTTAACAGTGTGTGACATAAAAGGCCTGATTTGTGGCAGACGGGGGACTGGTTTTGCCACCACGACAATGCGCCTTCTTATGCAGCCATCTCAGTGCGCCAGGTTTTACAAAACCCAGCATGCCTCTCTTGCCCCATGCACCTGACTCACCTGACCTTGCTTCTTTTTGTTTCTGCAAATGCAGAGTGGCCTGGTGATTTAGAAGAGGCCAAGAAAACAACGAAGAGGTGCTGTCAGTCATCCAAACAGATGAATTTGAAAAATGTTTCCAAGAATGGAATCACAAATTTGACTAATCTTCTATTAAGTGTAATGGTGAGTACTTTTCGGGTGATACGGTTGTTTTGTAAAATGAGTTAAATCCATAGCTTTGAAATACATTTTTGTTTTTTGGGGGGGTGAGGGTACCCCCTCATAGATGAGTGTCACTGCCTTTGTTTCTCTGTTCAACCTGGCCTAACACACTATGTAAACACGCGTAAGCTATTAGCCAAAGAGCAGAGTTTCCTGTCCTGTGGCATGAGGTGTTGGCCTGTTGGGCAAGGGGAAAGTCATCACCAGGATGGAGCCTTTAGCACTGACATTAAGAAGAGTTCAAGCTGTGAGAAAAAGATAATTATAGCAGTTCTGGAGATGTGACCTTTTCGAATCTCTCTGGAATTACAGAATGTAAAAAGGATCTAGTTAGTCACCCGAGTGCTTGCTGCTGCTATGTACGTGTCCATAAATTGTAACATCGTCAACGTCAACAAGGTGGTTTATTAAGTCTCCCCTCCCACTGTTTTTACACTGAAGCAGAGAATGGTTCATGTTTTCATAGAGCACAAAAGCAACACTTTCCACCTTTATTTGCTCCTACCGAATGGCGTTCTTGTAAAAGGGTGCCCTCTGCAGATTCCTTTGTCTTCAAACTCAGTGTTGTCCAAATTTCAGAACATTATGACCTTGCAAAATTTCCTTGAGTGTCCCTGAAGAATTTTGCATCTTCTCTAGCTCTTCAGTTGATTGGAATTTGTTTTCCACTAGATTACATGATTTGCAAGTGGTCCCTGTGCAGTTCAAGTTAAAATGCTCCAAGTGATGGGCCTTGTGTGCTTGGAAAATCAGCAGCCCTTTGATACAGCTGTAGGGTCAACTGTGAATGTGCCTGGAGTGGCCGAGGCCAGCCACTCCCCTGAGGCCACAGAGTCTAGGATCCTAAAGAGGGTCGATGGTGTGGGTAGGAGGTGAGGTGTTGGAGTAGGGGATTATGCTCCTAGAGGATATTTGGCAATGTAAAGAGATCTGGTAGCCCTGTGGGTTAAGCAATAGACTGCTAGGCAAAAGGTTGGTGGTTTAAAACTACCAATCACTCTGAAGGAAAAAGATGAGGCTGTTACCCCTATTAAGACTTAAAATCTTGGGAGCCATAAGGAGCAGTTCTACTCTATCCTGTAAGATCACTCTGAGTCAAAATTGACATGATGGCAGTCAGTTTGTGTGGTGGTTACACAATTTCATGTCCCCTTGATAGAAGAATGAAGGGGTGGAGTCTAGCCTGTCAATCAGATCACAGCCTGGTAATCCCTCCTTGTGGGCCTGGCCTGCTCATGAGGATTCTGGGACTTCCTCTCTTCCTCCCTGGAGACGGGACACACTCTTACTCTGCTTCACATTCCTGTTGACAAGCCACATGGAGCTATGCTGATGGCAGCCAGCGCTGAGATGCTTTCCCAGCATCGGATCCACAAGACTTCCCACCCACCGGCCTGTGATCTTCCTGCATTCAGCATCATTGCATGTGCTGCATGAGTCTGAAGAGGACTTTATAGACTAGTATCGGACATATAGGCTAATACTGTACTTATGGACTTGATCTGAATTGGGCTGGGACGTTTCTCAATATATACTTGCTCTTTGAGAGAAAGCTTTCTCTTACACACATATGAGTGGCTCTGGATTTGTTTCTCTAGTCAACTCAGACGAACAGTTTGGTTTGGGTTTGGACAGTTTCTTGCTATTACAACTGAAGAGGAGTAGGTTCTATTGAATCTAGCGAATAGAAAAGATCTGGAGTGCAGCTACACATCCCATAACAGCCAACACAACCCCTCACGGCAAGCAATTGCCCAGCCCCCAAAGTCAATAGTGTAGAGGCTGAGTCATCCGGGTTTAACTTCTCTGCCTTCTTTGCTTATTTCTGTCCTTGATTTGATTGAATCCTTGGAGCAGCCTCCACCTAGAAGACAGAAGGGAACCTCCATTTATCATCAGGATAATCATTAGCTCTAGAGAGATGGATACCTAGAACCACTACAGAGAGGAGGTAAGAGACTGCATTTTCATATCTCATCTAGCACCAAATTACTGGGCCATCGGTGTTCCTTTGTCTCTGTGTGGTGTTTATGTAATCTCACGTCAACTTCACACGACAAATCGAGTGAAGGGGTGGAATCTAGCCTGTCAATCAGTTCACAGCCTGATGGTGCCGCCAGTGGATGTGACTTCTTCATAAGGGGGGGTCCTGGGAGCCTCCCCCTCCTTCTCTGCCTTCACCTTCCTGCTGGCGAGCCATTCGGAGACCCACCAGAGCCTTTCCAGAGCCCTGTGATGCCTCCATCACCATTTAATCCACAAGACTTTTCACCCACCGGCTTGTGATCTTCCTGCATTTGGCATCATTGCTGGTGGCTGTGTCAGTCTGAAGAGAGATTCATGGACTCGTATCGGACTTCTGGACTTGATCTGGACTGGGCTGGGATGTTGGCTCGATATGTAATTACTTCCTGATACGAAGCTCTCTCTTACTCATATATGAGTGTCGATGGATTTGTCTCTCTAGTCAGCCTGGCCTAACACACTCTGGTTTCCCAAGCATGCACTCCTCTTACACTGGCTTTGTTCGGAGTCTCATGCCAGATATTAGTCCACAAGATGCAGCCCTCTGGGTCTTATATGGAAAAAAGAGTTCTAGTGGAGGAGGCCTCCTCCTCCTTCTTCTTTTTTCCGATGTGTGTGGTAAATTGTAATTTTTTAATTGGAAAACAAATACACAACTTAGAGTGGATTGGGGGAAAATTATGCCATAAGAAGACTTTCTTTAAGGGGCTAAACAAAACTTAAAAAGCAAGTAACAATTAAAGGAAACATTTCTGGTACAAGGCCAGCAGTTACCTGGGTACTACGCTCATTTTGCAATAGTGCAACTTGATGTACATATTGTTGACACCCTATAGTCCACTACGGAGAGATACAACTCCACACTTGAACAACCTACTGACAGTTGCTAAAGAAAATACCTTTTAAAAAGGCATAAACCGGATGTTCCCATCTTTCACCAACTCCATCTAAGTTTAGCTATGCAGACGGGCTTAGTTATACCAGAGTAAGCCACGTGCAACATGCTACTTGATCAATTTTAACACACTCTGGACAATGTCTTCGCTTTGCAATGTCATCATTTGTACAAACTCTTCCTAGTTTACTTGATCATCGCCATCAACATCTGCTTCCCTGATAACTCCATTAACCTCTTTTGTTAACTTCCCTCCAAGGTTTGTTATCACGTGACAAGGTTCTGCTGTGCTCATAGAGCCACTGCCACAATTCCTTCCTCACTATGGCAGAAATTCCGGGAAGTCAATTGCACGGGTACCATCAGCACCATCAGCATCTACTTCATAAATCATGTCTTGCAAGTCTGCTTCTGTGGGATTCTGCCCAAGAGACCTCATTAGGGTTCCCAATTCCTTTGTTATAGTTCCATCACCATCCTTGTCGACTAATGAAAAAACTTCCTTGAATTCTGCAACCTGCTCTCTAGTGAGTGGGTCAGCCATGCTTTGAGTGCTGCTGACTCCTAGACGCGATCACACAGCCACTCCACTGGCTAACTCCACACAGACTAATCTGCAGGAAGTCTGAAAGCATTTTAAATTAGGCTGAACTGAAATGCCTACTCTAAACACGAGCTTCTGCGTTAGGCAGACTCTGACAATACTGCCGCTATCTCGGGCTAGATTTAAGTGTGGCCCCTTAAATCTCTGATAATTTCCTTATTGGGCAAAGGGGAGATAATCAGGATACATGGATGGAGCCTTGGTAACTTAGTGGTTACGCACTAGGCTGCTCATAGTAAGGCCAGCAGTTCGAAACCACCAGCTGCTCCTCAGGGAGAAAGACCGGGCTCTCTACTCTGGTAAAGTGTTACAGTCTCAGAAAAGTCACAGGGGTGGTTCTACTCTGCCCTATAGGGCTCCTATGAGTCAGCATCGAGTGGATGGCATGAGTTTGGTTTGGTACTCTGAATAGAGCTACAGGAGGCAGGTTAGCACAGAAAGCAACCATCAAACATAGTATCCTTCAAAGAAGGAGCCCTGGTGGCCCAAGTGGGACCTTCCAGTAACAGCAGTTTACATCTGCCCATCGAATTCCATGGAGAAATACCTGGGGGATCTGTGGCCATCAGTATAGCAAGCCCTAGGGAGCAGTTCTCTGTCACACAGGATGGTAGCTAGCAACAATGTTATTATTTAAAAAAAGATGCCTAAGCCTTCTGAATTCATCCCCCATGGCCAGTGCACCAGCTGCTGCAGGTATAAAGGAAACCAGTCAATCACACAGATGTGTCTGACGTGCCCCAGCTGAGCTACGGAAAACCCACTCCAGGAACACTGCAGAGCAAGTATTTATGGGAAAGGCCTTTGGGGAAATAACAGAAAATATTTATAGAAACCTGAGGTCATCATCATCTTCATTTGAATGAGACTCAGGGTGTACATCGGCAGCTTTCTCAGACGGTATTATGACACCAAAAAACGCCTTCATCCCTGCACGAACGGATGTGAGGTTTTCAAACGTTAAATGAAAAATCTAACAAGGGAAAGGAGAGAAGAACAACTTTAGAAGAGGAAGAAATCCTTTGTTTCTGTGAGGGAGGGGTGGGAAAGCAGGAGAAGCAAGGATGCCTTATTTTGGAGTATTCACTGACGAGTTAAGCAATTAAAAACATTTTTTTTAAATGTGTGTCTTTCAGCAATAAAGTCCAAGAAATGCAGCTATGTTGCAAATGCCATCCCGGTTGTTGGGGGCTAATTCTGACTTATAGCACCCCTAGGCAGTCACACTGCCAGACTGGGTGTTCAGTGATTTTCTTTTTTTTTTTTTAAATCGTTTTATTAGGGGCTCATACAACTCTTATCACAGTCCATACATACATCAATTGTGTCAAGCATATTTGTACATTCATTGCCCTCATCATTCTCAAAACATTTGCTCTCCACTTAAGCCCCTGGTATCAGCTCCTCAT
>NW_022103909.1:6711701-6720492 GCF_000313985.2 Echinops telfairi | reverse complement strand
ATATATGCACATAGATCTATTTCCCCAGCCTCGTGTATAAATATATTTACATATGTACATGCCTTTATTTAGACATCTATAAATGTCCTTTGCCTCCTAGTTCTTTCCTCTATTTCCTTTGACTTTCCTCTTGTCCCACTATCATGCTCAGTCTTTATTTGTGTTTCGGTAATTCCTCTTGGTTACATTACCCATGATCACGCCCTACAACGTTCAGTGATTTTCGATGGCTGTTTTTTCAGGAGTCATCACCGAACCTTCCTTCTCTAAGGCATTTCTTGGGGGACTCAAGGCTCCAGTTAGCAGCTGGGTGTATTAACCTGCTGCACCAACCCAGGGGCTCCTCCTGGAGATGACCCCAGGAATCAGAGTTTATCTCTTCTGCTCCCCACTGTGTTCCATTACTAAGAACCGGGGCAGGAGAAGGTCCTAAAGAAGTTTTAGACAGAATCAGTTCACTAGTAGGGGGAAGATAATGCATAATAAGCTACAATAAATAGAAAGAAGTCACCTTTGTAGCTATTTCCATTTTAAAAGGTGTTTGGAATGTCCCATTGCAAGTACCACATGCAGAGAATTGCCTTCTGATCACGAGGGGCTAATTTGGGGTCATTACATAGTTGACGGTCTTCCAGTGCTGGGTCTGGGGGTGCACAGCTGACTATGAGTCCGTCCTCTTCAGTCCCCATCGTGGTGCCTGACGTCACCCAGTAAGCCTTCCACATGTGCCAGGCACCAGGCTCAGGCAGAACTGGAGAGAACAGTTGGATGAGGCACTCCAATTGCCCCAGAACCTGAAGAGCTGGTTGAGGGAGACAAACATGTGACCCATCCATGGGAGGAAGTGCACTAGTAGAGTGCATGGGGTGATGAGGGTAGATTCACTGGGGGGGAAGTACTGGGTCTCCCCACTGGTGAGTTCGCAAGCTTCTCGAACTCATTGATGAACATATTCATTAGTCCAAGTGCCCAGAAAGGAAGAAGAGAGAAAAGAGAGAGCGCTGTAGTCTTCTCCACCCCTTTCAGCTCCATCCAAGAAGCCCAGCCCCTGCCAGGAGGTCCACTCCCCAGGAGAAGCAGAGCATGTTGCTGGACCACCAGTAACGGGAACCCAGCCTGCCCAGACACAATGCGCCACCACGCTAATTCGCTGAGTTTTTCATTTCACTTGCTTCCCTTCATTATTTAGACATTTTCTAGTCATTTTCTCCAATGGGACAGTTCTCTAGCTTTCACGGACAAAGTTTCTTTTTGTTTTTATAGAAGTATTGAAAGAACTATTTGTTTTTTTTAAATGTATTTAAAACTCAGAATTCATTTCATCCCCTGCATTTCAGTGTTTCCCATGAGGACTCGCAGTTTATACTTCTTTCTTTCATGTGTTTTTGGTTTGGGCAACATTTTAGTAGATTTGTGACTATCCTGCCAATTTCTCAGGTACTTTTATCAAGCTAACTTTTTTTAAAAAACACTTTATTGGGGGCTTGTACGACTCCTATCACAATCCATACATCCATCCATTGTGTCAAGCACATTTGTACATTTGTTGCCATCATCATTCTCAAAACATTTTCTATCTACTTGAGCCCTTGGTATCAGCTCCTCAATTTTTCCCCTCCCTCATGAACCCTTGATAATTTTTTTTTGCATGTCTTACACTGATCAATGTCTCCCTTCACCCACTTTTCTGTTTTCCATCCCCCCAGGGAGGGGATGATATGTACATCATTGTGATAGGTTCTCCCTTTCTCCCTTTCTCCACCACCTTCTCTCCACCTCCCTTTCCCTTCCCCTCCTGGTATCCTTACTCTCATTATTGATCCTGAGGGGTTTATCTGTCCTGGATTCCCTGTGTTACCAGCTCTGTGGTTCAGATCGACTCGGCAACATGACTGCTCCTATTATTTTTAGCTCATTTCATTTTACCAGGTTTGCTTTTATTTTTTATTTTTGCAAACTTAGAATTTTTTTAAACCATTCAAGCAAAATCCTTCCTGGACAATTTTGCATTTATCATCAGTGGCTGTCAAACTTGAGACAATGGTTATGTAAATCAGTAGAATGTAATCTTCCAGGGCCCCTTCACTTCCTTTCTCCTGGCTTGATTGGTTCCATTGCTGTTGGTTCTTGTTAGAAGTAAGCATGTCCTAATTGGTTAGGTCACAGACTCGTGTGGTCTACCACTGGCTGTCTCACGAGTGCTTGTCAATTTTCTTTTCATCTGTTTGCAATGAACTTTTGTGGCTCTGGAGAATTCAAGTCTGCTTCACTTTGACTTTTCCTCCGTTTTTATTTTTAAGCCCCTCAGACCAAGGTCTAGATCGGAGGCGGAAGGGATCGGGTGGGGTTTTAAGGCTAAGTGCCTTCACTCTCTCTTTTTTACATGTGAACTTTATCATCTAGATTTTTAAAGAAAAATACATTCTGTGTGGTTGCCCCGTCCCTCTTATCAAATCTAATCAGTAATCATATCCCATGAGCCCTCCCATAAATGCGGGGGTGCTTTCTCCTCCCACCTTCCCTCCCTCCGTAATTACCTGTCCCTCCTCTCTCCGTGTCCCTGGCCCCATCCCTGGTCTCCTCATACTCTTCAAAGCCTTGCCCTTTGATGTGAAAACCACTTTTATATTTCTTTGTTTGTCCTTATAATACTGGTGTCTTTGTAAGCTTGGCTTACTGGACTGAGCATAATGTCCTCTAGTTTTGTCGATGTCTTGTGGTGTTTAAGAGTCATCCTTGTTGTTTCATCTATGGAAATATTCCATTGTATGAGTATACTGGAGTTTGTTTGGTTTTTTATCCATTCTTCTTTTCATCGTTGGTTGGTTGCATAAACCTAAGAGTGTGTGTGTGTGTCTGCTCTTGTGTTCTTGAATTCTTTAGTGAATAAACCAAGTGGAGGGCATGCAGAAGTGCCATCGTGGTTGTACAGTCTTCCAGTCCCACCAGCAATGTGTCAGCATTCCACTCTCTCCACATCCTCTCCATCATTTATTATTTTCTGAATTTTGCTAAGAGTGTAATCTCAATTTTGATGTTTAATTTAAAAGAACATCCTCACTGCTGATCCTTAACTGAAAAAAATCTCAGGTAAAACTTTAACCTTTTACTCTTTTGAGTTATTGAATATAATTTAATTTGAGCTAAAGGTAATTAATTGATGGCATTTAATTTCAAATGTTAATTGCTAGTGGTTCAAAATGAAGGCTGATGTACCATTTGAGTCTTTGGCAAAAAAAGAGATGTTTAAATTATTAAACAAGATGAGCTTTTAAATATTAGTGAAATGCATGAATTAGAGAATTTGGCCACGTGGGCTTTGAATTGCAGTGACTTTATTCGGAAACTTCTTCATAGATGTGGGCATGCCGTTAAAGACTCCCTTTTGTTCTTGATTCACAATTCGTTCTTCCTCCTGCTCTCCTGCTAGTGATTAAAAGATGCCACTCCTACTTTGTCCCTGCCTCTTTGTCCTGTCACTGCCCTGGGCTTTACAGCCAAGCCTGGGGTCAACCAGGAGTGTGGCTTATTTTCTCAAGAGAGACCATCAGAAGAGCACTGCTTGGGCCTTTGGAAGCCACCTTCCCAACTGTTTACTGAGCTCCCCTGTCTCCTCCTGGAACCAAGACGAGGCCCCATTAAGCAGGACCTTTGCTTTGTTTTCAGATTGCCCTCAGAAGTCACAAGATGTATCATAAAATGATCTCAATGAAATTGACCCAAAGGCCACCCTGTGCCCTAGCCTCCCCATTCCATTGCTCACCTTCAGGTATGCCTGGCTACATTTCTCTACAAAGCTCATCAGCCAGAGTATGCGCCAGGTAACAGCACGAACGGAGTCAAATAGAACATGGTCAGTTTTACAAAAAGCTCCCAGTGAGCACACAGCCAACCGCAAAACTTCGTACCTGTTTCCTCCCCTTTCCTAAAATAGCTCATGTCACTGCAGCAACCCCAGGAAAGTCGAGGAATCTAGTCCCAGAGATTTCATGGTGATCCCAAGTCTTCCCAGACAGCGACAGACTAGGGCCTCAAGCTCAGCTCTCTGGCCCAGCCATGACTCCCTGACTGGTTGCAGAGACACACACGGGTGGAAGGTGGAATAGGTGATTTCAGTAGAGCTGCTAGCAGAAGTCCAGTCCCACCTGCTGGTTCTAGTCTGTCATGCCCTACCTGGAACTTACCTCTGTAGTTGAATGCTTGCATTCCAGTTAGAATGTAAACTACCCTGCAGAGAAGCTTCCCAAGGCACCTCTGCTCCCTGCAGCCCCAGCCTCCACAGCTGTGGCCATCAAACCAATTAGTTCATGGATTACTGCACTTGATCCTCAAGCTTTTTGACCAACCAGCCTCGATCCTTAACATGAACATGGCCACTGGAGCAGTGGAAACCAATTGTTCCAAGATCCCTTAGGATTTGAAGATGTGAGCAGAGAGCTGTGTCTGCCACCTGTTCAGAGGACCTGTCCAAAGGTGAGATGCTGCAGAAGAACAAGACCCGGTATTTCTGACTTCGAAGCATGCTGTCCCTGTGGTCCAGTGATTACATGTTAGGCTGCTAACCGTAAGGTCAGCAGTTTGAAACCACCAGCAAAGCCACGAGGGAGTGTAAAGAGTTACAGTCTCAGCAACTCACAGGGGCAGTTCTGCCCTGTACTCTGGGGTCACCACAAGTCACTATTGACTAGATTGGCAGTGAGTTCAAGTTTATTTTTTGAGAATCATGCTGTCATCTTTAGATTGGGAAAACCCTGGGTCCTAATTTCCAAAGAGTTAAAAAGAAAATTCCTGCTACTGATCAAGCCCAATCTTTGATGTTACTAATGTCATCCGTTTATTGAATCAGATGGAAAAATCTCCAGCAAAACCCCCCCCAAAAAAACCCATGAACTATGCAGTAATTCTGGGTAATTCCTTTTGGTACAGAGCTTCTATTTTCATTATATGTCAGATTGTATTAAAACAGTGGTCAGGGGGAGACAACCATTTTTAGCAAGAATTGTACCAAGTATCATATTGGACATGAGGAAATAGATCTCATAATGAGGACAACATAACAGAAGAAAAAGACGTCAGGGTGGCCAGCCCCTAACAAATCATCACAGGTCCCTTGGGCACAATTGCACAGCAATAATAAGTAAAGATTATAGGAAAGTCATAGATAATAAGAGAGATAGAAGAGAGAGTGAAATAAGGGAGTCAGACACATCTCATGGTAGCATGCTCACCTCAGCCCTGCTTGGTGGTTCACGTGAGGATGTGGAAGGTGGGAATTGCAGGAGTGAGGGAGAGCGGTTTATTACTAACCAGGGCTTATGTATCTTTTGGGGATGTGCAAGCCCCCTAATCACAGGTAAGGCCATACGTCACAGGAAGGGGTTGTGCTATCATACAGGTAATACAGTAATGGGAGGGGGACAATCTAGGGGTATAGGAGCAATAGGAAGGAGAGGACTTGGGGGTACACATGTGACAAGATGAGTGGATCCTAGATTCAGGGAGGCAGCCTAATCTTGGATGTCACAGAGCAGGTTTGACGTGTTCTCTGGCTTTCCATAGAGACCGGTATCAGTAGGGTGTGAACCCCACCTACAGTGGACCAGACTGATGGCTGAAAACCTTCAGGGAGAAGTAATCCATTGTCCTTAACATCAGGGAGTGAGCTCCACCTGTGGTGGGACCACGCAGTAGTCTGAAGGCTGAATGCATCGACCTCCCACCATGTGCTGGCAAACAGCCTCTAATGTTTGGCATATCTTTGGGGAAGACAAAGCTGGGGAGAAGTCTTTTTATATCCCACAAAAAGAAAAACCTTTGGGCAGGGTAAAGTTGAATGTTATTAGCCCCGTGTATATGCAAAGACACTACCAGCAGATTCTAAGAAGGGGAGTGAATCAGAGACTAGGGAGAATGGATCCCTGAGGGAGAGAGAAGTAAAGGGGTCATAGGGACATGGCCTTTCATATTTGAAGGTGACTATAAGATCCATTAAAAACAGGCCAACCTTGAAGCTGTAAATATATGCCTTCTATTATGGGCCTGTACACACAAGCCCAGGAGGCCCTGAGCTCAGCCTGGCAACACCACCTTGTCCTAAGCTGCCTGGTGGTGGAGACCGTAAATTCACCAACAGATGTTGATTTCCCAAGATCTCATGAGGAGCCAGCCCTCTGCACCCCCTGCCATCTTATTTGTCCCAGGCCAACTTCTGGCCAAGAGGCACCAGTGTTCTTTCCTTACTACCTCCATCTGCATACTGGGGGGTGCGGGCATGTGGTGACCTCCCAGGGCATTGTGTTTTGTTTCCCTTGTGTTCCCTCTTTTGCCAGAGTGGTCCCTCTTCTCGGGATCTGGTTCGCTCATAAAGCTGTACAAGCCGGGCTGTTAGCGGTTACTCTACGATATCACACCCCGCCAGTGCACGGGCAAGAGCCTTCACAATGCTATGACCTCGGTCAGACCCTGAAGTGGCTAGGACGCAAGGAGAAGTGGAGTTGGAAGAGGCCAGCTTAGTCCCCTCCTGTCTCTTTAGGGGGTTACAATGAGACAGCGGGGTCAGACAGTCTGGAAGCCCTCTAGCCCATCAGGAAGATGCGTGATGAGCAGGAATGACAGATGTATACAAATGTGTTGTTCAGTAAAACATTTGTAACAGTCTGACAAACAACACCAGTCATGAGTTGTTAGTGCTACCAAGTCTGGCAATGACCGTGGCAAAATGGAATCACCCGCAGAGCAGGATCAGAGGGTGTGACCCGCACAGCTGGCATCGGTCGACTTTAGGTCGAGCTTGCTTTCTAGTTTGTCAGAGTCTGCAAGCTCCAGCGATGCCCGTTATCACCAAGCAACATGTAAGCCTCCGCTGACAGATGGCCAGTGGCTGCCATGAACTGCATTGGCCCTGGACCCAAGTCTCCCCCTGGAGGTGAGAATGCTACCTCTGCCTCTCAGTGAAGAATTCAGCACCTTCTTTCTTGTTCAAAAGTAGAAAACGTGGACACTGGGATAAAGCCAATGGGAGGTGGATGCTTGTTCATCACATCAAATTGTTCCAGGGAAGCACCCTATTTCCACGAACCCTTCCTTTTAGGGATGGGATTGGGGTTTCCAGAGAGCCCCCAGGGTTCAGAACAGGCTTCTGTTTGTCCCAGAAGAAAGACTGTGTTATTCCTGCCTAGATGGTCAGTAGCTCTGAACTTGCTCTAGGCTCTCCTCTCTCGGCCGCACTGTGATTTGACCAGCAAAAGACGTCCGTTTCTTTCCATCATGTGACGTTATTTCACAGTACTGTCTGGAAGTACTGGACATGTGGAAATGCGAGCTACAGGAGGGGAAGAGCAATCCCCCTTGAGACCGAGCAAGTCAGGGCAAAGCCAGGAGACGGAGCGAGGAAGGAGGAGGAAGGGAGCACACCAAGAAGCCGGAAGAGGCTCAAAGCGCAGACTCCTAGAGCATCTATCAATCTGGGAAATTTGCATTTCTGTTTGTCCTGAAGGTAAGGCTATCTATTTCATTTCCTCCTCTGTTCTGTTTCTGGTTTAGTTATGGGAAGACTGGAAATCTAGGCCTGACGCAAAAGTGGTCTTGCTTCTTCCAAGTGCTGTAACTGTTAGATGCTGGATATAAGTGAATCAATCGCCAGAACTCTCGGGGGGGAAAGCACGTGTTCGCTCTTCAGTTTCGTCACCCAGGATTGCCAGGGCCTCCCTCCAGCTCCCACCCCTTGGAGGGAAAGACAAGTATCCACCAGCCATTGCCGCCATCACTTCAACCCTGAAAAGAGGGTGTACTCTGAGATGATATTGTCCCCTACTCCCCAATAGCATTGCGTACACAACACAGGTGTCCACTTAGGACTCTGTGTCAGCCGGGCAGACTAGAGAAACAAATTCATTTTTACCATTTCACATGGGAAGATCAAAGACTACAACCAAACAAAATCATCAAAACTTTAACTTCCCATATTCTTTCCAGAAAACAACCCAGTCAACTGCATGGACGTATCTGACCTCTGGCTAGCCGAAGAAGAAAACCTACCATGAGGCAGGGGTCAAACAAACCTCTGTTCTCCATATTCACGATTTGTTTCTCTGGCACCACATTCCTGGTACCATAATGTGTGAGTCCAGGTAGACTAGAGAAACAAATTTATAGACACACATGTGTATAGGAAAGAGCTGAATACAGAGAAAGCATCCCAGCCCAGCCCAGTCCAGATCAAGTCCATAAGTCCAATATTAGCCCATATGGCCTATGTCAATCTATAAAGTCCTTTTCAGACTCACAAAACACATGCAATGATGCTGAATACAGGAAGATCATAGGCCAATGCGTGCAAAGTCTTGTGGATCCAGTGGCGTTGTGCGCATCTCAGTGCTGGCAGGGATCTCCATGTGGCTCCTCCAGTTCCCAGGGCACGGGGGCTATCAGCGTAGTGACATGTGTCTTGTCAGTAGAGTGTATTTGAGGGAGCAAGTCAAGAGAGTGTCTCCCATCTCCAAGGAGGAAAATACAGGAATTCCCAGAATCTTCAGGGGAAGGCCATGCCCATTCAGAGGCCTCATTAGCTATGACCCTATTGAAAGACTAGACTCCACCCCTTCACTCTTAATCCTCTCAAGTCCCAAATTGACACCAGATTATGTCACTACCACAACTCCTTATGTACACAAGTATGGGTCTAGTCGCCATGTACCTGCTAGGTAAAAGCATAAATATGGGGAAATGAGTTAGTCCTTTTGGAGAAGAGAAAATGTATGCAGTAAATATGTTTCATAGATCTAGTTAAACA
>NW_022103909.1:6709261-6710359 GCF_000313985.2 Echinops telfairi | reverse complement strand
AAAATGTTTTGAGAAACGATGTACAAATGCGCTTTACACAATTGATGTGTGTATGGATTGGGATAACAGTTGTGTGAGCCCCTAATAAAATGTTAAAAAAGAAAAAAAACAAAAACAAAAACAAGACCCGTGATCAACACCCCCTGTGGCAATTACATAATCGCCTGTCAACTTGTGAAGGGGTGGAGTCTAGCCTGTCAATCAGGTCATAGACAATGAGGCCTCTGTGTGGGCATGGCCTTCTCCTGAGGATTCTGGGAATTCTTATCTTCCTCCCGGGCGGTGGGAAGCACACTCTCTCTGCTTCGTCTTCCTGCTGACAAGTCACATGGAGACACACTGATAGAACCAGAGCCCTGGAGCTGGAGGAGCCATGTAGAGACCCACGCCAGTGCTGAGATGCTTCCACTGCCACTGGATCCACCAGACTTTTGACCCACTGGCCTGTGATCTTCCTGCATTCTGCACCATTCTATGTGTTTCAGGAGTCTGAAGAAGAATTTATAGACTGGTAACATACATATGGGGTAATATTGGACTTTTGAATTTGATCTGGACTGAGCTGGGATATTTTCTTAGTAGACAATAACTCTTTTATATAAAACTCTCTCTTACATAGATATGAGTGTCCTGCATTTGTTTCTCTAGTCAACCCAGACTAACCGCCGCCCCCCCACCAAAAAAACTCCTTGTTTCTCCCCAAATCTTCCCTCAATTCAGTAAGCCACAGCAACCCAAATTTCAAGCAAGGACGGTAAGGCATCCCTCACCTCTTGCTGTCCTTCACTACACTTGTAAGCATTGCTTCGGCGAGTCCCCTTAGGGCTACCTCCAAAACACACACACACACACACACACACACACACACACAACACGACAAACCTCCAAAATGTGATCAACGTGGCTGCTTCAGGAACAGTGCAAGGTGGCACTTAGAGTCAGTCCACAGCTGGACACCCTTGCTTCATCACTGCTTACTGCCCAGGTGTGCAGGCCCCAGTGATCTCCCTGGACCCATGTGCAGAAGCCTTTAGGAATGACTGTCCCCCCTTCCCTCTTTAAGTGAAACACAGACAGAATGACTAGCCCCAAACCAAA
>NW_022103909.1:6687166-6707866 GCF_000313985.2 Echinops telfairi | reverse complement strand
GACACTAGCAATTGTCTGCATGGTGCAATTTGAAAAGGTTAGGATTGTTCCTGGTAGAAATATCGCCCCCTCTGGCCAGTCTTAGGTACTGAAATCCCACCATGAACAGTTAGCTGGCTCAGCTTCGCTCTCATCTCTGCAAAGTCCCTCACTCTGCAACCCAGGACCCCTAGACCCTGTATCCTGGCCCAGAGGGACCTTGATGTCACTTCCCAGGACTCCATATGGATGGAAGGCAGCACTAAGTTTTCAACTACTAGCCTACAATAGGTGTAGAGTATCAGCAAAGCAGAGGGAAATAGTGGAGAGAATGTTATGTATGATGGATGGATTCAATAACTATCAGAGCAAGTAAACCTAAAAGTATTGTTATAAAACCACTGAAATCTTTATCCAACAAAACTATCCCAATGTGAAGCTATGGTTTCTTGACATATCCTCCACGTGGGTCCATTCACTTCTGATGGGAATGTTTCCATCTTTCTAAACCTTCCCCCAAAGAACCCCATGCTCTTCCATTTAAACCATGCCCAAATGGCCATTTTAGCATCCCTGAAGGTCCCAGATCATGTGCATTCTAAGTATTCTTTGAGTTTTGGAAGCAAAAAGAAACCGTAAGGGGGAAGATCAAGGCTTAGAGTGGATGGGATAAGATCCCCCAATGAAAGGAACAGGGAAACTGACATGATGGGAAAATACTTTTTGGACCTTTTTCTCATCAGCACCATTTTCAATTTTCTTAAAACCGTTCATATTAATTCCCCATGACTGTCCCATATCCTTTAAGAAAATCTATCAAGATTACCCGTTGGGAATCCTGCCGCACTCAAAACAAAAAAACCAACAGTTACTCAAATCTTCTGAACTGACCCCTCTGTCTTGAATTGAACTATCCCAGCAGATCCTCTTGGAAGCCATTGTTTTGATGGGACCTTCCTCTACGGATGGCGTTGGGAAATCCAAGACTTGTCCTCAGTTACAACGCATGCCCTAACAGCTTCTTTGTTAGCTTCCCTCTGAGTTGGAAGACTGACGGAGAATTCGGCTACTTGAACTAGCTGATCTTCTTACCATGGTCTTGGTGCCCATTTACATGTTCTCTGACACTGAAAATGCATAAACATGTGAGCTCTCAACTTTGGTAGCCAGTGTATCAATGGTAATGATTCTTCACCAGTTTCTGGACATCAGCCACAGTTTCTTCCTTTGTCCAGGTTTGTAGTCTTCCCTCATCTTTGAGGTCTTTCCAACATTCCTTAAAACACTTGATCCATCCGACAACTACTACTTTGTGTAGGGAAGCATTATGGTAGACTCGCTGCCAAGCTTCAGTGATCTAAGATAGCCACTTGAATCTTATTTAAATATTGACTTCAACCTTGACCTCAAAATCTTTTTCCCCATGACACAAAAAAGATTCTCTTTTTCTGAAGGCACTCTAACAAGACTAAGATATTACTAAAAAGAAAAAAAATCATAAAGAAACTTGTCTGCAGTCACCCACTGGTCATTGAGATAAATCTAACCTGTTTTGTTTGGAATAAACCCAATTCCATGTATGAAGTGGAATCCGAGTAGAAGGGGTTTAAAACTTACCCTTACCTATTTAGGGGACCCTACCTTGACACAGTGACCACCGTGGGGGGCTCCAGCATGGCGATGATCATGAGGACGGGGCAGGAGTGGGCAGTGTTTGGGTCTGTTGTCCACAGTGCTGCTAGAAGGCAGAACTGACTCTATAGTGTCTGGGTGCTGTGGATGTCCCACGAATTTACAATATTAGATTCTAGCGGTTGGAGACAGGAAATAAATAAGCTATAGCTATATGAATATATATTCCACAGAATATTAGAAGGTAGTGGAGTGTCGTGAGGAAGGGGGCAAAGAACCCAAGGGCTGAAAAAGTTAGACATGTACAATAGGGTGGTCAGAAATAACTGTGTTGATTTAAAAATAAAATACACGGACATGGTCAACATGAAAAAAAAACACACACCCAACGTTTTGTCAGAAGTCCTTCTTGATTTTAAGGATTCGTATTGATCTGACCTGTTGCCACCAAACTGATTGCGACTCGCAGCTCGGGTGACCCAGTGGTGCAGCGTTTGGTTGCGATCTGAAAGTTGGTGGGCCACACCCACAAGCTGCTCCACGGGAGAAGGATGTGGCACGTTGCTTCTAGGAAAATGACAGCCTTGGGCACCCATGCGGCAGTGCTACTCTGTCCTGCTGGGCCAGCGTGGGTCAGAATCGAGTCAAGAGCAATGGGTTCGGTTGATCTTCCCCAGGCCCAGGGCAGAGGCTCCAGCCTCTCTCCTGAATCGCACACTCCATGTTTCAGCTTTTCTGATTTACCCTGTCTCTCAAAATAGATTGCTGTTTGTTTGCTGCTTCGGAAATTGTCACTGCTTCTGTCTGATAGCCCCCCTCCTTAGCACACCGGACCTCCTCAGCCTTTGGGTCTCAGCTCAGAGGTCACTTCTCAGAAGGCCTCTTTGTCCCCTTTTGGGCGCTTCCCACAGAAGTTGTCTCCCCTCAGTCTTGATGTTTGCCACGTGACGCACTTGCCTGTGTGCGGGTACATCATCCACTGCAGACTAGAAGTTTCCTGCAGACCAGAGCAACGAGCTCTTCACGGGGGTGCCTCCCCAGCACCAGACGTGGGCTCTGGTACCATACATATTTATGCAGCGAGTGTCACCAAATCGCAAACAAGAAGACGTACTGTGTCCACGAGAGCGAGACTTTAGGGAAGAAAGCTTGGGACAAAGAATCCCGGTAATTTTGAGCTTTTATGAGTCATGACATTTGACTTACATGTATAGTGGCATTTTTAAAACGGAGGCAACTTCAGTGTGGTGGCTGTTTGGGCCAGCGTGTGAAGTTCCTGGTGGTGCAAATGGTGAAAACTGCTGCCAAGTGCGAGGCTGGCGGCTCAAGTCTATGTAGCAGCTCCTTAGAAGAAAGGTCTTTGGGGGCTTGAAGTTAAACAAGCGGCCATCTAGCAGGGAAGCAACAAAGCCCACAGGGAAGAAGCACACCAGCCCGTGTGATCACGAGGTGTCGACAGGAGCAGGTATCAGGCATCAGAAGACCCAGAACAAACAATCATATCAATGTGAACCAAGTAAGTCAGAGTGGAGACCCAAAGCCTACCTGTAGACAATTGGACATCCCCTCACAGAAGGACCACAAGGAAGGGATGAAGTCAGCCAGGGTGAAGTATAGCACCAATGAAACACACAGTATTTCTCTAGTTCTTTAATGCTTCCTCTCCCACCACTATCATGACCCCAGTTCTACCTTACAAATCCGGCTAGACCAGAGCGTGTACAGTTACAGATAAGAGTTCTCGACACACAGAATACAGGAAAAATAAACCCCTCAGGAACAATAATGGGAGTAGCGATACCGTGAGAGTAAGGGGAAGGTAGAGGGGGAAGGGGCCTAGAAGGGGAACCAATCACAAGGATTGATGTATAAGCACCCCACCCCCAGGGGGGATGAACAGCAGAAATGTGGATGAAGGGAAACAGTGGACAGTGTAAGATACAAAAATAATAATAATAGTTTATAATTTATCAGGTGTTCATGAGGATGGGAGAGGGCGAGATAAAAGAGGAGCTGATACCAAAGGGCTCAAGTAGAAAGAAAATGTTTGGGAAATGATGGCAACATATGTACAAATGCGATTCATACAACTGATGCATGGATTGTTATGAGTTGTATGAGCCCCCAATAAAATGATTTATTTTTTTTAAAAAGAAAGAAAAGAAAGGCCCTTTGGGAGAAAACAGTCATTAAAACCCTATGAGTGCAGTCTATGTGGACACACACCTGCATCCAGAAGGAGAGTGGACTTGCTGGCAAGGGGCCTCAAGGTCGGAGCTGCCACTCCAGAGCTGAGGTACCTTGTGCAAATCGCTTGCCCTTTCTCCATCTGCCAAAGAGCTGCCTGGTTTGTAGGATGATGGAGAGAATCCAGTAGATGGATATATATTGTGGATTTGGTGGGGGGGGGGCTCCAAAAATTATATACATTTAAGAAATATTATTCTGTACTGCTATGCTTCTACTCTTTCAGAACCATTACAATAATTTCACCCCTTAGACAAAAAGTGTAAGGGTTTTTGTTGTTTGCATTAGTGTTCTGTTTAGCCTTCTCAAAGTCCTCTTGTGTTCTTTATCTCATTTGATCTTCATAAATGAGCTAGGAACTTTCAGAATTAGCATCTCCACTTGATAGTGAGTGAAAGTCAGGCTCAGGTGACTCGCCTGAGGTCCAACCGGCCCGACTCAGGGGTTCAGAGGAGGGCTTCTGGATCTTCTGTTCCCTCATGCAGTTCTGGGTTTACCAGATCAGATTCCTTTGAAGTGTGTCAACCCTGGAATGTCCTATCTCCCACAACAAAAACAACACACACACACACACACCCTTAGCTCCTGTGCAATAATACATCTAACCTTTGCAGAAAATTTCATCCAAGAAAGTAGTTGGCATCCAAGGAGATTTAGAGAGAATCCCAACTCAACCACACTCTCCCCCCACTCCCACCCCGCCTTGTACACCCAAGCAGTCAGGTTCTATAGAAAACGAGACCTCACATTTCACCAGCCAATGAGAGGAGTGGGGGGAATCAACCCAAATTCTTTATGGAGATAATAAAAATATCTTTTGTCATCCCCAAAAGACAGATTGTAGATGCAGCACATGTTAATTCGCCATCAATTTATTCTTTTTTAAAGAATATAATCTCCTCACGTCTAACTAGATTAAATTCCATTTTCGTCGTGTGTACTTCCTTTCAAGGCTTGGTAATTTCTTTCCTATTTTTATCCTCTCCACTTTTGCTTCCTGTCAATTTTTAGATCAGATTCTGCTCGGGTTCCAGTTGGCAGCTGCCGTCATAAAAATACCCCGCAGGCTTTCGGGTTTAACTTTGAGGTCGTACTTCGCAGCGGCTCTCGGTGGCTGCCAGCGGGGCCACGTCAGTCCTCCTACCTGGCGCCGCTCCCGGACTCGCAGAAGGCCGGGGCTTAGATCTGTCACGGTTCTTCATCGTGAAGCAATGATGGTCTCCACCGCCTGCCTCCCGCCCTCAAATTCATCGAGCATGCATTGGGCATCTACTGTCTGCTGGGCACCGTGTGCGTTCGAGGGGAATACAAATCGGATTCGAAGTGAGAAAAGCCTAAGTAGAAATGGCACAGCAGTGGGCTCAAAGCCGGTCTCTGACTGCAACACGGGTGCTCTGAGGAGGAGGGAGTGACGGAGAGAGAAGGGAGAAGGGCAGAAGTCGACACCAGTCATCCCAAACGATGTGCTTTCTCCTCACCTAGAAAGCAACGTCAATACACTGGTTACTGACTGGGGGCGTTCGCAATCTGCTAGGCCATGGGCTCAGAGCATGATTGGAAATAAGCCTTTGTGGCTGAGGGTTCCGGGGACGTGGTTCCCACTCACCTAGGGGAGCCCCAGGAGATGGTCAGGAAGATCTGTCTCTGCAGAGATTCTCAAACGACTTACGCTTTTGAGTCCGCGCAGATTCACAGCCACCTGATTGTGGCTTCTCAAGACTGGAATAGAAAGTCTTGTTTTTCTTCTGCCACCCAACGATCGCATGACACCACGACGGCTCCTTTTAAGATTGCTGCCAAGAAAGCCCGATGGCGCAGCTGCTCTGTAACCCGCAGAGTTGCCACCACTTGGAAAGGGAAAGGGTTTGGTTGTTGAGCGTGATGTGTTTGCCTAGAAGCCTGACGCAGCAACCGGCTCTTCTGGAGTCCAGTGGGGGGGGCTCCTGGAGACCACAGACCTGTTCCTAGGGCCGGCTTTTCAGATACCTCTGGCACTCCCCAGAGGGGAGTAGAGTGCAGTGGTTAAGGGCTTAGGATCTGGAGTTCAAGTTCCAGCTCTGCTACTCCCCACTCAAGTGCCATGGGGTGAATATGACGCCACCCGTGTCACCAGGGACCACTTTATCTCATGGGCAAAGTAGATTCCCTAGGAGAGCTCTTCACGTTAGTTGAGACAAGGAGTGCTAAGAGGAGTGCCGGGTGCGTAGCGAGCACTCCGTGAGTATTTGTTGGAGGAGTGATTTCTGGTTTTGAGTTTTCAGGGATCAGACCTCGCCTTCATTTGTGGCCCCCGGCCACGCTTTCTGCAGTCCTCTTGTGGATGGTGTGCAGTCGCTCCGAGTGGAGCAGGAATGATGACCCGGGGAGTGTGCTAACTGGAGCCACACTGAACCATACTCACTCCTACCTGGGCTTGTACCGTAGGCTTCCCCATCACCCAGGCAGGCCCGCTTCTCTTCACACAGGGAGGGAGGCAACATCTCTGGAATATTTGAGTGTTTCTGGTTCACCTGTTTGCTAAGCACAGCAAAAAGCTCCCTCATTTAAAAATATCAGAAGGAAGTCATGACGTTGTGGCGGCAAGGGTTTGTGAAGTTGCCTTAGCCAACCACCCCATGCATACTAGCTCGCAGGAGTCAGCTGTTCTCTCAAAGTAGTGCAGGGAGAGAGGTCCCAGAGTGTCTGAAGCTGTGACCAAAGCAGACAGGCTCTTCCTCCTCTATGTTAGAGCACCGCCAACCGGACACAGGAGGGGTGTGGTGCAGGAATCAGGGAAATCAAGGCACAAATTGATGTCTAATGGTTTCATCATTAGTCTTCCCAGCAATGATTGGCATGCATTTCTCAACATGATTATTTCTTCATTTGTTAATCCAACCCATGCTTATACACTGGTCCCGTGCTATGCTGGGTTCTGAGGATACTTAAATACAATTGTAATTCATGGCACTGATAGTCTGGTAATAAATTAATGATTACAGAACAGAGTGATTATCAACCCAGGCTGAGCTTGGAGACCCCTTGTGGTACACCTTTACTTTGGCCATACCCTAAGAATTGCAATTCCCCCTATTCACATCTCTGTAATAGGTACTTTTTGTATTGACTTTGCAGGTGTAACATAAGCAGGAACGCAATAAGCACCTGCATGTGAAAGCCTTTATGTCATGCCAAGAAGCTTTAAGTTAGCCAGGCAGGGAAGGATCCAGAGAGAATGAGGGAAGAGTTCGTTCCAGCCTTCCAAGTGTCCTCACCAAAGTTGTAGACGTGTGAGTGAAGCCATTGTGAATATTTCGACCCCCTTTACAACTGGACTGCTGTAGCATGAGTGAGACCCCCACTGTGTCTCATCCATCCCACAGAATAATGAGCAAATAAAATGATGGCTGTCTTCAGCCACTAAGCACTAGGGCGGTTTGTTAAAACAGCAATAGCAAACACAGCTATGTACATATTTTCTCCCTTCATTTTCTTTTTCAAGGGGTCCTTTTTTGCTAGAGTTGGCACCGCTTAGGAGTTTTCAGTTTTGATTTGTTTCTTTTCTCATCATGATCTCTCTTAAAAAATAAATTGTATTTTCCAAGTGACTAATATACATACATATAGATTTAGTTTGTTAAATGCAGGCAGATTTACTCACGGGGAAGAGCAATCAGTAGACTGTAGTCAAAGAAAAAGGTCAAAAAACCCCAGAATTTAAAAGAGAAAGTAGACTGGGAAAACCGGAGAGAGTCTGAGAAGAGGAAATCGTGTTTGCCTCTTTTCCAAGTAAACTTAGAGGTTTCTAGCAAAGAAACCAGCCATTGGTTCTTAGGTTGGTTGTTGGGGAGTATCAAAGGAAATCGTTGGATTATTTATGTTTTCTTCAGAAAACCAGGCGAGTTTAGTCAAAAAGCTTCCACGCCAAGCTAACGCCAAGCACTGGCTAACATGTCCATTGGTTCCTCCCATGAATACCCATTGGGGTTAAGCCAGATCAGCATCACCTTCTTCGTTAGCGTTTCCCATGTCGATTTTAATAGATGTAGCCACTTTGTTCTAACCTTTAAATCTGTGCTCCTAGACTTTTCTCGTTGTACAATTAGATTGTCTGTAAAGAATCACCCTGCCCGCCCCGCCCCCCCCGCCCGTGGTCACGCCCAGTTGGTACATACAGCCTCAGAGGGTGGGCTCCTGCCCAGTGTGCCCCGCCCCCCCCGCCCCCCCATTAATATGTCATTGTGAATAAAGCAGGCAACTCCCGCAGGATAAAACCACAGCTTATCAAGCACGGAATGCTAGCCAGGTAGTGCCGATCTCTTACGAGGGCCCCTTCTTTTGCTCAGAGATCTGGGATCAGTGTGGCTGTAGCCACTGTGGTTTGGAATAAGGGCGCTCCAGCCGATGGACAACGTAAGGCTAATTTTCACCGTGGACCATAACAATTCTCTGACGATCATCTGACTCCGTGGGAAAGTACTGTCTTGGAATCTGAGCTGTAGCAATTCTTGCTCAACTATTGAGCAGATGCTTGGTTCTCCTCATCGTAACATTCCCCTCTCGCCCAGTTCCATGGCAGCCGAGCCTGGTTCCTATAAAACCCAAGGGAAGCCAGCTGGACGTTTTCATTTGGCTGAAAACGGTTGTCGTAAGACTCAACAAAATATAGTTGTGTCTTGTTTTATTTAGTGCTGAACATTATAGGTAAGTATTCTACTATCCCCCTCTTCTTTCTGCCTCTGATGGGGGCACGCACGCATCTACATACCACTCTTAGCATCACCGCGGAACACCACCCATCGTACACTGTACAGTCCTTGTGTGGGAATCAGAGTTACACTACATCAATGATCACCCACAGATCTATCACATAGGTCTAAAAATATCGATTCTACGTCAGAAATGTGTTGTTGTACCAGACCGTGGGGTATTTTCTGTGGTGTGTGCTTGCTGTTGGTAGGGGCTTTCAAATCCGTTCCAGTTCCTAGTGACCCCGCGTACAACAGAATGGAAATCGCCCGATTTCACACCATCTTCACAATCGCTGCTGTGTTTGAGCCTACTGTTGTAGTCTGGACTGTTCTAAGAGCTGTCAGAGCCCCCAGTAAAAAGATTTAAAATAAATTAATAAAATTGATTGTGGTTTTAAAAAAAGGTCTTCTTCTCTTGCCTTGACCCTCTACTAAGCATGGTGTCTTTCTCTGGGGATTTGTCCCTCCAGAGAATATGTACAAAGTAGGTGTTATCCGTGCTTCTAAGGAGCGTTCTCACTGTAGTTTTTCCAAGCCAGGCTGGTTTCCTCTCCTGGCAGTCCAGTTTGCCATTCTGATCATCTTTCTGTGGAATGGGTGCAAGTATGGATCGCTCGCCGTAGCTGAACAGGTAGCTCTCTGTAACTTGTCTTGGCCAGCCAAGGGAATGCTTCCCGTGTCGCACATGTTTGTGAGAACGTCGCAATTCTTGGTGCCTCGTTTTTCACCAGTACCAAGCAGGCTCTTCCGTCGTCTGTGGCAGAGGCTTTTAAAATCTGCTCATTCTCTCGGAGAAAATGAACGTCTGCTCCATCTCTCCGTGGTCAGATCCTGAGGGAAAGCCCCTTTCTCACTTCCGAGCTGCAACACTTAGTTATTTCCATACGTCAGAAAGATATGAAGCTTCTTCTTTGGATCAGCGAAATCTCATCTCATCCTCTGACCACGTGGACCAGCAAAGCAAGCAACCACCTGCCTACATGGCACAATCAGAAGAGCCAAGAGAAACCTCAGCCTTCTTTGAACCCTTCTTAATTATAGCATATCTTTATATTAAGCAGTTCACAGAAAGTCATATGCTCCTTGTGAGATTCTGGAAACAATGCTTTGTGGATAGAACCATACGCTTATATTAAATACCCCGAAGGAAAGAGGAATGGGGTTGGTGTGTTGTGATGGGGGCGGGGTAGGTTGGAAACGAATGTAACGAGAATTTACCAATGTTGCATACATCGCACTGCAGGGAGATGGAGGAGAGCCTGGAAGCACAGGGAGGACAGCATTGCCCACTTTTCCATTTTCCTTGCTCCTGATCTTTGCTTCCTATGCAGAACTGGGCCTACTTTGTCTCGTTACAGCTTTACATTTCCTAATCGCTTGACATTGGCTGAGAGTAAGAAAACACTGGGAAAGTGTTTTACTTGATCAGGTTGTTTGAGACTAATGTGAGGTAAGTAAATGCTTTCAAAGCTGTAAAACAGCATATGGATGTTAGATGGTATTAATTTGTGTTATCTTCTGAACTTTCATGTCTAATAATGGTTCCTAATTTCTGTGAGAGAAGGGGATTTATATTCCTATAATTTTTATTTCCCATAATGTTTTATTTTGTGGGCTGTGTTTAGTAAAAAGAAAATGGACAAATGAACTTGATTTACTTGTAAATCAAGTAAAATTTATTACATGTCATTAAAATTTAAGCATTGACTGGGAATGCCTCCCAAATCCCTACTGGCACAGTGATTAAGCACTTTACTGCTTATCACAAGGTCAGTAGTTTGAACCCACTGGCTGCTTCATGGAAGAAAGACGTGGAGTCAGCCTCCATTAGATTACAGCCTTGGAAAGCCTGAAGGGCAGACTAAATCTGCTCCTGGATCGGGTCCTAGGAGTCAGAATTGCCTCAAGGGCAATGGATTTTTATCAATGGGAGCTGGACACAGGGAAGATGGACAGTCGACATTTATTGATTGACTAAATGTCAAACTGAGTTGTTCTGTGTGCGTGTAAGGAATGACTTTAACCGGACTCACTCAATACCCACTCTAACACCTCTCATTTCTTATCCCAGGGATGCTAATTATCATTTCTCTCTCTCTCTCTCTCTTTCTAAGTTTTCTTCTGTTCCTTGCATTTTCACGCTAAGCCCACCACTACACCAACCTGGAGGGTTCTTTCAAATACGTGGGGCTCCTGGAGTGGCCGCTCGTAGTTAGGGTGAAACAATGAAGAACAGACGGGGCTCTGCATACGTGGGGAAAGACGTGTGTGTTGATGGAGTTGCCTCAGTTTACCTGAGGAGAAGCCATCTCTGAGGCAGGGGGACCTCCAGTGCCGGAAGTGGAAGGCTTTCGCTAAGAGCCACTCACCGCCTCCTTGTCCTCCTCGCTGGCAGAAGTGCCAGGCTTCAGTCTGGCGGAGTGCGCGCGCTCGTTGCCGCACTGGGTGTGCTAAGTGTCGGGGAGGGGCTGGAGAGGGCTTGGCTCTCCCGTAGAGAGATGACCAATTAATCGCATTTTCAGCTCCAAGCTTCCTTCCTGCTTTCCCCTATACCAGCAGCTCCAAGGCAGCACTTGTGGGGGTTTTTTTTGGGGGGTGTGTGGGGGGGGAGACAAACGGCTACAATGCTGTCTGTGTGCCCTCTTATGAATGCTCCCACGTCTGGCTTCATCCATCTACCTCACAGCCTCCGTTCATTTCACATCTTTCAGACTTGTCTGTAATAGCTCTCCCGCCCAGTGCCTTTCCCGTTCTCTTTGGAGATGTGGGTTTAACGATGTTCTTTGTCTTGTCTTTACTTTAGCAGACTCCCCAATAGGGCAAGAGATACACGTGTTCAATCTGCCGTCTTTAAAGAAAAGACCCCTAGATATGCACTTAGACTTACGGGGGCCATGGAGAATCACATGGCCCTGTGGATGACCGGGGTGGGGAGGAAGAAGGAAGCAGTTCTTGTGCTGGAATTGTTCATGCTAAGGTAGACACTTACACTCGGACTGGATGCAGAAGCAGATGGGTGGCGGTCTGAAATCTCTGATTCCAGAGATTTCCCACTGGTGGGGGATGAGCGTGTCCCACAGCCGTGTGGGAGCTTATCAGGACGTAGGCCTTCACCCTCAGCGTCTGCTCCACACCTGTCAGCATGGACTCAGTGGCAGTGAATGTGAAGGGTCGGAAGACTAAACTCTGTCCCTGGTCTACATTCAGTCAAGATTGGAGAACAGTCTCTTCCGGACCTGCGTGCTGCTTTGAACTACGGAGAGAGGTGCCTCCTGACACTGAGGATGAATAGACAGGGAGAGAAGATGGGTCTGAGCAACTACCTCAGAGGAGGTATGACGCAAGAAGGAGAGGGCTCGGGAGCGCGTGGCCAGGACCACCAACCACCAGGCACAACCGAGGGAACCGCGTGGCTGTTGGCTGCCGCGGGGCGGACTCTGATCCCTGGCCATCCCGTTTGCACGGAACACAAATGTGACCTGGCCCTTTCCGGTCTTCGTGAGCTCGGGCACGTTTGCGTCCTTTGTTTTGTGTACTTGCTTAGTTTAGTATTGCTTTTCAGGAATTTGCACATGTCACGAAAGATTCCACGTTCGCTTCAGATTTACTTTTCCTCCTTTTCAGCCACTCAAATGAATATTTAAATCTGAGGGATAAGGAATCTGGAGGTTGGTTTGTTTGTTTGTTTGTTTGTTTGTTTGCAAGGGAGGTGTTGTGAAGCAATTTTAAATTTTATCTATCTATGCCTGTTAAGCCCTCCGATTTTTTTTTTGTCCCTCCCTCCCCACCCGCCCCCTCACCCAGTTCCCCGCCTGGTGTCCCTGCCCTCTTTGTAGTCATCAAAGGCTTGTCTATTGGTATGGAACCACATTTCTTCTTCTTTATCCTTCTAACAATGGTGATATTAAATATTTGTTTGTGTAAGATGGACTGAGTTTGCTAAGTATAATGTTCTCTAGTTTTGTCCATGTCTTGCAGAGTTTATGAGAGGTATCATTGTTTTCTAGTGTTGTATAAAAGTCCATAGTATGAATGTACCAGAGCTTGTTTATCGATTGATTCCTCTATAGTTGGAGTTTGGGGTTGTTTCCATGTTTTTGCTCCTGTGGAAATAGCTGCAGTATTTCTTTTGGGTATATACCCAATAGAGAGATTGCTGGGCCATAAGGCACTTGGCTTTGCCTTTGTTTAAGGAAATGCATGCTGATGGCCATAATGGCTGTACATGTGGAAGCGTTCCTATCTCTGCACATCCTCTTTAAAAAGCTCACCGCTCACTGCCATCGACTCCAAGCTGACTCAGCGAGCCCCTGGGGGTTTCCACGATGCCATTGTTTAGGGAAGTGGAAGCCCAGGCTTTCTCCCATGGAGCTGCTGGTGGTTTCGAATTGCTGACCCGCTGGTAACCACCACACCACCAGGGCTCCTCCGCAGCATTTGGTATTTTCTGTTTCATTGAATTTTGCCCCCACCCCCGTGTCGGCGTGAAGGGATATCTCATCGTTGTCTTCACTTGTGTTTTCCTTAGTGCTCATGACCATCAACATGTCTTCATATGGTTTGGGAAGCCTGTATGTCGTCTTTGGTAAACTTGTCTATTCATGTCCTGTGCCCATTTTTTAATGGGGTTATTTGTATTTTCTTGTTAAGATGTTGTGGTTTTCTATAGATGTTGGAGATTAGCTCCTTATCTGATGCATTCTTACTAAATATTTTCCCCCAAGCTGTAGGTTCTTTACTGACTCTGTGAATGAAGTCTTGTGCATAAATGCTGTCCTTTTCGTCGGCCCCACTCCTTTGTTTGGTCTAGGTGTGAGTCCCTTGTTGTGGCCACCGTGACTCTGGGGTGCCTGCCATCCCAGGGGGTCTCTTCTCTAGTACTACACCAGACCATGCTGCTGTGATCCGCCGGGTTTTCATTGACTGATTGTCAGAGGTAGATCCCCGAAGCTCTTCCTAGACTGACTTGATTTGAAAACTCCATTGGAACCTCTCCATCATGGGTGACCCTGATGGTACTTGAAATAAACTCCAATTATGGAGGACTGGAAAAACCCACTGGTACACTCACACAATACAAAAGAATGATGATTCTCTTAAACCCCACAAGACATGGGCAAAATCATAGAACCTTTTCATTAGCAAACGTAGTCAATCTTACAAGGATAAATATTTACTAACACTATCATTGTAAAGAAAAATGAAGGAAAAGAAAGATGGGGTTTTGTTTGTTTGTTTTTTAACAGAAAGAGTGAGTTTGCTGATGGGAATACTTTGGGGAAGAACTTCAAAGGGCCCTAAGCTAGTCTAAAAGACCAGAAATATGGTGTTTACACCACAAAATTAGATTTTGATGACAAGGAAGAGGCCAGGGACAAGGGAGGGCAAAGGAAGAAGGGAGGGACACGAATTTACAGAGCGAGGGAGAAAGGATGGGAGGGTGGGGTAAGAGAACCACATCTATGGGGGTGGGATGCGTGGGGGTTAATGAGATATTATAACTGATTTCATTTGTTGAAATAGGCTATGTGACTATCTACAATAAGCTTCTTTTCAAAGCGAAAACAACAAAAGAAGAGAGTGAAGGCTCATAGCCTTAAATAAAAAATAATAATAATAAATCCCTCTAGATTCCTTACTCCGTGGACCTAAAGACTAGTCAGAGTGGCTGAAGAAAAAAAGAGGGAAAGTCAAATGGAAATGGACTTGGAGTCTTTGACGCTCCAGTTCATGTCCAACATATGGACAAAGAAATAGTGGTGGCAACGCTTCCAGCATCACAGGAATAAACAAGTCACCACCGTAGGACCAGTTGACAGACTGGTGGTGGTGCGGAGCCGTACAGCCTAGGAATTACCTGCGACCTCAACATTCTAGAAAGAACTTGTAGGAGAAATATTGGCCTTCTTTTCAATCTGGGAGCCTCTTTTCACTGTTATGGCTTTGCCATGAAGCTAGATCTGATCATCTTTTGGGCCTTCATTTGATTATAGGAAATAGAGGACAGTGGTGGAACACATTTAAGACCTATGTTTCTGCTTCACGGCAGATCATTGGGTTTTACTCTGGCCATCTAGTTTGTGTCTTAGCCTGAAGGACATTCTGGGACCACCGTTTGGCAAGAACTGCCAGGGAAAGGGGCTTGTTTGGGTCCGGAGGATGCTGTTTGGATTTGGGTTGCTGTCCTTGGCGATGGGTGGGGTGTTGATCAGTATCATGATGGGGTGTGTTCCTATAATGCTCTCCCCAGTGGGAGTGGAGGAGAAAGACTTCAATGCTCCTAGTCCCTGACTTCTCCCTTAGATAGGTTGTCAATAAACAGATGGGGTGGAGTAACTATGGAAACCAGGACAGATTTTTTTTTAACACGCATTAATTAGAACAAAATGACTGGCATTTATTTTTCTCTTTCCATCTGTAACAGAAATCCTGTGTCCCTACTTCTACCTTCACTAAGAGTAAATTATGGGGCAAACCACATTCTGAAAATGTGTGATTATCACAATGGTATTTCCTTTCCATCCTTCTGCAGATTCATTTTAAAGTCATTTGGTAGACTTAAACATACAAGATAGTCCCATTTTCCCGGAGGATTTTCACCTTGATGCAGGTGATGCAATAGAGAAGGCCTTCTTCAGGGAATCTCTTTGAACTTGATGGACATCAAAGAGCGTCGTCGCGTCAAGACAAAGAGACTGAAGTTTGGAAAGATGAAGCCAACTTCTCTTGGTCCATGTCCAGAGAAGATTTCCCAGTATCATATTCATCTCCATGGCACAGAACTCGAGATTCTTATAAAACCTCCTGTCCTCGGTCTGTTCCCATTTATATGTTGGCCCTTGTGGCTTCGATCAGAAATAAGTATGGTACCAATTCCTATCTCCTTTTTAGCTTACTCATTTTAGCAGCAACTCTGCCTTTTGTCCTTTGGCGGACAACACATTAGACCTTGCATTCTGAGTTGTCAAATGGTATACTTTCTGTTTGGCTCCAGGCAGCGATGGCTGTGCTTTGTGTCTGGGCCTCCCATCATCAGCGTCACTCGGTGCCCACTCATTCTATTAACGTGTCCTCAGCCAAAGGGACGCAATTGATCCAGCATAAAGGGTCCTGCTCCAGGAGCAAATGGGGCATCCCAGGTTGCATGTCTATTGGAAAGAAGGCTACACACAGCATCCGTATTTGCTTAATTCCTTTTATTATAATCTGCTGTCAAGAGCACTGTGATGAATCCAATTCTCCCCAGAGAGGCCCCCAATCCATTCCAAAGACAGCCATCATCATTATTTGAGGCACCTTTATACTCACTTTCTGATGAAGGTATCCTCTAAATTCGGGCATGTCCTGTTCTGTTTGCTCTTTATTTATGCCGGTGGTGGAAGGTTCTCAGCCAGTGAGTGGCCTTCCTAACGGCCTCATGGAAGATGGAAAATGAGCTCACCCCGGGGGCTTCCTTCTCACTCATGGAAGAGCCAAAACCCGAACCCAGACTCTCTTGTTCCCCTGCCTCCGTCTCCCTTGCAGTCGAGAAGTGGACGTGAGGCCAGGACAGTCTGGGGGAGGCCGTGATTGAGTTGATTGACTCTTCTAGCTATCGTCTTTGGAACTCCCACCAAATTATTTGGTGAGATCATGAAATTGGACTATAGTTCCCTTTTTCCTATTGGGCCTAGGTAAGAGAAGGTAGGGGACTGTGCTGAATGGATGATCTGATTCCGTTGCCAATGATTCGTAACAGGGTTAATTGTGATGGCAAATCTTGGAGTCTCTGAGCTGTGGATGGGTCAATTTTGCCATCCTGCTGGGCACGAAATGACCTATCTCAGAAGTAGCAAGACGTGCGGGAGGGTGTGTGTGTGTGTGTGTGTGTGTGTCACTACCATCAAGAACGAACAACCACGAGAGGAGGTCATCCTCTGGACCCCAAGAACCCTGTGTACTGAACCTCGTCTGTCCAGAAAACAGTGCGCTAGGGAAAGGGCAGAGCACTGGCCCCAGTAGAACCAAGAGCCAGATCACGAGACAGAGCACCAAGCCTCCTGGTCCAGGGAGTGAGGAAAGCTGAGTGTCTTTGGGCAGGAAGCTCACTGAGGAATAAGGTGTCTCCAGGCCCTTAATCAAGGGAGCTGGGTTTGCTGAACCATGAAGACTGAGCTGAAAGCCTTTGGGCTGGGCAGAATGAAATATTTGCACATGTATTGGCAGCTTTTGAACACTTGCCTGCGCAGAGCAGGTCAAGGCCCACGTGGCTGAGAGACTGGGGACCAGAGAGAGGAGGAACAGCAGGGACAGTGACCTAGAGCAGATATTTGGGAGTTGAATCTGGGTTTCATCCAACAGGAACGTGTACTCGCTTCTTGGCTCTGGGAAAGGTACATGACTTTTCTAGTTCCCAAACGTATCATCTTGAGAAGGTGGATGATAAAAATGTCATAGTGTATTTCAAAATAGACTATCTGAACGGTGTCAAATATAGAATACTAGATCTTCTTTAATACGGAACTCAAATTTGCCACTCTCCGTGTGACAATCTACGCGGGGATCCTCACACTCCATTCAATTGTTGACATCTTACAGGGAGTGTCCGGGCAGAGCGAACAGTTAGTGCAGTGCCCACTTACTACCGGGGGTTGGCAGTTGGGCCTTACTCACAGTGACCTCCGAAGGAAGGTTTGACAAACTACTTCCACAAGGTCCCAGTCCCCCAACTCCTCCGGACAGAGTTCTATTGTGCAGCACATAGGAGCATCCTGGGTTGACAATGACTCCCTGACCATCGGTTTCCTTTTTCTTGTGTTGCTTTAGCATGCAGGGTAAAAACCATGGGGCGGAGTCAACTCTGACTCCTCGCAGCCCTTGATAGGGTTTCCAAAGTTGTAGAATCAGGTTGCCTCATCTTTCTTGGGAGTTGCAGCTCTTGGTTCAAACTGCCAATCTTGCTGACCCAACACCACCACCCGGGGGCTTCAGTTTCGAAAACGGAGGACAAATCTCTAGTCACGTGTATGTATGTACCAACCTTTGAGTTTTCAGAGGGCAAGGCTACAAAAGGTGACCCTGGTTGTCACGAGAACTTGCAAGTCCCCCGGGAACTTGGCCCATCAGGGGCGGCGTTGGAGGGAGGACCCGTGGCCAAGCATGCTTTCCTGAGAAGGTAGCAAGTCTTCAGTAGAGGTTTCTCACGATCCTCATTAGGTGTGAGACTCCTCCTGGCCACCCCTGTGCTCCTCAGAGGCCAGGCTGACAAGACTTTGTCTTACATTCTTTGGACAGGTTGTCAGGAAAGATGAGTCCCTGGAGAAGGACATCATGTTTGGTTAAGTCATGGGGAAACCATGAAGAGGAAGGCCCTCAAGCAGGTGGATCGACACCACGGCTGCGCCAATGGACTCAAGCATGGGAACCATTGGAGAATGGCCCGGGCCCAGGCAGTGTTTCGCTCTGTTGTGCATAAGGTCACTATGGGGCGGAACCACCTCGATGGCACCTACGAACATCTAGAACAACCACTCGTCATAGCATCCTGACAGATTCTAACTGCTTCAGTATCGTCCAGGAGTGGGTCTTTTCTAATTGATATAAAATATATATCAATTACTTTGGGACAAGCTACAAGTCTTAGTCAAGATTCCTTTTTTGCCTATGAATGTCCAATTTCTCCAGCACCAGTTTTTGAGAAAGGCCAGCTTTGCTTTATTGAATCGCTCCTCTACTTTGTTCAGAAATTAGTTGGGCATATTGGTGTGGTTCTATTTATGGATTTTCTGTTCTTTTTCATTGATCTCTGTGCCTATCCCTCTGCCAATACTCCATAGTCCTGATTACTGAAATTACATAATAAGCCTTGAGATCGGGTTGCGTCCCATTCCGTCCTTCTTTTTCAAAATGGCTTTAGCTATTCTAGTTTATTTGACTTTTCATGTAAACTGTGTCTAATAGACACAAAAATCTTGCTGGGATTTGGATGTGAATTGTCTTAAACTGTCTAACAACTAGGAGTAAGTCGAGATCTTTTGATGCTGAGTCTTCTAATTCACAAGCACAGAACATCTAATCATTTAGATCTTTGATTTCCTCACCAGTATTGTATAGTTGTCAGCATACAAGTCCTGTGCATTTACTGTGCACATTAGACTTAAGTGTTTTTCTTTGAGCTACTATAAATGATATTACGTGTTTAATCTTGCTCCCAGGTGCTCATTACTAGTCTATAGAAATGCCATTGATTTTGCATGCTGATCTTGTAATCTGGTGACAGTGCTAAATTTCCTTTTCAGTTCTGGGAGTGTTTTTATAGGATTTCTTGGGGTTTCATATGAAACCACTCTTTGCTTCATTGATTTCGCTATAGTTTTTCTGATTTATTTCGGTTCTCATCCTCATTAATTTCTTCCTTCTGCTTGCTATGGGTTTATTTTGCTCTTCTTTTTCTAGTTTCCTGAGGTGGGCATTTAGATGATGTATTTTTCCTCTTTTGTAAGGTAAGCATCTAGTGTTGCAAAGTTCCGCTCAGTGCTTTTTTAACTGTATCCTGCAAAATTGTATATGTTGTAATTTTTATTTTCATCCACCCTCAGACACCGACAGGAGCAGTTCCACTCAGTCCTATTAGGTCACTATTAATCCGACTCAACTCAAGGGCTGTGAGTTCAGTTTGCTGTGTGGAGAATAACGTAGAAGGGGCAAGAAAGACAGCGGGTAGAGGGCCATTCCTATGGTCCAGATGGACAATGAGGCTGGCCTAGAGGACTGGGGGAGCCTGCGATGGTTCCAAACTGAGTTCCGGCTGAGAAGATGATGCACCATACATACTCTTACCATCCTACCACTTTACACTTCCTGTTTGATGTTCACCTTATGTCTCTGGAGTTTCCCTTCTGCCTGCTAATACACATATACTTAAATTCACACCTCTTTCCATGTCAAGACCTGGCCCATAATTAGCTATTGGTAAAGGTCCACAGAACATTAGTGTCTAAAAAACCAAAACCATTAGTGTCTATGACTCATTCCACCGAAGGAGCCCTGGTGGTGCTGTGGACCAGGCGCTGGGCTGCTAAACACAGGGTCATCGGGGATGCAGGCTCACCCACTGCTGCACAGAGAAAGATGAGGCTGTTTGCCCCCATAAAGGCTGACAGCCTGGAAAAGCCTATATAGCGTCACACTCGGTCGACATTGACTTGGTGACACTGGGTGGTTCAACCTTTGGTGCTCGTCTGGTAACCAGAAGACACCCAGCCAGCAGCACCAGGCAAGGAAAGGCCTGGAGATCTGGGTCCTTGAGCTGCAGCCAAGAAAGCCCCCTGGGGCAGTTCTAATCTATACCTCCAGGGGTCACCACCGGTGGGACCCACGACAACCCAGCTGTTTGCCTTTGAATGAGAAATAGTCCTCAAGAACAGCTGCCTATCTTTTAACGCCCTGTGCCAAGCTGATGGGGAGGCTTCCTGCAGCCACGAGAAGAACTGGCATGCTTCTCATTCCAAGGGACGCACGCCTTCATGCGGTCAACGGCTGAGAGCCTTCTGCTTTCTTTGTTTCTGAGGAGATACGTCTTCTTCTCCTTGCTCCATCTTCTCACTTCTTTGCCTGTGTCAACCAAACTCATGACTCTCTGCCGAACGGGTCACGTGCTTGCTTCTCTCTGAAAGGAAGGCTGGGAAACATAATCTTTGGGTTGAGTGGCAATGTCAAGTGACCAGCTTAAAACGGAGCTTCTGTGAGGGCTGCTATTATCTCATTTGGGAGGAATCGAAAGATAATCCAGTTTTCCTGCTGAAAAACTTCACCAGCACAGTTTGACCTGATGAACTAGCGGTAGGAATCCTTCCTGGGGCTTGGAATGGCCCATCCAGTGAGGGGCGCTGTGACTGAGGCCCTGGTTGATTTCCCCTCCTGGATGCTCAGGGCAGCCCCCTGTGTTCACAGTGAACCCGCTTCTTCTTTTTTTTTTTTTACTGTGACGAAGTGTTTATTGGGTTTTTCAAACAGCTTGCCAATCCTTTTTATTAATTCCACTATTTTTATTTACTAGTTTATGCATAAATAAGATTTTTATCTATTTAAGTGAATGATAAAATGAGTGATTTTCTCTCATTCTGAAGGTGAA
>NW_022103909.1:6683331-6686535 GCF_000313985.2 Echinops telfairi | reverse complement strand
CACTCCGCACTCCCCCCATCATTCACTATGGTAAGATTTTTTGTTCTGATGATGCCTTACACCTGATCCCTTCGACACCTCGTGGTTGCATAGAACCCGCTCCTTTCAGAGGCACCTCACCAGTCTGGCTTCTGAGCTGTCCCTGGGTGTGCTCAGACTGCCAGCTTTGGGCTAGTAGGTAAGTGTCTGTCTGTGCCACCCAGAGACTCCTCAGCCGCATTTGCCTCACCGTATTGGGGAGGTGAATACTAGCACCACTCACGTGGTGGAGTCCCTGGGCGGTGCTGATGGCCAAAGTACCCTTCAGCTCATCCAAAGCTTGGAGGTCAGAGTCTACCAAGAGCCCCTCAGAAGAAAGAGCTGGCCATCACTTTCCCCAAAGTCAGCCCCCGTCTACTCTGACACATACGGGGCTGCCAAGGGTCTGAGCTGACTTGATGCCAACGGGTTTACCGCAGGGAGATTCTCAAAGTCATAACGTTAAACAAGTGCCCCCTTTCCTCCTTTCTCCTTTATTAAACCAGGAGCCCCCAGTCCAAGTCATTCATCAACAACAAATCACTGAATCTCTGTGAGGCTCAATTTTAGTTCTGAAAAAAAAAAAAGGAGTTCATAATCTCACCTGGCTGGATTTATGTGATGCTCGAATGGAATGATGTGCCTGGAATTGCTTTATATAACATAAACCACCACCTCGATGTGAAGCAGAATCATTGTCAATAGTTCGTCTCAGAGAAATGCTGAGGCAGGAGGTCGGGAAGCATGTGTGTGGAAGGGGTAGGTGGGGCAGGTGTCTTTGGAAACAACTGGAATATTTGTTACCGCAAGCTAGGGCACAAAAGAAAGGTCTCTTCAGCACCTACTATGTGCCAATCTCAGTCCTAGTACTTATCTCCTAGGCTGGCACTCATTCGATATCATAGATTAATCGCATTTCATCACAAGAACGGACCTTTGAAGCTTGAATAGAGGAGAGTTGCCTGCCTTCATTGAGACGCCGAGGGAAAGGGATCAGCAGGGCTTTCCAGGTGACAGCAGCTCTCTCATCTCCAGTCCTTCAGCGCTTCTTGAGCGGCCATCACTGCTGCTGACCTCACGTCTGGTTCCAAGTGAAGATGAAGCCTCACTTTCAGCGGATTGACGTGGCCTTGTACTTCAGGCAATATATCCTCAGTTCCGTACAGCGTTGCTGCCAGAGGGCCAGATGAATTCCACCTTCATGAAGACGTACTGATTGGTTATTTACCTTTTACAGAGTGCTGTCCTGCCTGCTGGGCGGCCAGGGGGTAGTCAGTGAGGAGTAGAATCAACTGTGGAGGACAAAGAAGTGTGGAGCATAGGCCTTGTTGTCCGAAATTTTGGAGGGTGTCTGAGAAAGCACTGCACATACATATGCATCGGATGTTAAGTAAATGCGCCAGAGTAAATCATAGCTTAATGCATGCCTGACTGATCAGAAATCAGACCGTAGGTGCTATCAGAGGTCACAGAACAGAAAAGGCTGGGATGGCCTGGACATGGTACACGGTCTACCTGAATACACGGTCCGAGACTGCCCATGCGGTCTAGGGGAGGAGAAACGAGGAAGGCGAGATGGTGAGATGGCAGCATGATGGAAACCTAACAGGGCCGAATAGACGGCCTAAAGACAATTAAAACTTGAGCGAAGACTAAAAGAGTCTGCTAGAAGAAATTTCAATGCCAAGATACGGTCAAATTGCTGTCTGCATGACATTGGCCCGTTTCATTTGTCTTATGACACTTCAGCACTGCCTCATGGCAATGACCAACGCTACAGAGCCCCTGGTCTCTTCTTCCTGCATTTGTATGCGGCCCGAAGAGGAATACAGAGTCGTTAACAGGCAAGAGTCCCTAAGCGAAATCCAGAAATCAGAATGACATCGTCTCCTCCATTCAGCTTGATTAGCCCCTGTTGGGTGTGTGTGTGTGTGTGTGTGTGTGTGCCTCTAAACCCTGACATATGTCCTAGTGGCTGAATTTTATCTTTGGCTTCGATAATTACTTTTTACAGCACAATTTTCTTTGCATGGGCTTCTTATACTGCTTATCCTTCAATGCATCATTCCCCCAGAACCAAGACCTCATCTCCCACCTGCCTCTAGACTGGAAGCTATGGTACCACCTGGTGGCCTGTGGCCTGCCACCAATGACTCACAGACTCTTTCTATATGTGTCCCTTTGCTTAAAAGAGAAATGGGTGCCATGCCAACTTTGAGGGAGCACCCATGAAATGTGATCTTAATTTCCCTGAAATATGCCCTGAGCTGACCCGGAAACGTGTCCCGTCAGCTCTGGTAGTACAAAGGCTGAGTGCTGCCTCCTCACGTGGGCCCCATTCACTCTGAGCTTGCCGTCTTTCTCTTTTGATGAACTAGCAGTTCATATATATCGTATGCAGCCTCCAAGTGCACCCCCCCCAGCCCGCATGAGCTCTGCTTCTTGGTACTCGCCCCCTTGTGTGGACTCTTCCCACATTCTAGGTTGGTCTGTAGGACTAGTAAAATATGGCAAGAGGAGCGGTGATTTGTGCTTTACACTCCGCTCTCTCTCTCATTTCCCCTGGTGGAAGGCCAATGCTATTTTGTAAGAACACCCAAATAGCATTTAAGAGAACCCCATGTGTCAAGAAACTGAGCCTCTTGCCAACAGCTAGTGAGGAACCAAAGCCATGTGAACGAGCCATTTGGGCAGCAAATTGTCCAACCCCAGCCAAGACTTCAGATAGCGACAACCCCAGCTGATGTCTCCAATGTAACTTTGTAGGCGACTCTGCGGCAATGCCCTGCAGTCAACTCATTCCCCAGTCTCCGACCCACAGAAACGTTGAAATAACAACAAATGTTTGCAGCTTTAAGCCACTGTTTGGGGGACAATTTGCTATGCACCTATAAATAACCATTTGAGTATTATTTTGCTAGTATGTTATATTTTGGAGCCTTTTTGGAAGGCTCAAATTTCATAAGAGCCCTTTTTATGTTTCCAAGGATATTAATCTGCCTTCAAATATGAAAGTCCAGATATTTTCCTGAGCGTGTTCAGGATGAGTACATGTTACTGTGGAGCTATTGCCAGACCCCATGCATAGTGTCAGCTGCAACTGAATCCCCTTGCCTGGGAGTGTCTGAACTGTTGTCACAGCAATACAGACAAAGCACTTATTGGCGTATTTATTTTTAAAGATCC
>NW_022103909.1:6671222-6681652 GCF_000313985.2 Echinops telfairi | reverse complement strand
GGCTAAGCAACAATGTTCAATGTTATCTGCAATGGTTAGTCTCCTGCATCTGGGAAGGCCACCAAAGTGGAGGGGGAGGCAGAGGGGGAGGCTTGGTTTATCACATTGTCCTTGGAGTGTTTTACACTTGCCCCACCAGTACAGGGTATTTTTCCACTCACTTGCCCCACCAACCCCCATTTCAGCCTAACATTTCTGATGTCTGATATTTGCTCCCGTCGACACCTCACGATCACATGGGTTGGTGTGCTTCTTCCAAGAAAAGGCTGGAGGGTTTGAATCTGGTCTTGTGATTTTACCTGTTCAGTGTTGGCCAGGGTAAAATCAGGCTACACATGACAGTAGGCTTTCCCCATGTGTCCAATGTTAAAGGACTTGAAGGAAATTGGATAAGGAAAGCAGGTCAGAGAACCCTAAAAGTTAGCGTATCCAGTTAGTCGGGTGCATTCAGAATGTACGAGAAAGAGAGTGAGGTAATCTCAAGCAAGCGGGCTCACATCTGGATGTACTGCCACATTACCTAAGGCAGACACTCCAGCTCTGGCACAAGACAGATCCAGTTTCCAGATCGGGTTTTTCCATGCAGCGCTCCTCTGACTTCTGGACTGTTCATCTGTAAGATGGGGATAACCAAAAGGGATGAAATGAAACAACGTTAGTAAAACACTTAGCACAGTGAATGATTAGATAATTGGCAGTGATCACCTCACAGCAATCAATCAAGAGTGCTCAGCCTTTCTGAGGTCCCTGGTGATGGTGACTCCCTTGACGGCTCTCCTAGCATCACCGAATCTCTCTTTTAATTAATACAAACAACTGTTTCACTGCATCCTTCATCAATTCAAAGTTCCTCTCCCGCCAGCAGCCACTCTGGGGGTGCAGTCAGATGAACACTGGGCAGGCAGTTCAAACCCACCAGCTGCTCCTTGGAATCCTATTCTGGGTCACAGTGAGTCAGGATTAACCGGGCGGCAGTTGGATTTGTTTTCCCTAAAGCAGAGACAAAAAGATGTGACATCACACCTTCCTCAGGATTTTGACATATCAGATGTATGCAATCATCTTGCCCCCAGCCGAGATCATACCAAGCTCTGAAGATGGCCAATTGAAGACATGTTAGAGAGCTGTGTTCTCAAGAATATCCAGAGCCATCAGATCAACAACTCCAAACCCTCCCACCCCCACCCCACTCCCGCCACCTAATTTTTGCTGTTAGGAGAAGTGTTGTCAGTTTGAGTGAGGGTCTTATTAAGTGTGGGCATGTAGGGGCCTTGTCCAAAGTTACCGGAAGCCAAGGCAGTTAGGCAGAGCACGATGCTCTTAGAGAAAACACAAGACGTTCCAGAGGGTGAGTGCACATGAAAATAAGCGCTGAGGGAGATTTTGTTCTAGGCTTCTAAAAATTGGACAGATTCTCCTTCTTCTGGGACAATTTGCATTCCTTCTGATGAAACACAGAATAGTGGGAATAGTTGACTTCTACAAGGTTACATTTTGAGAGGTCAGATGGCCCCTTCAATAGCAACATTCTTGTATTTATTTTTTGATCTGTGAGCAGTCAATATATCTTGAAATAACTCCTTTTTAAAAGTTGTTTTTGTTCTGTTTTTAAGATGCAAGGACAGAAGAAAACAAGGCAAAGATAACCACATTCCTGCTATCACGTCGTAACCTGGGCACTGTTGTCCGGTGGGAATTGCAGCAACACCGTAGGCCAGAGTAGAACTGCCCCCAGGGGTTCCTAAGTGAAGTCGCTACTGGAGCAGACAGTCTGGTCTCTCCCCGACAGAATGGTGAGTAGGTTCTAACTACTGGTCTTTTGGATAGCAGCTTCTCCTTATATAATCTCAGTGTCAGGGGAAAATATTAAAATGAAGTACATTCCAGAATCTAATTTTATAGTGCATTCCATAAATCTTCTCGATCCACTCTTTCACCTCCAAGTGAATATTGCCTACTTTCCGCTATTGTTCCTATCAGATTCTTAGATGGATGATAGCGAGCTTATAGGAGGTATTGTCTTTAAATTTTCTATGACTGAAAATGTAGAGTTGTGACAGAGTCTTAAAGTACAATTTGTCTTGAGCCTCGAGGTACAATCTCTGTAGCTGGGGTAACTGGCAAACATTGGATCATTTTAATGGAAGTGGTACATCTCTGAGCTTTCAAAATATGGGACAAGTAGATTTCTCCTGAATGTAAGGAGCCAGCTGCACGGCTCTTGCTTGTGAGCGCTGATGGGAGAAAGAGAATCATAGGTCATACCCATCAGCTCTCCTACTTCAAGCGCTTTGCTCAACCTTTGCAGGCTCCTTTTCTGGCTCCACTCCTCTCCTCTTCTATCTTCACCCACTCTCTCGAGGGCATCACGTTTAGGACCACGGCTTCAAGGATTATTTACACACTGCTAGGGAGGAATTGTTGTTCAGGGGTAGAACTCTCCCTTCCACACGAGAGACCCCCAGTCCAACTCCCAGTTATCATAGACTGAGTTGAGTCTCTCCCCCAAATAGGTGTCATCTTTGCTGGGCAATGATTCTCTGTAACTTGGCAGCTATTTAATGATATGAGTTGACAGTTATGTCATGATATGCGATCCTCATGATGTGATCAGCCAATCAATTGTAAGAGTATGAGGATGGGGTCACAGTTCTGGTTCCATGTAAGAGAAGTTACCCTGCCATGGGACTGCATCACCTTTTATCTACAAGAGAAGTAAGTAGAGAAAGAGAGACCTCAGTACCCCCAGGAATAGAGTATAACCTTTAGGCCCGGGACCCTGCTCTGAGAACCAACCAGAGCCAGGGGAAGATTGATGACAAAACACAGGTAGATCTCCAAAGGATATAGGGCAACCGATGTTGTAAGGACTTTTCCTGTAGAGTTGATGGAGAGAGAGAGCCTTCCCTAGAACTGGTAACCTGAACTCACGTTCCTGACCTCCTGGCATACATTGTATTTGGCAGGCACTTGCGATATTTCTGTGATAGCGGCACTAGGAATACTAAGCCACCAGCCAGCACCCTTCACGCATAGCCACCACCGAGCATCAGGGTAGGCTGTCACGTTGCTGGGATGTTGAAGAGGTGTCAATGGGGTCTCTAGAGCAGTGGTTCTCCACCTGTCTCGGGCTGCGACCCTTTCATACAGTTCCTCATGTCGTGGGGACCCCCCCAACCATAACATTATTTTCGTGGCTACGTCATCACTGTCATTTTGCTATGGTTATGAATCGGGCAGCCTTGTGAAAGGGTTGTTTGACCCCCAAAGGGGTCGCGACCCACAGGTTGAGAACCGCTGCTCTGGACTAAGGTAGCCTGGGCTGCCGTTTGAAAAGAAGCCTGTGAAAATGCCCTGGATCACAATGACCTGGTGCCCAACAATCCCAGGAGGGTGCTGGGCCTGGCCATGGTCCAATCCACAGAGCAGGAGTTCCCCATGCGTTGAGGCTCAACCTGGTGTCAGCTACCAACACCATACTTGGGGAATTTCCAAATTCCATCTCCCTCTTCTCCTCTCCCTTCAGGTCCCGTCTTGTAGATGTGCGGACATCTCAAACTTCACACCCCTACTCAATCACCCTCCTACCAAGCTCTCCACATTTCTAGTCTTCTGCATTTCACCAGTGACACTACCACCCACCTCGTTGTTCAGGGTAACAAAACAACATGAAAAGCTCCATCGGTTTTAGGAGACAAGACTTTCGGTCCCCTCTGCCACCAGGACCACCCTCTCACCCAAATCCAGTTAGGGCTGCCTGTCGGATAGCCGCAGTGGGCACTTCTCTGCAAATGACTCTCACTTCTACTGGGCAAGGCAGTGTCTCAATGATACTTTCTACCTTATTTCTTTGGAAACTAGAGGTCATTTCCAAACCGTAGACCCACCCTTCATTAAAACAGAAGCGTCCTCTCGTCGTTGTTCGCCATTAATTTACTCTGATTTTCTTAAAGGACTATCACATGGGACTCTGCTTTGGCATCGGGATAAATACTGAAGGATTGGCTTCCATGGAGCCCAGGCCAGTTCCTTTAGTTAATAAGAACTATCTTCTCTCCTTCCCACATATTATTGTTATTTATTGCTGCTCGATTTTTAGGCAGCCAGGGCTTGCTTCTCCATTATTATGAAAGATTCTGATTGATTGAACTCTGCCAGAGAGTCACAGCTTGCTAGCACACAAGCATTAAAACTGCTTCCTGCACTCACAGGTACAAGCAGAAAGACGCCGTGGCACATTGCTTATAGACTCGTGGTGCAGCATTGTTCCGTGGTGCAACTAGGGGGCTCAATGTTTGGTCAGACTCAGTGTTCCACCTTACCTCCGGTACGTATGGCTGTGGGACCTGGACAAGTTCACCTCTGCCACCAGCCCTGCCATCTGGAAATAAGATCAAATCCCCGGGTGTGTTCTTCAGATGACTGAAGTTAATGTATGCAAAGCACCTGGACTGCAGCAAGCACTTAATAAATGGTGGTGCTTTTGCTGGGCGATTCTCATTTCTTGTGCCTGCATGATATTTCATGGTATTCTCAGCCCTCTCATCACTCAACGGTGGTTCCATCTCAGGTTGTTTGTACGGAACATCTTATCCCGGGGCCGTTAGATTGAAAGATGGCGCAGCTCCAGCTCTCAAAGTCCAGATCTTGCGATTTCTTTTTAAGAGAAGAAGCCAGGCATTAATCTCAGTGCGTGGGCATCACAGTTGCTCCCGTAATCTGAGGATGCATCTCTACAAGAAATGGAAAAGGGAGCAAGCACCCAGGGAGGCACCGACGGGTCCCAAAATATTCAAAGCAGCTTGTGCGTCTGCTCAGGCACTTTGTCTCCATCCGTCCTGAACCCCACGGACAAGATCTGCTGCCGAAGAGAGCGTGCTGCGCCTCCTGGAGCAGTCTGGTGCACTTCCCCGTGCAAAATCAAATCGACATTTCCAGAAGCGACTAAGACTCCCTGGGGCCCAGCCACAACGCAGGAACCACTGAGCAACGCGTTCATCTCACTTCGCAAACAAAGCGCTTGGTTCAAAATGCTGTATCTGCACATCATGCTCTTCACACTGATACCTACTTCTAATCACAATGTCTTGAGGCAAAACCTGTCCGGGGCTTTCCAACCCAGCGCATAGAACGGTTCAGTGTCTTGGTTCTCTTAAAGACGTCAGACACCACGAGGTTGCGCTTGGTAATGCTGACACGTGTTAACTGATCCATCGGGAAAAGAAGTTTCCTCCCAGAGTTTACCACACCATGAGCTTCTGGCCTGGAAAAAAAAATAATAACATTACAACCTTCTGTAATTTTTGGAGGCTAGAGGGAGAAAAAAGGGGAGGGGGGGTGGTACATTATCAAGTTTATCCCTGAGACTTGGCTGTCCAATGAGAGTGCTTATGGCTGTGATAGTGCTGGCTCCAGTGACCCATTTGGGAGCTCCCATGTATTTCTACTGACCTGTAAGTCATCTGATAAAGAGAGCCTCGACTCCCAGAATGAAATAGTCCGTGCCTCCCCTACAGGTTTCACAGAGCCTCTGGAGATGCCTTAAGGGTACTATGACCACCAGATGCAACTCTGAAAGCACCCACCTTGGGGCTGTTTCTGAAGGTCAAACCCAGCAGCTTCCACAACCACAAGTCCCACAAATTACTCTGAGTCACTCAAGGAAAACCCCCAAATGTCACTTCCCTCCTGCTCCAAATAGAACATGTAATGATTCCTGGTGTATGAAAATCCATAATGGCGGGTGAATTAGCATTTGTGGGGAGACATGGCATTTCCCAGTTGTCACGACAATACTCATGTCTCCCCGTAGCTTGTGTGCCCGTTCAAGCGTTGCATCTAATTGAGGACTTGCCTCTCCAGCTCAGGAAGAGACATGGCCCTCTCCAAAGGCCTCCCTGTTTTGTCAGTTGACACGCAAATGTTGGGAGAAGAGACTTAATCGTGGGGAAGGTGTTCATGGGCAGTCGTTCCCAAGCCAACATTGCCAAAAATAAGTGTTACTCATCAGAAAGCCTAGAGGAGGGGATCTCTGTAACGCAGGTGATTGAAATACAGAGACTTGAAAATTCTGCCTGCCAATTTTTCATCAGCATCCACGTCACCATATGCAAATAATAAAGAGAATTTTTTGATTGAGAGATGAGATTCAAATTGGTTATTAGGATGCAAAAATTTGAGGAGGAGGGAAATATTAGGAACTTCTGAATGGGTCCTTATTTTCCAGAGGAAGAAACTGAATGCGCTCGGGCAGCTAGGTGAGTCAGAAGGGGGTCAGAGCAGGAACCCGGTCCTCTCACAGCAAGTAACCTGTGAAGCCCATCACGCCCTGGACCACTAGCAACATCTCTGCAAACTTGTTTCCAAAGAGTTGAAATAAAAGTCTTCAATATCCTAGAGCTTTATCTTCGTTCCAAGTATTTACATGTCTTTAATTATTTTTTCAGAGAAAAGTTCAAATTGCTCCCTTAAGAATGAATGTTCTTCATTAGGGGCCAGACCAGCCCTTTCTTGAGTCTTCTAGAAAAATTAAGACTGATAAGGAACAGTGACCGATTTTTCTCACTTCAGTGGTGACTCTCCAATGACGTACATGGAATAATGAATATGCAAGATGAAGAATTAAAGATGATACATCTTTCAAAATGTTTTGCAATGTGATTTTTTTTTTTCATTACTGTTTTTCTCCACTTCATCCAAGCCCTTAGGACTTAAGTGTGGGGAACAGAAGGATTTCTCTCTAGCTGTCTCCCCCAAATATATGCCAGACTTAGCGGCTTGAGAATGACTGTACACTTGGAGGTCATCAAGAGTGGATTGGGAGTCATTCTCCCTGAGAGTTATCAGCTGTCTAGATCAGGCAGACACCACTGTTTATTCCACAACAAATAGGGCCCATTCCCTTCTGATACTGTTCCCTTGAAGGAGTGCCTGAAGGCAAGCCCGGGGCCACTCTAGGACCATATCGAGTCCAGGGTCCATCCATCTTGCCACCCATGCTCCCCTATTCCCTCCCTTTACTATTGCGTGTTCACCCCTAGGTCATCCCCCTCCTGTTGCTTGTAAGTTGTGTTCTGTTATCAGGGGGCTTGTTTCATTGTATGAGACACCCGAGAGATCAAACCCGCCCAAGGATGAATTGTACTGCCCCTTTCTGTGACGCGTGATTCTATAATCATGTCCTCCTAAAGTGATATAATGCATGGTTAGTAATAAAGAAGAGAGGGAGCCCCTGAGCCTGGGAGGCGCCACCCAGCTGTGGGGCTGGAGGCTCTGCCCGATTCCCGGGGCCCTCTCTGGCTCTCGGGCCAGGAGAGGCTCCCTGGTTCTCAGTCCCCGAGGCTGCTCCTGCTCTCGTAGCTGGGTTCCCCCCACGAGGACCACCAGGCGGGGCGGAGGTGAGCAATGCTACCATGTAACGTGTCTGACTGTATTATTGTATTATCTCTCATGCTTTCAATGACTTTAATATAATACTTATATATCTCAACCGTACAATTGTGCTTACTGGCCCCCACCCCCTACCCCCCAACAAATTTAATTTAATACTACACTTAAGTTCCTTGAAGTTAACATTATAAGAAGCAATTTTCATGAAAAGCATTTCATGAATCTTTTCATGCCCCCCCCACCACCACCTGGTTCATCAGGTACCTTCACAATTGTTAACAAGGAGGAAAAATAAGATTAGCTGCCTGCCATATCTTCTCACATGACTCGTTGCCCTATTTTTCCTCAATAAAAAGTTGACAGATAGGATTTGGGATAAGTTTTAAATGTAAGGCTCTTCAATATTTTAGTAAGGAATGGATCTTGGTTCCAAATGTTTGCCTGTGCTTTTTTTTATATCTTAAGAAGAACTAACTGTGAACATTTGGAGAGAAGAGCCCTTCTGACTGAAGAAGCTCATTTGCCTAACAAGGAACATGATGTTAGAGTTGTCAACATCAAGCTGAAACCCCTGAGCTGACCTTCCTGCCAAAGGAGATGTAATTCAGGGCCAGGATTTATTAACGTTTGATTTTTGTTTCGGCCAAAGTTTCCAAGAAGATATCAAACAGAAAAGAAAAGATTCTATCGGTGGCAAAAAACAAACAAACTAAAAAACCTAGGAAAAAGAAGTAAAGTAAAAGAGGACAGAATCTGTGAACCTGCTATGCACGAAGGCGTGACTAGGGAACCGCTTGACATGCTCTAGAGAATATTCGAACTGGGTCTGGGTGGGCATTCAGCGTTGAGGAGTGTCTGGGGAGTGCAAATGGTTAATGTGCTCAGCCGCTGACTGAAAGATTGCAGCTTCAAGTCCTTCTGGAGGCACCTCGCAGGAAAGGTCTGACAGTATTCCAGAAAATCAGCCTTGGAAGGAAAACTTTAGGAAACACAGTTCTGCTCTGTTACCCAGGGAATTCACTTGAGGCTGACTGATTTCAACCAGAATCGAAAGCGCTCATCCTTTGGAAGAGAACCCTCCGACTCCATCAGTCTAGGTAAAAGAGTTAGTTCCATGACCCACTCGCCCAAAAGGCCAGGCCTCCCTCTCGTGTCCTGGATGCCGAAGCACACGGATGCGGCTCAGAATCAGCCGCTCAGGTGCTCTCCCTCAGGACTTGGCATTTGAGGCAGTTGTGTGTCAGTAACTGGCTCTCTGAAAAAAGAAAACAAAGCAAAAACCAGACCCTAGCTGTAGCAGTTGCCAATTTCCAGGGTGTAAATAACTCCAGCCCCTTCCACGCTACAGAGACCTTAACCCTTAGGTAGATAAATCCCTGACTATCTGACAAGGGGCTGCCAAAGCCAGGCAGGAGCAGTAGGAATGAGCCAGGGGTCCAGGAACTGGTGGGGTGGCCAAAGGAATCCCTTTTGTCTGGTTTCCTTGAAAGATGGCACCGTAGTTGTCCCCCTCCCGCTCCCCTTCCTGTTAATTCTGTGAGCATCTCCCTCCTGCCATGAAGCCCATTCAGATTCAGAAGGACCCTGGAGCACAGAGAAGTGCCCCTGTGGGTTGCCAAGGCTGTAAACCCTTACAGGGGTAGAAAGTTTTGTCTTTTTCCCTTGGAGCAGCTGGCGGCCTCAAACTGCTGACGGTGTGGTTGCCAGCCCAGTGTGTGACATCACCAGGCTGCAGGAGTTTGGAGCATTTCCACAACCTCCCAGGACATGCCTTTTGTGTTTAAGTCAGCCAGGGTTAGTTTCCATTGCTTCTAAGGAACAGTGGCACACTTTTAATGGGGCTTGCAAGCAAGGTCCTGTGGCTTTTATACCCAGTTTTCAGATGAGCCACCGAGACTGTCCACTCAGTCCAATGGCCACACCTACCTGCAAGGGATATTGGGAAAGAAGCGGGAGTCCTGGAGATGGTGTAGCGGCTACAGGCTGGGCTACTAACAGCAGGGTCAGGGCCAGCAATTTGAAATTGCCAGCCACTCCGTGGGAGAAAGATGAAGCTTTCGACTCCTGTAAAGAGTTAGTCTAGCAAACCCACAAGGGTAGGTCCAGCCTCTCCTATTGGGTCGCGATGAGTCAGAACTGACTTGATAGGAAAGAGGTGTTTGTAACATATGCCCAGGAAGAAAAGAGTGCCTTTGCTGAGACTGCCAACTGGAAACACCCGTTGGCACTGTTACATGAATGAAAACTTAACTTGTGTTTACCATGATACATTTCTGGAGCCAGTGCTCACTGCGCTTCATTTACAACAGCTCATATCGAGGCTCTATTCCTAGACACACGAGGCTACGCCTTATGTGTCCATGGAGACTTTTGTGTTGCTACAACACTGAACAGGTTGTAGCCGAGCTTCCAGACTAAGATTAGGAAGAAAGGCCTGGCAAGCTACTTGCCAGTGTCAGTCAATGAAAAGCCTGTAGATCCCAATGGATCCACCTGCAGCTGATCCTGGAGGTGGTATAGGGTGGTCCTGAGTCATGGGGGTCAACTTGTCAACAACTACCCACAATAAGACAACCTACAAACTTGAAGAAAGCATTCTTTCTTCATAGCATCATAAACAGAGAATACAGTTTTACACTTGATCGTAACAGGTTCAACTCCACATCTCCTTTCCCGAATATTCTTTGTTGGTCCATAGCTTCATATGATAGGACTACAGGGGTCCAGACAGTCCATATCCACGGTTAGATGAACTAGTTCACTCAGTTCGTGGACCAGCCGGTTGTCATGCAAAGTTGTGCCTTGGGTCGCTAAGAGCCACAGGGAAGGAGTAGGAATGAGAATGGGATGTCACAAACCCACTCTACCTTCTTTTTTTAAAAATCATTTTATTAGGGGCTCATAGAACTCATCACAATCCATACATATATCAATCGTGTAAAGCGCATTTGTACATTCCTTGCCCTCATCATTCTCAAAACATTTCTCTCCACTTAAGCCCCTGGCATCAGGTCCTCATATTCCCCCCCCTCCCCCCTCCC
>NW_022103909.1:6666949-6670129 GCF_000313985.2 Echinops telfairi | reverse complement strand
TGAGTGGAGGCCCAATGTCCTTCTGCTACCTTAATACTAAACCTATAAATATATGCACATAGATCTATTTCCCCATCCTCACATATAAATATAGTTGCATATGTACATGTCTTTTATAAATGCCCTTTGCCTCCCAGCCACTCTACCTTCTGAAACAGTTTCTGAAAGGGCAGGGCCATCTCATTGCTCCCACTGTGGGCAGCCACCCTGAGCCTAGAACCATTCAAGTCACATCTAACAATCCCAGCAATGGATAGCAAAATCTAGAAAAATAGTTGGGGGAAATGTGCATTTTAGTTCCCATCATCCTTTGGAAAGAGGAGCAAATTATTTACCTTTGAGGTTGCATTAAGGTGGTCAGACTAGTGGGATGGTGAAAGAGGTAGTTTACTGAGCGGGCTCAAGTAGGCTTTACCCCCAAAGACTTCACGTCTCTGCAAAAGGTGAGCAATTTACTTTCTTCTCAAAAGGAGAAAAGTACTCCTGCAAAATGATTTCTTCACTTCAGAAAGGGAAGAAAAATGAGTCATTAGCAGAAGCCTGCTAATTATACCCTTGTAGATTTGTTACCTATCCTCACTTAGAAACATACACACATATGTGTGCCTTGCTCTCTGTGTCTATGTATGTGCATGCATGTATATATACACACAACATACATTTTTCTTTAAAATGCCAGTTGTGTCCTTAAGATGTAGAGTGTGTGCATACATAGGGAAGTAAGTCCAAGAGTATAGCTACTAGGGGACCAGCTCATATACGCAGTTTTATTCCAAGCAAAACATGTTTTAAAATTGTCTCTGAGATCAGTGGATGCCTGCAGACAGTTTCTCTGTGTAATACACATATCTTAGTTTGGGGCGTTCAGAAATGCTGTGGTGTCCCATTTCTGACCACCTTGGAGGTCACAAAGGGGAGGAGGAGAATCACCAGCCCAAGGCCAATTCCTGCGAGGCAGAGGTCAGACGTGTTCCAGCTCCCAATCTTCCTTACCCTACTCTGCCATCGGCCATCCCTCCCACGGCATCCTACCTCCTTTCTGGGTTCAACAACCCCTTGCAACGGCCATACAGAACTCACAAACCATACTCATGATTATGGGAGTTTATTAGGGTAATAAACAGGTTCAAGATCAGAAATATAAGTTCTCCACTATCTCTCTGGTCCTCCGCTTCTCGGTCATGTGGCTCCTTGGCCTCTGTCCTACTTGGACAAATGCTACAAAGCTCCTTAGCACTGATAAATGCTCAGTGGGCACCCCACTCTATAAGCCAGCCTCCTGTCCAGAGGCACTTAGCTTTACTCGTTCTGTGGGCTGGGAGAGCTGTCACTCTGTCTCATGCCCCAGTGTCAGTGTCTCTGCTGGTATTTGTGCTGCCTCTGTGGCCTCTCCGCACAGGAATCTCAGGGTCCAAAGGATGCCATTAGCTCATGGTTCTTCTTCCTCGATCGTAAGATTCTCCAGTTCCTGCTCTGAGATGGTTCCCTGTATAGCCAGTGGAATGAAAGCACTGGCCAATCCTCTCATTACAGTCCAATACCCCTTATTTGCATGTCTCCACCCAGTTTTTTGATGTGAGTTACAAAGACTGTGAGTAGCAGAGCCCTAGTAAGTAATCCAGTGTACTGCAGGGTGCTTTTAAAACAAACAAACAAAAGTCTGATCAAAACAGTGACTCCCTGGTGCCTTATGTCCCAGCACCCCCTCCACTTGGTCTAGTCCCTAAAGCAGTGGTTCTCATCCTTCCTCATGCCACAACCCTCTAATACAGTTCCTTGTTGTGGTGACCCCCCAACCTTAAACTTTTTTTGTTGCTACTTCATAACTGTAATTTTGATACTGTTATGATTCAGACGACCTCTGTGAAAGGGTCATGCGACCCCCAAAGGGGTCACAACCCACAGGTTAGGAACTGCCCCCCTAAAGAATTAAGAGCTGCAACACAAACTGATCCATGCACACCCATGTTCCTCTCAGTGCTATTCACATGGGAGGAAGATGGAGAGAACCCCATTTCCCATCAGTAGAAGAATGGATCAATACACTATGGTACATATGCGTACTTGAACACCGAGTGGCTAAAGACAGGTAACCGCACAACACCCCATGACAAGGGCCTCCTGGAGGACGTTGTGCCCAGTAGCGTTAGGAAATCACAGAAACATCAATCTTGTTTGAGCCCACTGTTACAGAAGAAAAAAGTCAAGATAAAGACTTTCATACGGAAAGAAACCGACTTTAATGGTTACAAGGATGGGAGGGAGATAGGGGGCAGGGGAGCCAATAGAGTAGAGAGTTGACAGGTGGTAACTTGAGTGAAAAGAATGATAACATCCGACAAGAGCAAGAATCGGGGCAAAGCTATAGGGAGGTTTGATCAGCTGTTTAAATTGTTGAACATAAAAATGATAATCTGAAATATAAACCCCCAATTAACTTACAATAAAAATGTTTTTTGAAGGAATGAACGAAAAAACAATGGTGTCCCGGGGCATCTAGTGGGCCAGTTCAATTCAAGGCAGAGGTCAGCTCCGAAGATGGCGGACGGCAACTGCTCTTTTTGGGATTCCAGAGGGATAATATTGATGTTCCCCCAAAGGACACAGCAAGGTCATGGGGCTATCATGAAGAGGTTTTATGAAAATTGAAAAATGCATCTCTAGGGAAAAGGCCAGCAAAGTTTCAACAAGAAATTGTCTTCCATCACGATAATGCCCTGCTCATTCTTTGAGGGCGGCAAGGGCTGCCCTACAGGGATTTCAGAGGGAAACCTCCCTCCATCTGCCTCACAGCGCCATCTTTCCCATTCAGGCTGCTGCTTGTTCCCAAACTCAAAAGGAACTCAAGGGAACATGGTTTGAGGCCCTGGGGCGTGCTCAGACCGCCATATTGACGGGGTGTAAATGGAGAGCGCAGGACTCTTCAGGGAAGGCTTAGAGGGGTGGAGACACCCCCTTCAGAAGGGCGCAGACCTAGACGAAGGCTGTGTCCAGAAACGATAGTTTCACATTGTGATGTTGTTGTTTAATAAAGGGTTCCATGATTCTGTAGACATACTTTTGAGTTACCCTCCTGTGTGCGTGTGTGTGTGTGTGTGTGTGTGTGTGTGTGTGTGTGTGTGTGTGTGTGGATGCCTCATTCTCGGGTAAAATGGCGGCAAGAGCCAGCCTAATGACTAA
>NW_022103909.1:6654141-6665513 GCF_000313985.2 Echinops telfairi | reverse complement strand
GGGGAAGGGAAGGAGGACAGGAAAGGGAACAAAGGAGAGGGGATGAGAGAGGAGAAGGGGAAGAGAGGAGAGAGGGGCCGAGAGACCAGCGAGATCTCTATTGCTAACCCAGGCCTATACACCTTTTGGGGGTGTGCAAGCCCCCTAATTACAAGTAGACATACGTCACAGGAAGGGGTTGCACTATAGGTTATACAGCAATGAGAGGGGGTGGTCTAGGGACATACACGCAATAGGAAGAGGAAGGATTGGGGTATATAATGTGGCAAGATGGGCAGATCCTGGATACAGGATGGCAGTCTAACTTTGGATATCACAGAGCCAGTTTGACCTGTTCCCTGGCTTAACTGATAGATTCCATATCAGCAGGGTGTGAACTCCACCTAAAGGAACCAAGCTAATGGTTACAAGCTTCAGGCAGAAATAGTCTATTGTCCCCAGCAGCAGGGAGGAGGCCCACCCCTGTGGTGGGGTGAGACAGCAGTCTGGCAGCAGATTGCCTTCTGGAGGATGTCTAAGCATCTGACCTCTCCCCACACATAGGCTCCTGTGCTTCTTCCATGTGGATCTTGTTGTTTCTCAGCTAGTGGGTCTCTTGTTTATCTTCCAGCCTTTAAGACCCCAGATGCTATATCTTTGGGTAGCTGGGCGCCATTCGCTTTCTTCACCACATTTGCTTATGCAACCATTTTGACTTCAGCTATCATGTCAGGAAGGTGAACATCACAGAATGCCGGGTTATTAGAACAAAGTGTTCTTGCATTAAGGGAGTACTTGAGTAGAAGCCTGATGTCTCTGACCCATTCTTGTATATTATTTCAGACTTAGCTCAGAAGTCTTAGCTTCCAGGAAGTCCTCATGACAATTCTTTATCCAAAATCCACCCTTGATGTAAGTGCTTGACTCATGTCCCACTCGGTCCCTGGGCAACTTGTATTCAACAGTCAGCATATGCATGCCATCACACACTCATGTCCCCTTCTAGATTGAACTTTTTTACGATGGGCCCTCCATCTTTAATCACTGAGAGCCCAGACTCAATGCTGGCCTTGGAGGTGGGGTGGAGAGCCAGATCGGCGACATCTAAATGTTCTGTGTCCCTTTAGAAACACTTTTGGTCCCTCGATGGCAATATCAGGCCTATGTAAGCTCGTGCTGCTTGGAACCATTCTTCCTTGAGATATCTGGATGAGATGAACTCAACCCCAATCACATGCTTTGTTTATGACCAAAGCTCTTTTCTGCCAGTTCCCAGAGGATCGTGGAGAACAACGGCATCCCCATCTGCTATGCCTGCTCGAGCCTGTTTCTCAGCGTGCGGTTTCTGTTTCATGTTCCATTGGCCTAAAAATTAAAATGACCTCCTGTCATAACTTACACCAAAAAATCGTACCTGATCAAAGCACCTTTGAGTAGAGTTAACTTTTTCTGAGGACTTGGGCACCGTAGAAAAGGGTCACATCACAGACCAGAATGCAAACAACTTTAAGGCACATGTATTAGACCGGGTAGACTAGAGAATCAAAATCTAGAGACGCTCATATATGTGTAAGAGATAACTTTATATCACAAAGTAATTATGCATCAATAAAACATCCTAGCCCAGTCCATATCAAGTCCATAAGTTCAATATTAGCCCATAAGTCTGATATTAGCCCATAAATTAATTCCTCTTCAGACTCATGCGGCACATGCAATAATGCCGAATGCAGGAAGATCACAGGCCAGTGGGTAGAAAGTCCTGTGGATCCAATGGCAGTGCTCACATCTCCAGGACTCTGGCTGCCACCAGCATGGCTGTATGTGGCTTGTCAACAGGAATGGTAAGCAGAGAGTGTGTCCCACCTCCAGGGAGGCAGAGAATAAGTCCCAGAATCCTCATGAGAAGGTCATGCTTACAAGGATCATTGGGATTAATTCCCCTTTTCTACCCCCATCTTCTCCCTACCCTCAAGGCATCACTACTCCCATTATTGTTCCTGAGGGGTTTATCTGTCCTGGATTCCATGTGTGAGAGCTCTTATCTGTACCAGTGTACATGCTCTGGTAGGTGGATTTGTAAGGTCGAACTGGGATCATGATAGTGCAGTGGGGGAGGGGGAGCATTCAAGAACTAGAGGAATGTTATGTGTTTTGTTGGTGCTACACTGCACCCTGACTGACTTGTCCCCTCCTTGTGACCCTTCTGTGAGAGATATCCTATTGTCTTCAGATGGGCGTTGGGTCTCTATTCCAACTCCCCTTGATCGCATTGTGATAAGATTGTTTGTTTTGGGTTCTCTGATGCCTGATACCTAATCCCATGGACACCTCATGATCACACAGGCTGGCGTGCTTCATCCATGTGGGCTTTGTTGCTTCCCTGCTAGATGGCCGCTTGTTTATCTTCAAGCCTTTAAGACCCCAGGTGTTATATTCACTGCCTTCTCCCTGCAAGCCTGGGTTCTCAATAATCACTCAGAGTCCAGCACTAGCCCCTTCAATTTCTGGAGAAATCAGCTCTACTGGTCCAGCCATAGAGAATGGGGGAGATGTGCTGAGGCTTTAGCTGGAAAGGACATTGATGCCATTTTAACTCTTGTGTTGGGTGATTAACCTCAAGGTTGTCCGCTCAAACCCACCAGCTGCTCTGCAGGAGAAAGAGGAGGCTGTCTACTCCTGTAAAGAGTTATAGCCTCCAGAAACATGTGCAGCAGTTCTACTCTGTCCCCACAGGTCCCTCTGAGTTACAATCCATGCGAAGGCAGGGGGGTTGGGTGGAGAAGAGCTTCAGCGCAGCAGCCCTGCTCAAGAACCCAAGCAACCACGGGGGTCATTGTGAGAAACCGCGGTTGGCTGAGAAGAGACAATTTCCTCCGAATTTTTTTCCCCATCGGTCTAAATGTGTAGTGACTAGAATCTTGGGGACTCTGTGAGTGGGAAAAGGCCTGAGGAGGGTCGTTTGGTGTTGGAGATGGCAGTGCTGTTCATGCAGAGGACATGGCTCACATGTTGACTGAACACAGGACAATGCTCAGTGGGACGATCAATTTAAAAGTAACCTGTATCATTCTTGCTGCACGGCACCAAAAAAATCATTGTAGTTCTCAGTTGGGAAAGCACGTTTTCTGAGCCAGCGGCTATGAGATTTACTCCCATCTGCATCTTAATTACGTTTTACACATTCTGTGCTTAGCTGTCTATTAATTAAGGCACAAGATGAGCACGGCTTGAGAGGCTGACAGAACTCGAGTACTTGCTTTGAGGACAGTTCCTTGGGTTTCGTTAGCTTATTTCTGGTGTTCGGCAGAGCACGCAGACCTGGAACCCGGATTGACTGCTGCCAGCTGGTGAGCCCTGACCCCTCCTCAGCGACACCGCTCTACACATGTCATTCGTTGGGGATTTAACCACAGGGATTCACAGGGCGGTCTTTATTTTATTTTTTTATAGGGTTTCCATTGGCTCATTTTTGGAAGTCTATCACCAGCTTTTTTTCCTAGTCCATTTTAGTCCCTTGAAACCACTTCAGCCAGCCTCTACTGAGAGAGGAGGTGTGCTGCCTGAGAATTGAAATCGGAGAATTCTAACACTGGACCGCTCATGCCCCTGTATGCATCATGAAAAAAAAAAAACAAAAACATTCCACTACCTTTCCAAATCCTACCAATCTAATACATAGGGTTTCTGAGATTGTAAACCTTTATGGGAGCAAAAGGCTCTACCAAGGGGCAGCAGATGGTTTGAATCTCATGCCTAACCCACAGTGCCACCACGGGAAAGAGTTAGCAAGAGAAATCCTGCTGTTCTCTCATCAAATACATAGCACACAAATACCTGAAGCCTTAAGTAAGATAAATTAGATGGCATAATAGGTAGGTTTTATGTTAACTTGGGTGGGCCAGGATTCTACCATGATATGATCTAGATGGGATCTGATCCCATCTAGTGAGGTCAACTTCAGGATGGGATCTTCTGTGAAGCAGCCATGCGGTTTGGGGCCAAATGTCTATTGTTGATGTTGGGTATTGTAGGGTCAGTTCTGACTCATAGCAACCCGATGTACAACAGCGCAAAACAGTGCCTGGTCTTGTGCCATCCTCACAATTGTTCCCATTGGCAGAGCCACTGTGTCAATCCATCTCATCAAAGGTCTTCCTCTTTTTTGCTTCCCCGGAAACTTCCCTGCTATTTCTCCAGGTCTGGGACCAGTTCAGGGAATAGTATCTCCTGACAACATGCCCAAAGTACATGTGATGAAGTCTGGCCTTCCTTGCCCCTAAAAAGCATTCTGACTATACGTCTTCCAAGATAGATTTGTTTGTCCTTTAGGCAAAGCATATTGAAGGTATCATGGACTGCCATATGGACAAGCCGATCTATCTTGGAAGAATATGGCCAGCGTGCTTCTTAGAGCCAAGGCTGTCTTATAATATAAGACATGTAGTTTGGACAGGTTGTCAGGAGAAACCAGTTCCTGGAGAAGGACATATTACTTGGTAAAGTAGAGGGACAATGAAAAAGAGGAAGGCCTTCAATAATATGAACTGACACAGTTGTTGCAAATGGACGGAAGCACAGGAACAATTGTGAGGCTGGGGCAGGGTTGGGCATTGTTCCGTTGTATTGTGCAGAGGGTCACTATGGGTTGGAATCAACTTGATGGCACCTAATTACACAGCAACAACAACTTATAAAAGATTGGCATTCTGGAAAAAACACACTGTCTTCAAATCAATTCTGATTGATATTGACCCAATAAAGTATTTGAGGCTATAAATCTTTACAGAAACAGATAGCCTCTCCTTTTTCCCAATGAGTGACTGGTGGGTTTAAATCACCAATCTTGTGGTCAGCCACCCAACACTTACCCTGCAGCACCACCAAGGTTCCTGCTTTCTGCAACAGACACCCGAACACAAAATCCCTGCAAATGGAGGGTGAGATGCCAACCCCCCAGTGTTAAAATAGACAACAGCAAAAAAGCTCAGGCAGGCAATTCATATATGGGAACTACGAAGAGAACATTAAGCATATGAAAAATAAATTCAATCCCATCAGTCATCAAGAAAATAAAGAGATTGATATATCATTTATTTATCTATTAGATTGGTAAAAATTTTAATGTTTGATGGTATCAGCAATAGGCAGAAATTTTAGACAAATGTACATTCTCACTTCCATATTCTACACTCTGTTTTAGGTAGCAGACTTTGAAGTAGCACATAGTTTATCTCCCAATAACTCTGTTTTTCAATAGCTTTCCTAGAGAAACATTTGTACCTGTGACCAAGAAGGCATGTTCAAAATATGTAAGGCTGAAATTGGACATACTCTAAATTCCCATCACTTTGGGCATGGTCAAATGCACTGTCATGATGGAACAATATGCATCAATGACATTGATGCTGGGTATGTGCGATCTGTACTATATGATATTTAGTATGTGCAGTGATGAAAAGAGCCACAGGATGTATTGTTGATGGAAACGAGCAGTTGCTGAGCTAAATAGATAAGGTATTGTCATTTATGTTTTTAAAAGTGTACTTACCAAAACAGTAATAGGTATTTTCTACAATTATATTCAAGAATCGCATAAATGTTTTTAATGTAGAGAAGATGAAGACTCGGGGTGGGTGGTAGGCTGTCTTAAAGTTCCCAGCAAAGTAAAACCAGTGATAGATGATAGCTTTCTAGCTAGTTAGAAGAATAAAGATTGATCAATGAACCTCACGGAATTGGGTTGTGTAATTGTGGGATGGCAAGGTTCAAATCTGTAAGTCAAGTGAAGAATGACAAGAATGTTCTAGCAAAATGTTTACAGTTGGGGAGTGGAACACACCCTAATGAAACCCCCTTCTTATGCTTCAAGTCTGCCCACATTACGGAAAGGACTTGGCTTGACTTGAATTCAACAGCGTTACCCGTACGGAATTACTTCATGAAGGGCCCCGGCCAGCCCGATAGTCTCGCCCGTGGCTGCCAATGGAAGGATTAGCAGTTTGAACCCACTAGCCCCTCAGTGGGAGAAAAGCCCTGGCAATCTCCTCCCATGAAGATTCCAGCCTGGAAGCCCTACAGAGCCATTCTATGGGGAACTGTGAGTTGTGATGGACTCAACAGCACACAGCAACGATCGCAGTAAAACGCGTGGAAGCTGGGAGCTGTACGAAGAAGAAACCCATCAAAGAAGGGAAATATCGATGTTTTCCATTAACACAGAGCAATAGAAAAGTGCACCATTGGAAAGGGAAAGATGTGAGCCACCTGGAAAAGCAAGGCAGTCTTGTGGCGTCCTGGCTCTCGCAAGTTTCCCTGTACTTTATAACAAGAACCAGACTAGTATTTTACCGAACCGCTTCCATACCCTAACAGAGTTGACGTGTCACAGGGGAAAACATCAATTTAGCCTTATCTATAATACTTTAATGTGTACAAGGCAAGTAGGTTAGGATATCATATCTATAATAGCAGATCATGGAAGGGAACACCTGTACTCTTCCCCGGATTGAGAGCACTGTTCTCAGTATCTTTGGCTTTGATCTCAAATATTTAAATACTCTTTGAAGTCAGCTCTACAATTCTCCTCCATTGATAACCAGCTTCTATTGGGATTCTTTGTTTCTCAATTCCACTTTCCAAGTTTTGTCCATTACACACATTCTACAAGAGATTCTGTATCTAGCCTTCTCTTTTTGGAAGACAGAATGGCGGAAAGGTTTTAAGAGCCCAATTTTCTCTTTAGCTTCAATTCACTTGAAACAATTCACTTCTCCCTCTTTCTTTCTCTGATGTTGTGACCCAAATGGATTTATCTTGAGAAATGGTCTTCACAAAAAAGAGGCCCCATGTCTCCAGAGACTGCCACGGAACGAGCCTTTATTTTGTTGCTTTCTCCCTGCGCTCTTATTCTCACCCCCAAATATTTCACAGTGGTCTTCAGAGGCATTGTGTACTTTGAGGGCTTAGCAAATATTTTCTGATCAAAGGAGTGCCATCGAACCATCACCTAATCTGTTTCTACTCTAGACCGGGGGGAAATCCCTCAATACCAGCACACAGTCACAGCCCTTCCTGACCAGAGCATTCTTTCTCTACCCACCGGAGTTCCTATCGCTCTGGTTTATTTTCCCGGCGTTTGTTATTGCAGAGAGCTATCTTGAGTCCTGAAACCCTCTTTTTCATAGATCTGAGAAAGACAGAGAGATAATTGAACTATTCCCACAAGCACAGAATCAAATAAGCCCATGATTCCGGGAATGGAAAACAGCTCTGTTCTCATTATTTTAGGAAATGATGCTTTGAGCAGCAAGCATAATGTGAAACTGAACTGAAGGTGCTGTGAGAATGAGCTGAAGGAAGAATGGCAGGCACGAATGCCCCCAGGGTCACTCAGCCCCAGGGTAGCACTGCACACATCTCTTCCCTTCTACCCCACAGGCAACAGCACAGCAAGCACCTAGAAGCGCCTACTGACCCTTTGGGCAGTGGAGTGGGCTGTTCTCCTGTCCTTCTTGGGCCAAAGAATTTCCCAGGACCCTCATGACTTGAATTCCAATAAATAGCACTGTAATCCTTCATCCTAATCCGTTCTATAGTCCTACTTTTCAGGCTCATCGCAGAATCTATGACCCTCTGAAGTGCATGTACACATGGTCACAAGGATGACTGGAGGCAGTAGTGAAGTCTCCTCTTAGGGTGACACAGAGCCTCAGATCTGTGCACATGCAGTGTCGCCTTAGAGACGGGTGAGAACGGGATACAGGTGAACACCAAGAGCAATGCTAAGGACACCTTCTTTCCAATTGTCTATTCACCACCCACCAGGCCTGTCTTGAGGCTTCTCTCTTCTAAGCCTCTCCCACAGCCAGAGTCAAAATTTCAAGATATCTGTATACAGATACAAACTGTGGCCAAAGCAAACATTGTCAGTGGATAGCAGTACAGTACTGGCAGCAGGGTGCCTGGTGACATCTGTCAGAAAAATGAATCACCTGTCCTGGAATCGATTCTATGACAATTCCACTGCCTGGAGACTCCAGGTGTGTCAGAGTAGAATGGGGCTACAGAGTTTTTGGTAGCTAGTCTTTTGTTTTTAAGTAGATAACTAGGTCTTTCCAGGTGCCTCTGGATGACCTCAAACTTCCAACCTTTTGGTTAGCAGAAAGCATGTTAACTATTTGCACCACCCAAGGCCTCAAGAAAGATACTTAAGCCCAAATGCCCTGTCCTACCTCCACCTGCCAGCACCACTGCTCTATTGCCTCTATTCCACTCGTGGTTCTGCTTTCTGCTCAGAAATCCAATCAACCACTAGAAGAATGACACCTTGAGCTGCTGGTGACCTTGAATGAGTTTGTAGCTGTGGAGTTGAGTTCAAGGACGGCAATCCTCCTTCCAGATAGGATCTAGAGGGTACAAGCTTGCCTGTCAGGAGGGCCCGGCATGGTCCTGGGGCAGGGAGGTGAACCAAGGTGAGAGACCCAGGAGGAGGAAGGAAGAAAGAAGTGGGCAGAGTGTTGAAGAAAACGTCACAGTACTGTCCCTCATAGACCCTGGAAGGCTGGGAGGACCTCACCTAAAGAAGCTTTTCATGGTGGGCCCGTCCAGGAAAAGACAACCACGTGCGAGGTTCAGCCCAACAGTCTCTTCCTAGCGTAAGAGCCTTGTAGACCCTTCCATGTAAAACCATGAATGTCCACCAAGGACGCCTGTGAAAGACAGAGGGCTGGCACAAGGTGCAACCCACAGGAACGTGGCGGTCATTACTGACACCTCAGCTTACCGTGCGATGCAGAGATCAAGGGAGGCCTGCTGGTCTCTTTGAATGAATCTCCCCAAACTCCCTCTCTCCTTCCATCCAGGCATCAGAGGACTCCATTATCTGAGGTCGTCTCATCTAGGAGGATCTTTTGTTAACAGAGTCTTCATTGTCAGACAGTAGCCGTTATGAAGATGTTCTTTTCTTGGTACTCATAGGATGTTTATTAATAGCACCACAGCCTTCTTTGTTCATTTTAAAGGAGCATTTGGGTTTCAGATATAGACAGTGGCTTAACCAAGTGCTGTTCTCTCTTCCAATTTCCGAGAAAACCATCGCATTTTCACTCATTAGGCCTGAGATCATCTCATCTTTCACTACATTTTCCAGGAACAAAGGGAAATGAAGGTCACGAGGAGACAGTTACAGAGCACAATTTTGGGCAGTAAAATATTAATGCTAACTGGATTGATGACTGCAGTTGCCAAAAAGTCTTTGAAAAGACAGGTAGAGACCAAGAGGAAGAGGCCAGGGAAACGTTGTAAGGACACAGATCATTTACTGGGGTGGAGTGTAGCCCTCCTCCCAATTTGGTTGCCAACAGATGGTCATCAGAGGCCTTTGGGAAATACTGGGTTGGAGGGCCACGTTCTAAATTTTAACTCTTGGCTTGGAAGCCCAGGTTTCAAACTCACTGTGTTGGGTTAATATCTTGCTCCCTAATTTTCACAAAATGAAAACTGAACATAATGTTAATCATCTGTTATGGAAGCATCCTCATATACATTAACCTCATAGACATAGTCTCACACTAGCCTAAGATGCCCCTATTTTACATAAAAGGAACCTGAGGCTCAGAAAGCTTAAACAAGTGCCGGGAGTGACAGAGGGCCCCTCTGCTCTCTAATTCTCAGTGGAGCTCTACAGCGGACTCAAGTACACAGTCGGTCACAGAAACAGAGGTGTTGGACAAGCACCAAGCAGCTACCTGTATCGAAGAGGCCTACAGACATGTTCCTAATGCTTTGCTATGAAGTCAAGCCTCATAATTGAATCAATAACCCACTATTGTCGGGTCAATTCCAACTCACATTGACCCTGTGGAGTAGAGTGACCCTTTATGGTTTCCCAGGCTGTAACTCTTCACAGATGCAGACTGCCTCACCTTTCTGTCACAGTGCACCTGATGTGCTCAGACAGACCACCGTTGGCTTAGCAGCCCAATGCATATCCAGGGCCCCTTATAGACTCAATAATGAGGGTCAGTATATATTAGCTATATGGCCTTGACATCTTTTTTCCTATTTCCTATTTATGCTAAAATAGGTCTAGCATAAAACAAGCAGGGTTTGCACAGCACTTTCAAATATTCAGAGTGCTGGATATGTGAATTCATTAGGTTCACCTTGCATATTGAGTTAGAGATGGATTCTGTAGTGTTCAGGCCGGTGCTTGCAGATGGACTGTGGATCTGCAGGTCTCCTTAATCACATGTTTCCGGATCCAACTATACTTCTTCTGTAACAGAAGGAACCTCCCTCTCTGATATTTATAAGGGCTTCATTACTGTAAAGATCAAATCTTTCCCTTGATGGTTAAAATCTTATTCACAGAGTCTAAAATCAATGGGGGATGATTTAAAATGGAAGTGGAGAATAGCCCAGTGAGTACACATTTTCTCAGTGCCTAGGATTAGCTGTTAAAAGCAAATAAATAAAGCTATCCCTTATCACTATACAAAGTCAGGTGCTAAAAGATATAAAACAACCCTTATAGGGTGTTTTGTTTTCACTTTTAGATATAAGAGAGAACAGTCCCCGGGTGGCACAAATGTTTAATGTGCTCAGACACCAACCCGAAAGTGGGGGGTTCAAGCCCACTCAGAAGAAGCACGGAAAAAAAGCCTGGGGATCTACTTCTGAAAACTCAGCCACAAAAAGCAGTTCTGCTCTGACACACACCGAGTCTCCAATGTCTGTCTGTTGCTGTTTTATAGCATTATAGGTTTAGAATCTAGAATGCCTGGACTTGAATCCCAGTTTCACCACGTAGCTAATTCAATACTCTCCCGGCCAAGTTACGTAAGCACTTTAAATCTGGTTTTCTCATCTGTACAGTGGGAGTTATAGCAGTGCTTTCTTCACCGGTCTACAGACAATTAGAGAAGATTGTCTATGACAGACTCTTGGCTTCCCGCCTGACTAGGTCGGCTTGGTGTAGTAGTTGGCCATGGTTGCTGCACTTGAACAATCAGAAGAAATCTTTTTCTTTTAATTATTTTATTGGGGGCTCATACAATTCTTATCATAATCCATACACACATCCATTGTGTCAAGCACATATGTACATTTGTTGCCCTCATCATGCTCAAAGCATTAGCCTTCCACTTTAACCCCTAATATCAGTTGCTCATTTTCCCCCTCCCTCCCCTCCCCTATGAACCCTTCATAATTCATAACTTATTATAGTTTTGTCATAAGTTACACTGTCTGACATCTCCCGCCGCCCTTTTCTCTGCTGTCCCTCCCCCAGGGAGGAGGCAATACTTAGGTTCTTGTAATCAGTTCCCTCTTTCTACCCTACATTCCCTCCATCCTCCAGGCCTCGCCCTTCTCACTACTGGTCCTGAAGG
>NW_022103909.1:6651042-6652305 GCF_000313985.2 Echinops telfairi | reverse complement strand
GAAGCTGCCATCCTTTCTTTCTTCCTCTTTTTTCCCCCGAAATACTTTAGTTCACCTTTCCTCTGTCAATCAATCATGGAATTTCGCAATTCATTTGATTTAATAGACTTACTAGCAAAAATTAGGTCTCGTTTGTTGCTTTTTATTTGTTTGCTTTTCCTTAGATTCAGCCAATGATCATCATTGAATTCTGATCCAAGATGCCCCAAAGAAGGGATGTGCACTCTTCCCTAACACCTCTGTGTCAAACATTCATGAAAATTAACATTTTAAAGTCTTGATCTTATAGTTTGCTACATCAGTTTGATTTTGCTGTGCCACAAAACACCCCAAAACTTAGAGGCTTAAAAAGTATCCTTTACTAGCCCATGATGCCATAGATCACCAATCTGGGCTGGACTCAGCTAAGCAGTCTGTCGCACTACCCTGGGCTGACTCATGTCAATCCAGGCAGCTAGTAGGTTGCTCAGGGGCCAGGTGGTCCTAGGTGGTCTCCATTATACCTATGGCGGTTGGCTTGAGCAGTCGATGCCCTGGGCTTTTTCACACGGCAGCTTATTCCCAAAAGCAGTAAGACAGAGAACAAGCCCCAGTGCATGTAACTATTTACATCGTTGGACCAGGGATCTCCAACATCATATGCTGATCTGCTTACTAGCGAAAGCCAAAGCGGGGTTTCCAAAAGCAGAGGCTTGAGGGTGATTGGTGAGCACAGTACATATGGGTTTTCTTGATTGGTCTATGTGAGGATGGTGCAGGACCGGGCAGTGTTTCCTTCTGTTGTGCATAAGGTCACTATGGGTCAGACAGACTCAATGACACCTAACAACAACAAATCTGATTGGTGAAGGGGACCTGCTTGCAAGACAATCACACACAGGACGCATTCTCCTGAGAAACTGCTCTTAAAGCTGCTTTCTCAGGCATGTCTTTTTCTCGGAGCCCATTATAAAGGACCCTCTTTGAAAAAGCGGTGGATCAAGCCTCTCTGGGAACGGTCTGTGACATCCTGCCCAACCACAGAGAACGATATTTCCTGTGGGGTCTGTGGAGAAGTCAGCACTAAGGGGAACATCAGCAGGGGCTATGATAACCAGGAAAATGAATCCAGCTTGTAGCAGGTGGTTGGTCATTTTTCATTAAGTCCAAAGTTTCAGATTCCAGAGCACTAACTCAGTATCCTATTACACATATTACATATATCAAGCTCAAGCTTTTAATGTAGTTCAATGTTGGAAAGGGAGGTTGTGTTCAACTTGTGTA
>NW_022103909.1:6648241-6650310 GCF_000313985.2 Echinops telfairi | reverse complement strand
AACAGAAAAAGAAAATTCTGGTTGGTTTTAAATCAGGAAAAGTATATGCCAGGTTTGTATCCTTTCAACATACTTATTCAATCTGTGTGCTCAGCAAACACGCTAAGAGCGGGACTACGTGAAAAAGAACAGGGATCCGGATTGGAGAAAGGTGTCTTCACATACCAGCTGCAGAGGACACAAGCGAACTTGCTGAAAGTCAAGAGAACACGAAGCACTTGCTGATGCACAGCAAGGACGGCCGTTACAACTTGATGTCTAGAAAACCAAAATCCTACAACCGGATTCACAGGTAATAACTTACTCACGTGTAAATTACCCGATCTCATGCTACATGAGAAAAGATGGAAATGGCCAAGGGTTCCATCTTGCTTGGACCCACAATCAATGGTCCTGGGAGCAGCAGACAAGAGCTCACACGACCTATTGCACTGGGCAGATCTGCTGCACAAGACCTCTTTGAGTTGAAGAGCAAGGATGTCACTTTGAGAACTACGTTGTCTCTGACCCGAGCGATGGTATTTTTAGGAGCTTCCTGTACATGTGACAGGTGGACAATGAATAAGGAAGACTAAAGAAGGGTGGACGCAGCAGAATGATGGTGCTGATGGAGAATATAGGGAGTGTGGCAGCCAGAAGAACAAACAACTCCGTCTTGGAAGAAGTACAGCCAGAATGCTCCTTAGAAAGATGATGATGATTCTTTTAATGCAGACAATTCTCTATGTGATAAAGAGGATGGGGAACAAAGAAGAATTATTCAAATAAGTCTGGGGGAAAATAAAGCAAAAGTGGCAAGATTGGGTAAGTTGCAAGTTAGTAGGAAAAATAAGTAATGGAAAACAAAAAGTTAATTAAAAACAAACAAAATAGATCAAACAGTTTAGTCTCTCTGCAGAACAAAGGACATGTTAATTAAATGAAATTATTGAATACAATGTTTAATACATTGAATTGATCAAAATGAAAAGGCTGGCACCACTCCAAATCTGGTGCAGTCACCATGGTACAGTCTCTCAGAGGTGGTATTTTAGGTAACCTCCTTAGGAAGTAAGCATCTCTTACTTTAAAGCGATTCAAATCATTTGATCCAGTGATTCTGCTTCTGGCAATTTATTCTAAGTACATCATTAGAAATGCCCTGAAAGATTCCTGACGAAACGTTTCTGAAGTGTCTTACTGGCTAGTTGCTCTACCAGGACTGCCTTTGGCGGCATGTCCGAGCAACCTGACAGAGATTTAAGTTAGCAGGCGATTATTCTGCTCTTAACTCAGAAGGTCCAGTGGCTGGAAGTCTGTGCTAGTGAGCAGCCCCATGAGGCATGTCCTCGGGGACCCTCCCTAGCTCCTCAAACTCCCCATTGCACCTTCCAGAGCAAATGACTCTTTCTTTCAGCCTGAAAATGGCTCTGTTATCCTTCAGTTTCCCATCTGTGCTCCAGGCAGGAGGAAGGGAGAAGGGCAAATGTTCATGCTGGCCAAGTCTATCCTTTTAACTCAAAGCACCAGCCGCTTTGTCAGCTTGTATCTCCTACTGCCTCAGAACTGAGACCCCTGACCTCTCCTAGCAGTAGCTGAGGATGTGTTTTTACCATGCACATTCTCAACCGATCCGCTTAAAGTGGGGCTCTGCTAATGAGGAAGATACAACAGGTGATCTATGTATTATGACACCCTCTATAGCTATTAGAAGCCCCGGGGGCATAGTGGGTGCTTGTTGGGCTACTAACCTCAAGGTCAGCAGTTCAAAACCACTAGCCTGTCTGAAGGAGAAAGATGAGGCTCTTTGCTCCCGTGAAGAGTTAACGTCTCAAAAACCCTTGGGGCAGTTCTATCCTGTCCTACCGGGCTGCTCTGAGTTGGTGTTGGATTGATAGCAGTGAGTTTGGCTTTTTGGCTCTATAGCTACTAGTGTTAGGTCTTTGAATTTTAAGCATATGGGGGAAACGATGTATTCCAACCCCGTTATAATCTATTCTTAAATGAGAAGCTAGATATAAAACATACACAATGCAGTCTCACTTTTGTTTTTAAAAAAATAGAATTTACATAGACGTACCCGTGAATGG
>NW_022103909.1:6645474-6647675 GCF_000313985.2 Echinops telfairi | reverse complement strand
TGACGTGAATGGAGTAAAGGCTGTGGAAGTAGAGCCTTTAAGAGCCTCATTTGCTGATTGCCTACAATGCAAGGTAAGGAAAAACATATGCAAAAGTCTACTAATGATCAGAACTTGAAATATAAACCTACAAAAATTAGAAGTTGTCAAAAATTAAGTGGAATACATAAAGATTGGTATCCCAGGCATCAGTGAGCTGAAATGGACCGGCATTGGCCATTTTGAATCAGACAGTCACATGATTTTACTATGCCAGGAATGGCCCAATCAAGAGGAGTGGTGAAGTACAGGCTGTCCAGGATAGGATTACACCTATATGCCTTAAAGGAAATCCAATCAATACAACTATTATTCAAACTTAAACACAAACCACAACAGCTAGTGAGGAAGAAGTTGAAGAATTCTACCAACCATTCAGCTGGAAATTGATCAAACATGCAATCAAGATACATGTATAGTTATCGGTGATTGGAATGCAAAGGTTGGAAACACAGAGGAAAGAACAATAGTTGGAAAACATGGACGTGGTGATAGAACATAGTTGGAAATTGGATGATAGAATTTTGCAAAACCAATGACTTGCTCATAGCAAATGCTTTTTTCAACAACACAAAAGGCAACTGTACACAGGAATTCTCCAGATGGAATACACAGAAATCAAATAGACTACCCATGTGGGAAGAGATGACGGAGCAGCTCACTATCAGCAGCTAAAATCAAGCTAGGCACTGTGGAAGAGACCGGCAATTGCTCATATGTAAGCTCAGGATAAAGCTAAGGAACATGAAAACAAGTCCAAGAGAGCCAAAATACAACGTTGGTCATCCCCACCTGAACTTTGAGGCCATTTCAAGGACAAATTCTCTGCATTGAACACAAATGACAGAAGACCTGATGAGCTATGGGAAGACATCAGGAATATCATTTATGAAGAAAGCAAAGGTTCATTAAGAAGACAGAAAAGGAAGAAAAGATAAAAGTGGGTATCAAAAGAGACTCTGAAATTTGCTCTTATTTGTAGAGTAGTTAAAGCAATTGGAAGAAATGAGGAGCTCAAAGAGCCGAATAGACATTTTCACAGGTCAGCTTGAGAAGACAAAGTCAAATTTACAATGAAATGTGCTAAGATCTAAAATTAATAAATCAAAAGGGAAGAGCACACTCAGCATGTCTGAAACTGAAAAACTCGAGGAAAAATGCAAGCCTTGGGTTGCAATCTGGAAAGATTCTACGGGCAAAATATCAAATGACAGAGAACATGGAAAGAATAAAGAGTCACTGTACTAAAGAGAACTAGACAACGTCCCATCATTTCAGGAGGTAGGACGCAAGCAAGACCCAGTGGTACTGAAAGAAGTTCAAGCTGCACTGAAAGCACTTAGCCAGAAACAAGGCTCTAGGAATTGACAGAACAACAAGCGAAATGTTTCAACAAGCTGATGAAGCGCTGGAAGCCACATTCTTTATGCCAGGAAATTTGGAAGACAGCTACTTGGCCAATTGCCTGGAAGAGATCCATATTTGTGCCCATTCCAAAGAAAACTGACCCAACAGAATGCACAAATTATTGAACAATATCCCTGATATCACATGCAAGTAAAATTTGGTTGAAGATCATCCAACAATGGTTACAGGCTGGATCCAGAACAGGATATGGAACAAGGACTGTCATTGCTGATGTCAGATGGCTATGGCTAACACAGAAAATACCAGAAAGATGCTTATTTACATTTTATTGACTATGCAGAGGTATTCGACTGTGTGCATCATAACAGACTATGGATAACCTTGAGAAGATTGGATTTCCCAGAGCACTTCTCTTTGCTCATGAGGAATTTGTACATGGAACAAGAGACGGTTGTAAAGACAGAACAAGGGAATGCTGCATGGTTTAAAATCAGGAAAGGCATGTGTCAGGGCTGTGTCCTCTCACCATACTTATTCAATCTGTTTGATGAGCAAATCATCAGAGAAGCTGGCTTATATGAAGAAGAATGTGGCATGAGGATGGGAGGAAGGCTTATTAACAACCTGTGACAGGAAGATGATGCAACCTTGCTTTCTGAAAATGAGGAAAACTTGAACCATATACTGATGAAGATCAAGGATTGCGGCCTTCAGTATGGATACAACTCAATGTTAAAAACACCAAAATCCTCACCACTGGACCAGTAGGCAGCATCATGATAAATGGAGAAAAC
>NW_022103909.1:6642011-6643319 GCF_000313985.2 Echinops telfairi | reverse complement strand
TCTGTATTTCGTAATACCTGAAAAATTGTGTGGAATCAATCCTCTTTATTCAGTTGAAGACTTTTAAGGGCCTCTGATTTGTAAAGTTAAGTCCAAAGCAGCCAAACTCATCGCCATCACGTCCATTTGGACTCGTTGCGACCCAGAGGACACAGTCGAACTGCCCCTGTGGGTTTCCGAGACTGCAGCTCCTCACGGGACTAGAAAGCCTCCTCTTTCAAACTGCTGATCTTGCAGCTAGCAGCCAGTGCGTGACCACAGCACACTAGCAGTGAACTCTGGTCTGTTAGAAACTGAACGCGGAATGAAGTTACAGACGCTCTTTCAGCAAAGTAATCACGGAATCTCTGCCATTTAGCTTTTAACGTATTTTACTAAAAGCTTTCTTTTATTGCATAGGCTCCAGCAAAGGAGGGTCTACCATCGATCAATATTTGAGTGTCCCACTGGGTACCCGGAACTATCTAGGAGCTATTTTTACACCCCATCGCCTGTGTGGCCCAGCTGGTTAAATTTTTATTGCTTTTATTTTTTTTTTAAATAAAGAGTGTATCTTTCACTACCCCAGGAGTCATATGCAAGTTTGTGACCTTGTCCTAAGATTTGGGCTGTGAGTGGCAAGATATATCTACCTTGTTATGCACTGTAACAACAACGGAACTTTTATCAGCAAATACTTTCCAAATCAAGTAGCAAAGAAAAATAAATTTGAAAAAATATTTAGTGTAGTGAGATATGATTTCTGGCAAGATGGAGGAAACACTGCACGGAAGCTCTACAATAAAGACAAAAGAGACCAAATAAAGCAGACGCAGATGATAACGAGGAACCTGAGCATCCGAGGACAGGAGAGAGAAGGGGATTGAATACTGGGTGGGAGACGATGTTGAACCAAAACAGCTAGAGAGGAGGCAGATGGGTGAATTCTCAGCGGACCTGACTTGGCACCGCCATGATACATTCTGCTTGCTCAGGTCCAGCAAGCCCCCACACCAGTGGCTGATCATGAAAAAGATGGGATTCTCTCTTGTTCCCCACACTCTCCTGACAGGCAGCCCACAACCCCGACACCGACCCTGCTCGGCTTGCAGACAGACCCTTGTGGGTCAGAGTGTACCACCACCACCACGTCTGGAGGCGTGAGCTCAGCCTCCTCACAACAACAGCTTGCTCAGAGCCCAGCCAACTCCCCATCACCAGCCTTCCGTAACCCCCCATGCTATCCCCACCTTTCCTCTGCACCCCAAAGAGTTCCTTTCGTGAAACCAGCAGCCTGAACTTAGCCCCTGACTGAGCCTGCATGACCGC
>NW_022103909.1:6632213-6633445 GCF_000313985.2 Echinops telfairi | reverse complement strand
TTTGTAAAAAAAAATGTTAAGTAAATTTAAGGGGGGTTGTGTGTGTGTGTGTGTATGCAAGAAAACCTAAGATTTATGTGGCACACCATCAGGAGGGATAACTTAGTGTGGTCCCATTCTAGAACAAGAAGAAACAACAAAAAGCACAGAGAAGAGGAAGGTGGTAGACAGTAAGAGAGAGCTTGGCAAAAAATTATGGAATCAGGGGAAGACACTGGGAGGTTCGCAAGAGTTAAAGGCAAGCGAGGCAGATCCTGTTAGACATCCATGCTGATCTAGGAGTAAATGCTTGGCTAACAGGCTGAACAGGTATCGCGGGAGAGTGGGAGCACGCCCACAAATACATAGGCTTGACAAGATACTTGTGTATGTGTAGACATTGCTGCAAATGCATGAATGTGGCGGAGCATACAACGCACTACGTTATGAAAATGTCTCAGACATAGCCAATACCTCGGGGAAATGAAGTGCGGGGTCTGGAGAATCGGACCACAGTCTCAGGGGATACCAAGGTCAGTTGGCATTGCATAGTTCACGAAGACAATGTTCTACTTCCGACTTTAGTGAGTAGTGCTTAGGGTATTAAACGCTTCAGAGCAGCCGTCTAAGGTGCAACAATCACACTCTCCCCAAGAAGAGCAATAAAAACGTAAAGACCCACAGAAACAATTTGCTCATTGGAATAAGGGAGCACACAAATATCAGTCTCTACAACCCCGGATCCTTACACCTGAACTGGCAGGCAACATCATGGTAAAGGGAAAGAGATTGAAGTTGTCAAGGATTTCATTTTTCTTAGGTCCACAATCAGTGTTCATGGAAGCAGCAGGCAAGACATCAAACAACGCATTGCATTAGGTGAATCTGCTGCATCAGGCCTCTGTAAAGAGTTGAAAAGCGAGGCTGTTCCTTTAAGGTCTAAGATGTGCCTGACCCAAGCCAGGGTATTTTCAATGACCTCATACTCATAAGGAAGACCGAGAAGAATTGATGTGTGTGAATTACAGTGTCAATGAAGAATGGTGAAAGGACACGGACTGCGAAAAACAAACAAATCTGATTGGAAAAGTGCAGCCACAATGCCCCTTAGAGGCAAGAATGGCACGACTTTGTCTCACGTACTGTGGACATCCTGTCAGGGGAGATCAATGTCCTTGGAAAAGGACATTGTGCTGGGTAAAGTAGAGGGACAGTGAAAAGGTGGAAGACCTTTTACAAGATGGACTTTACAG
>NW_022103909.1:6629421-6630606 GCF_000313985.2 Echinops telfairi | reverse complement strand
TGCTTCTGAAACGAAGTCTCTTTTTTAGCTTTAGCTTAAGTACAATTCTGTTTAATTACTTTCCCCTTACTGCTTAATTTAGTCAACATTTTATGTGAATCATTGATGTTGAAGGTAAAAGAAGGGCTTCCATTTCTGGTCTGTTTAAGCCAAATGAGCAGATACTTAAATGTAATACTTGTTCTCCTCTGACGCGATAGAATATGGTGGAATAAGTTCTCTTAGAGAAAGGGGGGGGGGGGCAAGCCAGAGGGTCTTGAAAAAATGGGACCTAGCAAGTAGACCATTAACTCCATTATCTTTTCATTGTACACACACAGACATACACAAAAGGACTACCAAAAAAGCTCATTAAAATGGGATCAAAATACTGGAATTTTCCCCTAAGCTTTTCAAAATATCAAGTAGCCAAGACTTAACTTTAGCCCCTTGTTCTTACAGTTGTTGAGTTGGCTCCAACGGATCGAACCCTATGTCCAAAAGAGCAGCGTGCTGCCCTGTGTGTGTCAGCCCCACAGCTGTGGAGTTCGAGCCCGTTGTTGCCCACACTGTGCCAACCCCTCTCCTTGAGTATCTTCCTGGCTTCTGCTCACCCTCTACTCTACCAAGCATGATGCCTGTTACCAGGAACTGGTCACCCTGATAAGATGCCCAAAGTACACGAGACAAAGTCTCCCTGCTTCTAAGGAGCCTTCTGACTGCACCTCTCCCAAGACAGACTTGTCCATTCTTCTGGCACACATGGCGTGTTCGATATTTTGACCTCCACCGTAATTCAAGCACCATTCTTCCTCGGCGTTCCTTCTTCGCTGTCTCACGTTCATGTTGCACCTGAGGCGATTGGAAATACCACGGCGTGGGTCAGTTGCACCTTAGCACTCAAAAATGACACCCTTTCTCTTTAGTAGTGTCAGGAGGTGTTTTCCATCCAGCGTGCCCAATGTTCATATGCCCTTTGACTTCTTGGCTGCTGCTGCTGCCACGTGTGGAAGCAGTGATTGTGAATCAAAGAAAATGAAACCCTCCACAGCATCCATCTCTTCTGTTTATCCTGGTGTTGCTTTGGTTTCGTGTGAAGCTTTTTGTTTTCTTTGTGATCTTTTTTTCCAATCGTTTTATTAGGGGCTCATACGATTCTTATCACAATCCATGGATACATCAATTGTGTGAAGCACATTTGTACAT
>NW_022103909.1:6626702-6628312 GCF_000313985.2 Echinops telfairi | reverse complement strand
AGAACGGCCATCCATGGCGTTTTCAGCTGCTGGAAGCATCCAGAAGTCCATCGCCAGGCCTGTCTGCGTGTGTTCGAACAGCCAACCTTTCAGATAGTAGTTGAATGTTTAATTGTTTGTGCCATGGGGGACACATGGCCTTGTTGGGAACCTAATCAGGCCTTTATAATTATAATTTCAAAGCTCTAATCTAGTTTTCATGGCATTTAGGGGGCAGCTGTTAAGGATGATGACTCAGTTACGGGTCCGCTTCCTATTACAGGGGAGACTAAGTACGGAAATGGAGGATGGAGGTGCAGTGCGTGTAACGCACTAATACTGTGGAGCATAATAAGGTGGAGAAGCTAACATGTTTTGCAGGCCAGAGTGCTTGTCAAACTACCAGGCATTTGAAAGAATGCTTTTCTTTCCTCTTACGAATGATAATGACTTTCTAGTTCTAAGAAGTCAAGTTTCCCTTGAGAAGTGTCTTTGGCAAAGAAGAGATAAGGGGAGATTGATTTGGGCCCGTCAGCGCTCTGCTGGACTCTTAGGAAAGAAAGAGACTGTATCAATGAGGTCACTATGCTGTAAGTAACGAAAACACAACTCAAGTTGGCTTGAACAATAGACACCCTGTTGCTCCCGTGGTTGCCACTTGGGGCTCAGGCATAGGAACGACTCTTAAGACAGTGCAGGGCTGGCCGACGGCTTTTTGTTCTCTTGTGCATAGGGTTGCTATGGGTCAGGATGGATTGGATGGCACCCAGCAACAACGTCGCTCCTAGAACAGAACAGTGCCTTCAAACCAGCCCCCTCCCGGGTCAATCACGGCCAAGGACATGCAACGGGAATGGATCAGTGTTTGGAGGACTTGACGTGACAATTGGAATAGGTAAAAATTGCAGGCTGAGGCCTTACGGGAAAGTTCCTCCTCTTCAGAAAAAAAGAAGGGCAGCGTGCACTTTCGATAGCAACAACGCCTCTTGACTGACAGAGTAATGAACAATCAGGTCCTGCTCAAAGATGGGAACAGACCACACTGCTCTGAGAGTCTGTCCATCTCCACAGGCCCGTCAGCAACCTCTCATTTCCTGCATCGGGCTCCTAAACGGGCTCACTCTCTTCTGAGTCTCCCATTCTAGAGCGTCAACCTGCCGTGTTTTCTATTGCAATTGTCATTCCATCTGAGCCAAAATTTTACTCTATTCTGAATTTGCTTCACTGGTCATCCCTGAACCTAGGATCCGTGACTCATTTCTGTGTGTGTGTGTGTGTGCACGTGCATGCGTGTTCCTGCTTCTTTGGTATTGCCACCACCCTCAGGCAGGCTCTGCCCCTGGTTTTGACCAGGGGCAGCATCTCCAAGTCTATGTTCTTCCGTGTGCAGTTAAATGAGAAAGGAAACGAATGAGGATAAGAGGCCCCTTCAGGAAGCTCCTACGAAAGAAGCAGGCATTGCTAGAAGTCCCAGCAATTGTCTCCCCTTGTCTTGGTTTTTCTTACTGGCTATATTGAGCTCTACCCTGAAGCAATCCCCAGGACAGGGGGGTATAATATACTTACTGGCTTTAAGTTCATGCCTGGACTCAAAGGAAAGGAGAATCCTACTTAACTTCATGGCTGAAAAC
>NW_022103909.1:6623312-6624583 GCF_000313985.2 Echinops telfairi | reverse complement strand
TATGGATACAACTACGGATCCCTTAAAGAACATCACAAAGATAGCCATAGGCCTATTTCTACATATATATTTTGAAAGCGTAATAGAGATTTATACCATAAGGAATGTAAGCTCACTGGTGACCTAGTGGATTACAACTGGGCAGTTAACCACCAAGTCAGCAGTTTGAGACCACCAGCCACTCCACAAGAGAAAGACGAAGGTTTCTACCCCGGGAAAGAGTTACAGTCTCCAAACCCAACCCGCTGTTCCTCTGTCCACAGGGTCTCTCCGTAACGAATTGACTGAAGAGCAGCGAGTCCTTTATGGGCCATCAAACCATACGGGACAACTATGTGCCAACTACGGTAAGCATTTTTTTATGCAGTCTCTTATTTAATTTCTCAGTATCTCTATAAAGTGGGGAGTAGCGTTAGACAGCTGGAAACGCTGGTATGAACTTAGCTGTTGTTTGGGACCAGTGTTTGTCCTGATTGTTGGCTGATTTCTTTCCGACTGGTTGGTGCTATGATTCATGGTTGTTAAACACTTTGATTAGTTAATCTCTTTTTTCACAGATGATATAACTGAGGTTGAAAGAGGTTAACGAACTTACTCAAAACCACACAATGAACATGGGTTGGAGACTAGACTTGAACCAACAACTGTTTAATTCTAAAACCTATGCTCACTAATGGAACAATCTTTCTCTAATATCACTACTTCTCATATCTCTAAATGGCTTAGGGGAAAATCTTGGCAAAACTTCCTCCAGGAGGTGTTGTGTACTTTTCTAATCTTTTTTTTTTTTTAGTTCATGTCCTTGATAACCCAGCTTATTGAAGCAGTAGGTCCGACAGCCCTTGCCATAGTAATGTCTGTCAAAGTGGCTGGCGGTAAAAACCCAGCATCACCTACATCTGAAGGGCACATGCACCGAAGGCGGCTGATTTTACCATTTTCATCCTCCTAACAGTGTTTTAAAATGGCCAGCTCAACGTCCTTTCTCTTATGCGTTTCTTCTTGGGAGCAGTGTATGATTTGTTCCTTTTTGTAGCACCACCGTGAAGTGTCAACACACGGTGAACAGTGGACACGTCTGAATGTTGTAGTCGGACAAGGTGAGCCCATCTTCCAGCTGCTTGCCAGCAACGGTCAGCTTCTGCTGCTCAGGGGGAATTCCCTCCGTATCCTGGATCTTGGCCTTTACGTTTTCTGTCGTATCCAAGGGTTTGACCTTGAGAGTGATGGTCTTCCTTGTGAGAGTCTTCATGAAGAGCTATGTCTTGGCG
>NW_022103909.1:6620084-6621803 GCF_000313985.2 Echinops telfairi | reverse complement strand
CCCTTTATATACCTGATGCTCAGCGAACTAAACACTTCCCGGTCCTGCAACATGCTCATCATTATCATGTCTGAGCCCAGGGTGTGCCTCTTCTTTGCTGACCGGTTCTACCAAGCATGATGTCTTTCTCTGGGGGCCAGTTCCTCTCGATGACATCCCAAAGTCATGACCATCTGGCTGTCCTTCCAGGAGCATCTGGCTGTACTCTGGCAGTCCACGGTGCATGGAATATTCAAAAGCCATTCTACTTCCATTTCCCTTACCCATTGTCCAGCTTTCACATGCTCAGGTGGGCCCTCGAAATACCATGACGTTTTTGGTCTTCAAAGTGACGTCTTTGCTCTGTAGGACTTCAAAGAGGTCTTGTGCCCCAGATTTGCCCAACGCAACACGTCCCCTGATTTCCCGACTGCAGCTCCCAAGGGCAGTCCATTGGTTGTGACTCCAAAAACAGTGCAGTCCTTTTTATGGAGGATGCAACTCTTGTATTTCCTTTTATTCCGCAGGGGGGAAGGGCTCTAACGTTTTGTCCCCGTCTTTTTAGTTTAATGCATTCCCTGCAGGAACTCTCCCTTCATGGGCCTTTAACTACCACTCAGAAGTGATGCCTCCGCGGAAACCCTATGCCCGGTAACTTCTTAGCCATCACTTTGAATTCTCCTCAATGCAGTTCCACAAATCAAGCTGAGCGCGCTCTGCTCATGACACGGCCCATCGAGGAAGACATTCAGTAAGGAATTCTAAGTGTCATTGTTTTCATTTGGACTCAACAGCATCTAGCCACCCCCTAACTCATGGCAGCCATAGGCTGTTCACTGGCTGGATTCTGGAAGTAGATCGCCAGGCCTTTCTTCTTAATCTGCCTTAGTTTGAAAGTCCCACTGAAACCTGTTCAGCATGTGAGCAGCCTCCAAGCCTCAACTGCCGGCAGCTGTTAGCTGCCCATGAGCTGCCATGGCCAGGAATTTGAACCTGAGCCTCTTGTGTGGGAGGCAAGAATTATACCACTGAGTTTCCACTGCTCCTTAACCAACATCACTGAAACATCATTCATACCCCATACAAGTGATTTGGGTATAAAAACCAATTTCTAAAATATCTACAGATGCGTGTAATCGTCCACAAGATCAATTGCAGACTATTTTTATCAACCCAAAGAGGAACTCAGCACCTTTAGCTAGCATCCCTCTGTCGTCCCACATCCCTAGACCTGAAATAGCACCCGTCTGCCTTCCCTATATGTAGATTTGTCTATGCCGGCTATTTCATATCAGTGGAGTCAGAAATACGAGATGTGATCTTTTTGTATGTTTTGATCATGGAAAAACGCACTTGGAAATTAGACATAAATTCCTAAGGAGTTAAAAATGGTTGCCATTGGGCAAATCTGCTACCAAGGACAGTTTTAAAATGTCCAAAAGCAAAGAGGTCACTTTGAGGCCTACACCAAATCCCGGCCACATTGTTGTCAGTCACTCCCTACACACACGAAAGCTGGCCCGTGAAGAAGGAAGACCGAAGAAGAGATGACACATCTGAGTGACGGTCTTGGTGAAGAACATGAAAGATCTGTGGACTTCCAGAAAAGCGAAAATATTCCTGTTGGAAAAAGTACCACCAGATCACTCTTTAGCATAGAGGGTATAGACTACTCCATCTTTGGAGCTTTGGCTGTGTTCTCTTGAAGAAGGACATTGTCTTTTGTGAAGTAGAGAGTCC
>NW_022103909.1:6609222-6619479 GCF_000313985.2 Echinops telfairi | reverse complement strand
AGCCCTAGCAGCCAGAGATCTCCGCGGACCGGCGTGGTGACCCTGGGCAGGCCCCATGTCCTCTGTGCTGGTGAGAGGAAGCTATCGGAGTGGCACTCTGGGTTTTGAAAGGGCACTTGGCCCTCTTACTCATGAGCGAACAGGACTGCTTCCTCCTTAAGGACTCAGGTGGTTCCTCTTGGTTTTCAGATTTAGAAAGCGCCTTTGAAGCCTGTCTGCCATAGGGAGTGAACAGTCTTGAGTCAAAGAAGAAGCCCTAGGCCGTCTATCCCTCGTGGGCATTTGTAGGTGTGCTGCTTACAATTAGTTAGCTTTACAAGTGGTTTTCAAATGGTTTGAGATGTTGAGTACACGGGTCATCTGTTTAAAACCACAGGCCTGAGGAGACCAGGCCCGGATGGCTTTGAGTGGTCCTTCTTCAGTGTTAGACTGGCCCTGAACACACGCGGCCGGCCTTCTGCTCTCTTGCCTCCCCTCCAGCAGCAGTGCTGTGATGCGTTCAGCTCCCTGCCCGATGTTTAGTCCTCTCTGATGCTAATCACCACCTGCTTATTCCACTTAGAGGCCCGCCAGTTTGACCCTCTCTCTGAAAGTACTCTCAGGTGGCCTTTAGGGTTTAGCTGTCCGTCTGCCCTGCCACGTTAGCAGCAGTCTTAGCAATCAGGTTCATCATGCACTTTACTATGTGCTTGGGCCCTGGATGGTGCAGTTGGGTTATGAGCTTGCCTACCAAGCAACAGGTTGGTGGTTCGAACACACCCAGAGGCACCTCTGAAGCAAGTGCTGGAGATCTGCCTCTGAAAACTCAACACATGAAGACCCCTCGGAGCACAGCGCCACTCTGACACACCTGGGATTGCCAGGCGTCCGAATCGCCTCGACAACCACTGGCCAGTCATTGTTAGGTATTTGCTACATTCTAGATGCATCTCAATGTTGTCTGTGTGTTATCTCACCATGTTAATCCTCACAGCACCCCTATGGCACAGACAATTATTAGCTCAATTGTGTACATGAAGCACCTAAGGGTTAAATCAATTAAGTAACTTGTTTAATGCCACAAAACAACTAAGTGGTCAAGGTAGACACTTGGAAGAGGTAGTCTGATTCAATATTCATTTCTCCCAGACCTGCCAACAAAAGCTAATCATGGTAGTGAAAAGATGTTTCCTGCAGAGAATCGTGGGCTTGCAAACCTGTTAGGAGACCCAGAAGGTCAAAAGTCAGAGGGCTCCCAGACGAAGGTATACACAGAAAGGTTTGTTAGTGGTTACCAGGGAAGAGCCGGGAGTGATGGCTGAAGAGGTCCTGAGTTTCTGCTTGGGTTGATCTAAAACTTTGTGAAATAGATAGTGTTGGTAGCAAACCACCGGGTATGTAGCTAATGCCTTTGAAGGGTAACACAAAAATGGTTAAAACTCTTTTGTTCTATACATTTGATCGAAATTTTAAAAAGAGAGAAAAACTCAGACTCGGTGCTACCGAGTTGATGCTGACTCACAGAGACCCAGTAGAACAGGTAGAACTGCCCCTCTGAGTTTCCAAGACTGAACTCCATGGCAGTAGAAAGCCTCGTCTTTCTTCCAAGGAGGGGCTGGTTGTTTCAAACAGCTGATCTTGCGGTTAGCAGCCCAGTGTGTTAGGTGCTGCCAATGGTTGGTTTGGTTCTCACGACAATAAGCTAAGATCCACGGATCAAAAAGCTGCTGTTGCCACGAAGAGTTCAGAAAGCTGAGGGGGCACTGGTGAGATCGGCTTGTCCTCGGTGCTGAAATCCGTGACTCCCAGTCAAGTGCCAAGTCCAACCAGACACGGAAAACCTTCCATCCCCTGTAGCCTACGTGGCAGTCACCACGGAGGCAGAGATGAATGGCTTTCACTTCCTCCTGCCTCCCAAATATCAAAGGAATCTGTCTTAGTGGCCCAGTCTAAGTCATGTCTAGAACCCTGCTGGGAAAGGAGCCTGAGAAATGTAGTTCTGAATCTTCTAGCCCCTGTGATACAGGAAGAAGCACAGAAAGAAGTGGAGACCATTGCCAAATGTCAAGTGCTCAGGATGAGACATACTCAGTACTAGTAGAAATGCCGTGGAAGCCAGACTCCAAGTTAGCCTCCATGTCCTGGTGTTCACATGCTTGTGTGGTGTGAACAAGGAGCACATCTTCCCAAGGCTGGTCTGTGTGGCCAATAAAAGAGGGCAGATTTCAGGGCGTGGCGTGTCTGTGATTGGGTTATAAAAAGCTGTGGTGTCTGTCTTGGAGATTCTTGCTCTTGTATCTCTGGTTTGGAAAGGCGAGTGCCCCCTTTCTCTCTTGGATCTCTGGCTTTGGGAAAAACACGCTGCCATACTGGGAAGCAGTGTGTTAGTCTGGGTACTTTAGAGAAACAAATCCACAGAAACTCATGTATAAGAGAGAGTTTTATATAAAGGTTAAGTGTGCATCAAGAAAACATCCCAACCCAGTGCTGCCCAAGCCCACAAATCCAACATTAACCCATATGTCCAACATCAGTCCACAAAGTCCTCCTCCATCTCACAAAACAGACACAATGATGCTGACTGCAGGAGGAAAGCCGAGTCAGTGAATGTGTAAGCATCTCAGCGCTGGCAGGGGTCTCCACAAGGCTGCTCCAGCACCCAGGGCTGCATCGGGGTAGGTCCATGCGGCTTCTCCTTGGGGATGGCTTGCAGGAAATAAGCCTTGCCAGCTGAAGCAGGGAACTGGCTAAGGCAGCTTCACCCTGGTGCGACCATCACAAAGCAAGAGACCCGAGAACTAGAAAGGCGAGGCTTACGGAGCCATTTATCCTTTTATCCATTTGCCCCACTTGTGTTTATTGGCCAGGTTGGCACAATAAACTAACTACCTCAAGCAGGTTCACTAGCTGCCGAGGAAAGAAGAGACGAGATAATGCCTGCACAAAGAGGAGCAGACAAAACGTGAGGCACCAAGTTGCAGGATCAGGAGAGCATTCAAGTGAAAACCAATAGATTCTGCCCTGTGACCACAGGGTCTACATTCTGAGCAGCCTCTAGGCCACCGGTGTTCCTGGAGACTGGTTGCTTCGTTATATCTGGGTATCCCATGAAGCCTGACCATGTGACTATGTTCCTCTTTGACCTAGAATTCAAAATGCTGCCATCCACATGGTCGGCAGTTCGAAACCACCAGCAGCCCTGCAGGAGAAAGACTGGGCTTTCTACTCCTGTAAACCGTTTAAGTCTCAGAAGTCTCATGAGGGGGGGGGGGTCACTTGGCGTCATCATTGACTCGATGGCAGCGAGCATTCAAAATGCAAGTTCCCCGTCACGTATGACCCGGTGGGCTCCCCTCTACTTCTTGTCCCCAGACTAGCCCTCATGCTGTTGAGTTCATGGCTTCCCCTTGTTACATGTCCAGGGGAACCTCTCAACCTTCAGTGGTTTGTGGACACAAAGCTATGCTTGGAACATTCCTGGTCAAAACATTTGTTCCTGGCATGAAATGGGAAGGCCCTCACTGCAAGAGTTAGCCTGATTTCTACGGGGCTCAGCTCCCAAGGGTCTAATTTTCTATGGGAGAAAATTTTACCTCCCACAGTGAACAGAAAGTCAAGGTTACATAAGATAACTGTACATCTTAGAATTGCCCCGGTAATTGAAATGTCTTTGATGAGGCTCTAAATCATACCAAAAGGTCATGTGAATGAAGGGACTCTTGTGAAGGGTAACAACAAAGTGATGTAGGCTGACCTCAGAGACTGGTGTGGAGCTTGATCTCAGCCATAGGGGTGACGATTTAATCAATCATGCCTACGTAATGAGGCCGTATTACAGACTCTGGACATGAAAGCGCCATGGGCTTCCTGGTTGGAGAAAGACACTGATACCGTGGTGTGGTAGTTGTAGAGTCTGTTGTCAATTTGAGAGGATTAAGAGTGAAGGGGTGGAGTTTAGCCTGTCAATCAGGTCGTAGCTTGATGACTTCATTTGGAGACACTAAGGAGATAGATAGCTTGCTGAAGGCAGGACACAGGCTCAGTCCCTGTGAGACATTCTGTTGACAGGCCTTATGGAGACAGGCAGCCAGAGCCTCAGAGCTGGAGATGCCACATGGAGACCCCTGGCAGCATTGAGATGATTACGCCGCGACTGGACCCACAAGACTTTCCACTAGCTGGCCTGTGATCTTCCTGCATTCAGCATCATTGCATGTATATTGTGAGTCTGAAGAGGAATTTATAGATTGGTATTGGACATATGGGCTAATACCAGACTTATGGACTTGATCTGGACTGGGCTGGGATTTTTTCTCAATGTTCAATTGCTCTTGTATATAAGCCTCTTTCTTATACACATATCAGTGTCTGTGGATTTGTTTCTCTAGTCTAACCAGACTCACACCCATGGGAAGGTAGCATATTCTTTAGCTTATGGAAGTTTTGCATTGGACTCTCTCAGACCTCCTCTGATGTGTCTCTTCATTTGTATTCTTTTTGCTATAATAAAACTGTAGCCCTAAATATAATGCTTTCTTGAGTTCTGTGAATTGTTCTAGGAAATTATTGAACCCAAGGGGAAATGGGAACCAGCAGGTCAGAAGTAACAAGGGGACCTTAGTATTCCCAAGTATACAGATGGTATCTTGAGGGGATAGATGGAAACCTCCCCCAAACTTGTAGTCAGCAGGTAAGAAATGAGAGTGCTGTCGATGCTCCCATGCTGAAACAAGCATCGGAAGTCTGGAAGACCACTTGAACATACGTGGTCTGGTCTAGTGCTGGCCAACTAGAGTCAGAGAAAGTAGTACAGGTAGTCCCTGACTTATGGCAGGGTTCTGTTTAACAACTCCAATGTAAGTCAGTCTGATATAAGTCAAATACTTCTCTCCATTTAGTTTTTATTTTTATTGTCTTTTACTAGCACTATCTTTCCAAATCTGATCTTTATATGTCTTTGGAAGTTGGAAATATTCCATATAACTTTTGTACTTATATTGAATACATATAAATATATACAAATCCTTTTTTAAAAAGATGGTCGTAAGTGTAGTTCATCATACCTCAATGATGTCATAAGTTGGGGACCACTTGACTTCATTTGTATTAGTGTCAGAGAAGAACAGCAGTGGATCAGGACTGGAATTGCACGGACCCAACTGCCTGCATGTTCCTCTCTGGTTACAAGCGCCCCAGTTGGTTTCTTTTGCAACCAGAAGAACATATCCAGCCACTCAACTTCTTTCTTTGCCTGGAGCTCAGATTAGTACAAAGTGACCTTGATCTCTAAGATCTCCCATTAGCTCTGCAGGAAAATTTTCTCTAGCAGTCCTCATGTTTTATTGGATGTTGCTTTTGTGTAGTCTACGAACCTTCTAAAACATCTCAGTGGGAGTTTTCATTGCTTTTTGTAACCCATGTGTTTTGGCTCTTTGCCTCAGAGTCCAGCCTTCCTGGCACCTCGGAGGAAGTGCTCTGCTCTGTGGGAGTTCCCTGAGCACTGCCTGCGGGAAGACAAAGGCTGTGAGTACCACCTGCAGGACCCAAGGGAAGAAGAGAAGGGAAGAGGGGCCAAAACTGAGATCAAGATGGATGCATGGAAAGGCCAGAAGATGGCGCTAGAGAGAAGTCATTTCCCAACCTGAGCCAAAAGTCTTTTTAAGTTTTTTTGAGATCTCATGAACATAGCATCCAATTCAATCATATTAAGAAGATTTGTGAAATCATCACCACAATCAACTTTGAAATATCGTCTTCCTTCTTGCACTCATTGCTGTTGACTCCCTTTCCATGAACTCAGGTAACTAGTCATCCGGTTACTGTCGCTGCAGATCCACCCAGCCTGACTTTCCGATACAGAAAACTAAACAAAACTAGGCAGAGAAACAAAAAAGTCCCCTACATGGATCGAGTCTCCAGTGAATCCCCTCTGACCACAGGCTAGGGCAGCGGTTCTCAACCTGTGGGTCACGACCCCTTTGGGGGGTCTAATGACCTTTTCACAGGGGTCACCCAATTCATAACAGTAGCAAAATTACAGTAATGAAGTGGCAGTGAAAATAATTTTATGGTTGGGGGTCACCACAACAGGAGGAACTGTATGAAAGGGTTGCGGCATGAGGAAGGTTGAGAGCCACTGGTCTAGGGACATGAATAGTCTTAATATCAGACAGAGGGCACCGTACAGTGGATTTCAGCAATTTTAATTAGGCTGCAATGTAATACCTTGTCATGTGATTTCTTTCAACAGTTTTAATTTACCCCAGGTTTCTTTTTAATGTTCTCTGCTATCTTTTCAATAGACCTTTCCCTCTGTTCTATAAGAGGAAAGTTTTCTCCAAGAACAACTCCCCAGTCCATCCCATGGGCAGCTGAATGAAGCATTTGACTCAGATGGGGCACTGACTGGCATTTTTCCCCACAGCCCCTCCAAGGCGATGTTGAAGAGGCTGTGCTACCATAAGCTCCGCTCTGCTCTTGCAGGGAAGGAAGCCGCTGCCCCCGTCACGTCTGGCCTGTGAGCCCTGCGAGACCATTCCCTGGTGTTGGTCGGAGTCAGGCTCAGAGGAGCAGGAGGACTCAGATGAACGCACAGACGCCCTCCCCTCCCAGGTATCTGACTTCAGGAACGTGGGACGTGTTGAAGAGGCAGAGGTGGGGCTTCCCTGGTGGAAAGCGCTGCCGGCGTTGCCCGAGTCTCGGGTCTGGTTTGCTGCGGCAGCTGCCTGTGCCAGCGCCGGGAATGGCGATTAGCCTGGAAACCGCTTATTTTCCTAATTGCGCTGCATTTCCAGTATATTAATTTGGGTTTCCACGTGTTCAGCTTATTCATCGGGTTATAAATTTGCAGATCTAGAAATACGTATCATTTGATGCACACCCCTTTGCAAGTAAGTTAAGGCACCCTGCCCCTCCCCCGCCCACCCCTTTTGCTTCAGAGAATAACCGGCCTGGGTTCAGGTGATCTGGGAAAGGCGCCCCCATTGAGAGACAAGAGGGGTCTACTGCAAGGGAGGGGAAGGCTGAGCCTGGAACAGAAGGCTGGGCCTGGCAGGGGGCAAGGAGGAGCCAGCACTCAGGCCTTGTAATTGTCACACACACGCAAGCAGGCACAAAACAGCAGGGCAACGTGCGATTTTTGCCAGGGCGCTGTCACTGGGGGTGGATGGAGGCAGCGCCGCCCAATGGTACCACTGAGATGGGCTGCTGCCGCTTGCTGGTGGGAAGAGAGATTCCCAGGAAACGGGAAACAGAAGAGACTCTTCTCCTGGCAAAACAGGCTATTTAGGAGAGCCTGGGCACAGAAAAAAGAACTGTGGTTCCGAACCCCAAGAAAGAATCCTGTGACCGAAGGAGCAAAGGGTCAGCCCTTCTTCCCAGAGCGCAGCGAGCAAAGGCCAGACCAAGAGGAAAGTGTGGGCCCCCGCCCCTCTACTTCATGCTTTTAGATGGCTTCTGCCTTCTAGGTAGCTCCTTTTTTTTCTCAATCGTTTTATTAGGGGCTTATACAACTCTTATCACAATCCATACACACATCGATAGTGTAAAGCACATTTGTACATTCATTGCCCTCATCATTCTCAAAACATTTCCTCTACTCTTAAGCCCCTGGTATCAGCTCCTCATTTTCCCCCTCCCTCCCCACTCCTCCCTCCCTCATAAACCCCTGATCATTTATAAATTATTATTTTGTCATATCTTGCCCTGTCCAACGTCTCCCTTCACCCACTTTTCTGTTATCCGTCCCCCAGGGAGAAGGTCACATGTAGATCCTTGTAATCAGTTCCCCCTCTCCAACCCACTCTCCTTCTACGCTCCCAGTATCACCACTCTCACCTCTGGTCCTGAAGGGATCATCCGCCCTGGATTCCCTGTGTTTCCAGTTCCTGTCTGAACCAGTGTACATCCTCTGGTCTACCCAGACTTGCAAGGTAGAATTCGTATCATGATAGTGTGTGTATGGGGGGTGGGGGGGAGGAAGCATTTAGGAACTAGAGGAAAATTGTATTTTTCATCGTTCCTACATTACATCTAGGTAGCTCTTCTTGATGACAAAGCCCCTGGGTGGTGCACAGGGTTTCCAGTGGTGTATGAACCTGAAGGTTGGAGGGTCAACCACAGAGGGAAACTCAGCCCAGTCCTGAGACATCATCAGCATCATTGGTACGAGTCCATTGTTGCAGGCAGTCTGTCTCACTGGGCGTCTTCGTCTTTTCCACTGACCCTCGACCAACCAGGATCTCTTTCTCCAGGCTCTCGTCTCCCCTGACAACATCTCCAAACGCCACGAGACAAGTCTCATCATCCTAGCTTCTAGGAAACATTTTGGCTGACTGATTTGTCCTTCTGGCAGTGCACGGTACTTTCAATACCCCGTGCTAACACCAGAATCCAAACACGTCGATTCTTCTCCGGTCTCCCTTAGCTGTTGTCCAAGTTTTCCATGCATATGAGACTATGGAGAACATCATGGCTTGGATCACGCACACCTCAGTCCTCAAAGTGACACCCGTGCTCATCAACACATTAAAGAGGTCTTGGGATGCAGTGCCACTCTAAGTATTGGCTGCAAGCCGATACTACCAGCATCCCCTGGAAACTGGTTAGAAACGCAAACCCTTGGTCTCAGTCTACACTTTTTGTATCCTAACCTAGGAGGGGAGTGGGGGTGGGCCTGAATCTGGGTTTTAACACAACTCTGCAGGTGAGTCTGATGCACGCTACCTTTGGAGAAATGCTATAACATAGGATTATCAGTCCATGACAAAATGGGCGAGTGCACACAGCACCTTAACAACATTCTCCAAAAGTATAGGGGATAAATTAAAATACCCTGATGGTACTTTCTTGATTCATCTTCCATCATCCGGTGGGAAAACATCTGGAGAGATTTTCTGATTTTACTTACATTTGGGGCTGACCTTTCTCTCTGGCCTCATTCAGTTTAAGAGACAACCTAGAAGTCCTTCACCCTCCTGTGTTAGTCCGGATAGACTAGAGAAACAAATCCAGAGACACTCATATGTATAAGAGAGAACTTTATATCAAAGAGCAATTGTGTATTAAGAAAACATCCCAGCCCAGTCCAGATCAAGTCCATAAGACCGACATTAGCCCATATGTCTAATACCAGTCTATAAGTTCCTCTTCAGACTCACGCAACACATGCAATGACACCAAATGCAGGAAGATCACAGGGCAGGGGGTGGAAAGTCTTGTGGGTACAGTGGCGGTGGAAGCATTTCAGCCCTGGTGTGGGCCTCCATGTGGCTTGTCAGCAGGAAGACAAGCAGAGCGTGTCTGCCCTCCAATGAGCTATTTATCTCCTTTGCGTCTCCAATGAATGTCATCAAGCTGAGACCTGATTGACAGGCTAGACTCCACCCCTTTGCAAGTTGACAGGAAATTATGTAACTACCACATCGCCCTTCCCCCAGCTCCCTCCCACCAGCCTATTCACAATTCCTAAAGGTCACTGTTAGGCATGTATTCCTACTGGTTAGAGACGAAGGACAAATCCGACAGATGATAGCTTGACTGTATGATACTAAGATTCAACACAATTCTTTAGGACAAGACAGTTTTAAACATTACCTCATGTCTTAGTGCCGCTGTCACCGAAATCCCACAAGTGGGTGTCTTTAAAGTTCATCTCAAAGTTCAGGAGGCTACAAGTCCACAATCAGGACATAAGCTCTAAGGGAACCTTTCTCTCCTTGTGGGTGCTGGGGTAAGGCCCCTGTTTCATATCAGCTCCAGTTGCTTGGATTCTTGATCATCTTTAATGGTGTGGCATCTCTCTTTACAGCTGTGCTTCCCGTTATAGTCTAGAGTGATTGGCTGAAGACAGACCCTACACTGGTGATGGCCTGGTTGACAGAACAAAGGAGTTCGGACTCCAACACATAGTTTGTTGGGAAATACTTTAATCTATAGTATCCATAGTAGCTAGTATCTTTCATCTGTGAGCTAGAGAACATGGCAGGGATCCTATGAAAGCCCTAAATGCTTTCTATGCCTTTGCCTTTCCAGGCTGGAGAATTTAATGTCCTGTACGTTTATACGTACTTCTGGAAGAAATACGACCAGAGTGCTTCTTAGAGGCAAGGCGGGTGAGACTTCCTCTTACGTACTTTGGACATGTTGCTGGGAGAGAGCTGGAGAAGGATGGTAGATTTGGTAAAGGGAAAACGAGGAAGGCCCTCAAGGAGGTGGATTGACACAGTGGCGACAACCATGGGCCCAAGCCTAGGAAATTTGGTGATGACGGCTCAGGAC
>NW_022103909.1:6604756-6608451 GCF_000313985.2 Echinops telfairi | reverse complement strand
GACCGCAGACCGAAGGCTTGGCATCACGGTCTTGAGGAAAGGTGATGAAGCCACAAGTGCCTTTAAAGGGAAATTTACATTTGGCTTGGCAAAAGGTTCCCAGCTAAGTCCTTAGTTTTATATATTGGATTAAATCGTTTGCCTTTGAACTTCTGTAGGTTATTAAAAAAAAAATTCAAATAGCAGTGACTCATCTTGTTACATTCCAGCTAAAAGCAACAGCACGTGGGGGGGACCTAGAATGTATAAAGCAAATCATCAGGAAAAGCAGACATCCGCCACATTACAGGATTCTGAGAAGCCTCTTACCTGTCCCCTGACTCACTACCACCGAGTCAATTCTGACCCACAGCAGCCCCACAGGACAGGCTGGAACCGTCTCTGTGGGTGTCAGCGCCTGGAACTCTCACCGGTGTGGAAAGGTTCATATTGCTCCCTCATAGTGGCTGGTGGTTTTAAATTTCTGATCTGGGGTTAGTGGCCTAATAAGTAACCACCACGCCACCAGGGCTCCTCTGCCTGTCCCCAGACAAACCAGAAAGGAAAAAAAAGCCAAACTCATTGCCCCCGAGTCAATTCCTGCTCATAGCGACCCTGCAGGGCAGGGTAAGTCTGCCCTGGTGGGTTTCCAAGACTGTAACTCTTCATGGGAACAAAAAGCCCATCTTTCTTCATACATGACCCCAAGGGGCTCAAATTCAACACGGCGTTTTGGCAGTCACTGACACCTTTGGGAATCTGATGAAAGCTGTGGACTTTCTTGGTGGTAATTACTTTGAACTTATAATTATCTCTAAAATCAATAGTGTATAATGAGTTTGGGCAGTCGACAGTTAAATTATACATATAACAAGCTTTCAATGTTTAGCTACATGAAGTTTTCATGCAAATAGAAAGAGATGAGATAAAAGTATTAAAATGCTCCATCCTGTAATCACTATTAAAAAAGAAAAGCCATCGATGCTCTGAGAGTAGACGTTCCCCTAAGACTGAACAGATGCATAAATGGAGAGGGTAGCATGGTGCCTGACCCTCTCTAGCATTCACCAACTGCTCAGCTCGTAAAAGCTAAGAACTGCCTCCTCCACCAAAGGTGGTGTTGTTTTCAGCTTTCATTGAGGTGCCTCCCCACTCTTGGCTACCCCCTAGAGCGGTGGTTCTCAGCCTTTCTCAGACCTCCACCCTTTCATACAGCTCCTCATGTTGTGGTAACCCCTCAACCATAAAATTATTGTCATTGCTATTTCATCACTGTCATTTTGCTACTGTTATGAATTGGTCAACCCCTGTGCAAAGGTCGTTCAACCCCCAAAGGGGTCGCGCCCCACAGAAATGGGTCGTGCCCGACAGGTTGAGAACCACTGCCCTATAGTTTTCGCTGGCTAGTTTTCAGAAGTAGACTACCAAACCTTTCCGCTTGGTGTGTTTTAGTCTGGCACTTCTGCTGATAATTGTTCAATACCATAGCAATGCACACTGAGAGATAGAAGGGACTGTGCTTGCAGTGTGTTGACAGAGGATCAGACCTGGTCTCGTGCATGTTGTTGTTGTTGTTGTTGTTGTTGTTAGGGGCCATCAAGTCACCTTGACTCATAGAAATGCTCGGTGCAGCACAATGAAACACTGCCCAGTCCTGAGCCATTCTCATAATTGTTTGGATGTTGAGCCCATTGTTAAAACCACTGGGTCAATCCATTTCAAGTGGCCCATCCTCTTTTTCACTGACCTACTTTACCAGGCATGATGTCCTTTCCCAGTGACTGGCCTCTCTGATAAGAAGGGCAAAGATGTGGGACAAAGTCTCACCATCTTAGCTTCCAAGAAGCATTCTGGCCAGGCTTATTCAAGACAGATTTCTATGTTCTTCTGCAAGTCTTTTAATAGTCTTTCCAAACACCATAATTCAAATGTGCCAATTCTTCTTCAGTCTTCCTTATTCATGACCCAATTTGCATATGCATATGAGAGTCTTGAGAATATCATACCTTAGATCGGTCACACCTTAGTCCTGGAAGTGACATCCTTGCTCTTCAACACTTCAAAGAGGTCTGGTGCAGCAGCTTTGCCGAATGCATCACATCGTTTGATTTCGTGAGCACTGCATTGATTGAACTCTTTGACAACTTCAATCTTTTCTCAGTTGACCGTGATGGAGTCGATTGGTCCAGTTGTCAGGGTTTGGGTTTTCTTTACATTGAGTTGCAATCCATAATGAAGACTGCAGTCTTTGATTTTCATCAGCAAGTGCTTCTAGTCCTCGTGGCTTTCAGCACACCAGGTTGTGCCATCTGCCTGTTGTGAGTTGTTAATAAGCTTTCCTCCAATCCTGATACCATGTTCTTCTTCATATGATCCAACTTATTGGATTATTTATTCAGCATATAGATTAAGTATGGTGAAAGGAGACAACCGTGACACATACCTTTCCTGACTTTAAATATTCTCTTGTTCCACATAACACATTCCTCGTCATATAATCCAGTTCTCTGATGGTTCGCTCAGCATACAGATTGAATAAGTCTGGCGAGAAGATATAGCCCTGCCACACACCTTTTCTAATTTTAAACCATCGATATTCTGTTTGGACAACCGCCTCTTGATCCATAGACAAGCATAGCAAAGTGTTATGGTGTTCCTGTTCTTGTCACGGTTATCCATAGTTTGTTATGATTCACACAGTTGAATACCTATGCACAGTCAATAAAACAGAAGCAGACATCTTTCTGGTATTCTCTGCTTTCAGCCAAGGTTCAGCTGACATCAGTAATGATATCCGTCATCCTCTTATGAATCAAGCTCGAATTTCTGGCATCTCACCATAGATGTACTTCTGCAACCATTTCTGAATTATCTTCAGTAGAATTTTACTTGCATGTGATAGTAATAATATCATTTGATGAATCTGGCATTCTTTTGAGTCACTTTTCTTTGGAATGGGGTCAAATGTGGGCTTCTAGTCTGTTTTGAAATAGGCTAGTGAGTGCTTCCAGTGCTGCAGCAGTTTTGGGGAAATATTTCACTTGTTATCCATTAATTTCTTGATGCTTGTTTTTCACTAATGCCCCCCGTGCCGTTTGGACTCCTAGCTTCAATGCCATTGGTTCTTGATTACATGTGACTACTTCAAAGGGTTAAATATTGATCAATTCCTTTGTACCATTGCTCATATGTAAGTCCAGGTTGAAGCTGAAGAAAATTTCAACAAGTCCATAAAAGCCAAAGTGCAATCTTGAGTCTATCCCACCTGAAGTTAGAGGCCCCTCGAGAACAGATTTGATGCCTTGCACACTCAAGAGGGAAGACCTGGTGAGTTGTGAGATGACATGGAGACCATTGTACATGACGAAAGCGAAGGGCCATTCAAAAGGCAGGAAAGAAAGAAAAGGCCAAAGTGGACGTCAGAAGAGATGCTGACACTTGCTCTCTGACATAGAGCACCTGAAGCAAGTGGAAGAACGAATGAAGTCAAAACGGCTGACTAGAAAGTTCCAAAGGGCAACTTGAGAAGATGAAGCCAAGGATGATGGTGAAACGGGCAGAGACCTAGAGCTAGAAAACCAAAAGAGAAGAACATCAGCATTTCTCAAGCTGAAAGAACCGAAAAAAATCGACTTAAGTTGCAATATTTGAAAATCCAGGGAATCCAGGGCGGACGAGCCCTACAGGACCAGTGGTGTGAGTGGTGATACTGGGAG
>NW_022103909.1:6601901-6604068 GCF_000313985.2 Echinops telfairi | reverse complement strand
GGGGCAAAAACACCCAGCGGGCCGGATAAATGTCCTCGTTGGACCGCATGTGGCCCGCGGGCCGTAGTTTGAGGACCCCCGGGAGTGGTTAAGCGTTGGGCTGCTAACCACAAGTTCAGCAGTTAGAAACCACCGGTTTCTCCTAGGGAGAAAAATGAGGCTTTCTACTCCTGTAAAGATTACCGCATTGGAGAGTCACAGGAGCAATTGGACACAACCTTACAGTGTCACTAGAAGCTGTAATTGACTTGGCGGCAGTGAGTTTGGTGCTCCCTAGGTTTCGCATAATTGTGATCTTTTGAAAGTAGACCACCAGATCTTTCTTCCGAGTTGCCTCTGGATGGGTTCACCAACCATATTTGATTGGTAGTTGTGTTAGTTAGGTTTATTGTGCCAACCTGGCCAATAGGAACATGTGGGATTAATCAGGTGGTAGTTTAATTGGAGGGCAAAGACATAAATGGCTCTGCAAGGCCTGCCCCCTCTCTCTTGCTCTCTGGTGATTGGAGCATGCTAGAACATTCGTGCTGCTGCTGTAGCTAGTTCTCGGCCTCAACCTGTGAGCTGCACTACCTGTGGACCAGGCCAGCCCGTGGATCATGTCGCTAGAGCTTGAGGTTCCTTCAAGACCTGCTTTGCCACACTGCTGGTGTGTACATCGCTTGAGCTTGAGGCTGGTGGATTCTGTAGTCTTGCATTGCTTGTGTTCGATATCCCATCCAGGCCTGCTTCGCTAAGCTCCAGATCTAGCGACTGTTGGTGACCCACCCTGCACTTGTGGCCTGTGGTCAGACTCTGCTTGCCCTGCCCTAGGGCGGACTCAACCATCTGCTTCCTTGATCTTGAACCATGTGAGTTGTAGGTCTGCCAGTATATTCACTGTTCCATGGAAGTGAGTTGAACTGAATGAACCCTCTGTACTGCTGTGTGAACTAATTAGCTGTTATATTCCTTCTTGCTGTATATATATACATACATATATTCATTAGTGTCCTGGTTTTGTTTCTCTAGAGAACCCTGCCTAACGCAGTTGTCAAGTGCTTTAAGTATTTGTCCCACCCAAGGACTCCTGCTCTCAAAGTAAGGCTTAATAATACATCTCTGTAACTTTGAGTTCTCTCAAATTACTGAACTGGACAAAACCTAGGAAGTAGAGGCGTTCTTACATACTAAGCTTGGAAACAAGGCTTCCTGTCACTCTTGACGGGACCAGAAGCCCTATCTTTCCCCTCAGAGCAGCTGGTGGATTCGCACAGTTTAAATTGTGTGTTTTCACTCATTTGACTTTTGAATACTCTAAACCCACTTAACATTTTGTTTCTTACTTTCTCAGCATTCACGTCATGTTTTCTGTTAGAATTGTTCATCTATCTGATGATCGTCTCCAGATCCAATTTCCTTTGGTGCTGGGACCATATCTTACTATAGTTACTGCTTAGTGTGGTTCCTATCATAAAGCAGATACTAAAAGCCCTCTGTCTGTTGGTTTTTTTTTTAAACAGGCAAAGAAAACAGATAAATAGGTGATTGACAGATGGAATGACTAAACACTTAAGTTGCAGTATTAAAAATACAGTTGCTATGGAGAAGATTTATCTGTGATCTTTAATTTTTACATGTCAACCATAAATTTGTCTTTCATAGCAAGCATTGCCTTGGTATGATTTTTCAGCTCTCTATAGTAAAAGGACCAATTTGTGTCGATGTTATCAGTCATACGCAACGGTACATTGCAGCGCTCTCTGCCCCTGACTCCTAATTCTGAAGGTGCTGACTGAAATAGCCATAAGAAAAATAGAACGTCTTTCTTACGGTACTGTTTGTGCTGATTTCACTGAGAGATTTCATTTTAAATGGCCTTCAGGTTTTCAGTGGTTTCCCTTCTTAGCCAGGAATTATCATCTAGCAGGCAACCCAACAGCCCGCTCCCTCCTTGCCTAATTAAAATGCATGGCTCTGCTGAGAAGGAGAAAGTATAACAACGGGCAATCGGTGGTCAGATGTAAGCACCAGCAAGTAGAAACGTCAGGGGAGTCAGCCGGCGGTGCCCTCCGCTCACTTGGGTCTTCCTGGATACCCCCTGCACTCCGACGTGCACAGCCGTGGAAGGCCTCTGAGGTGAAACACAAGAAGGTAACGATGACTCCACTTTTCCATTCACTAAATT
>NW_022103909.1:6593279-6601533 GCF_000313985.2 Echinops telfairi | reverse complement strand
AAAAAAGCTGTTCAGCTTCATGATCGCCGTATTGTTGTGAGTTGCCATGCTGCCAATTCCGGGCGGCTGCTGCTGCATGTGTCTGGAGCAGCACTGCTCCGCAGGGCTTCCAAAACTGGGACCTTTCAGAAGCAGAGCACGGCCGATCTTCAGAGGCCCTTCCAGGGGGGTTGAACCACCAACTTTGGGTTAAATGTTTCATGGCCTGTGCCACCTAGATGCCAGTGCAGGCATAGAACTACAAATGAAAATTCAAATGAAATAATATCCACGTGCCTACGCCAGGCAAACACTATCGCATATAGTACTCTCCAGGTGTCTGGGGAGTCTAAACTGATAGAGCCTGGGTGATGGGTAATTTGTCAGCATTGACACAAGCCTTTTTAAAAACAGGTACCTCCGGACTGAGCAATTATACGTATAGAAACATGTCCTAAGAAAGTGACTACGATTTAAGAATGTTCTGTGTAGCACTGTAGCAAAAAGAGAGGAACCCCAACGAAAGGCAGCGACACAGCATTTGTGAGGACATTATGACACAAGGTGACACCATGCAGCCATTAGAGAAACCCTATAGAAGCAGCAGCGTCCCGGTGACACAGGAGTTCAATGCTCCGCCGCTGATGGGAGAGGTGGCAGACTGCTTGCATGAAGACGACAGTGTGTCGCTGTCCTATAAACCCAACCCAACCAAACCCAACTCACTGCCGGGGAGCTGATTCCAGCTTGCCACCACCGTATAGTTTCCCAGACTGTACCTCTGCCTGGGGCAGACAACCTCTTCTCTCTCCTAACCACCCACCTTGAGCAGCCTACTACCTAACCAGGGCCCCAACAAATCAGAACTGATACTGCAGCCACAGGTTTGTTTTTGCATAGAGATGTATCTTTATTAACTTGGATTGATTGCCTGTGCAGTATCTTGAATACAGAAATTAGTTTGCAGAAGATTGAGTATGGTAAAATCACACATCTATATTTTTAAATTTTTGATGCTGACTCATAGTAACCCTATAGAACAGTGTCAAACTCGCCTGTCACTCCTTGGGAGAAAGACTGGACTTTCTACTCCTATAAACAGTTAAGTTTCAGAAACCCATAAGGCAGGGGTCCTCAAACTTTTTAAACAGGGGGCCAGTTCACTGTCCCTCAGACCCATTGGAGGGCTGGACTATAGTTTAAAAAAAAACTATGAACAAATTCCTATGCACACTGCACATATCTTATTTTGAAATAAAAAAAAAGGGGGGGAGGGGGCAAAAACACCCAGTGGGCCAGATAAATGGCCTCGGCAGGCCGCATGTGGTCTGCGGGGCCGTAGTTTGCTCCACACAGCTGCTCCAGCACCCAGGGTTGCATGGGGGTAGGTCCATGTGGCTTCTCCTTGGGGATGTCTTGCAGGAAGTGAGCCTTGCCAGCTGAAGCAGGGAACTGGCTAAGGCAGTTGCATCCTGGTCCAACCATCACAAAGCAAAAGACCTGAGAACTCGAAAGGCAAGGCTCACCGAGCCATTTATCTCTCCGCCCTTCAATTAACCGCACATGTGTTTATTGGCCAGGTTGGCACAATAAACTACCTCCGTTGTCAACTAACAGCAACAACAAAAGAGAGCATCTCTCTCAGCAGAATGAAGGCATTGTTTCATTTACTTGCGGCTTATTTTACTATCTAATTTCTTGGTGATGAATATGAATTCCTCACGTAACAAACGTTATTAAACAGCATTGTGATGCAGCTTACATGCCCTGGAGCGTCCCAATAAGCTTAAGAGCTTCAAATCCACTGAAATCTGATCATGACTGTGCACATCACAGAAATTCCCTTATGCTAGGAAAGATGGTATTATCTAGGGCAGAGAGAGAATCCATATGGGTGAGCTCTGCCCTGTGCTGCCAGAGCAATGCCCTAGGAATAAGCAGGAGCATCCACAGTATTATTTGAGGGCATGTTAGGCTGGGTTGATGAGACAAACAAATCCAGAGACACTCATATATGTTTAACAAAAATCTTTATATCAAGAAAAAATTATATATGAAGAAAACATCCCAGCACAGTCAACTCAACTCCATAAATCCGATACTAGTCCATAAGTCTCTCTCCAGCCTCACGCATCATGCAGTGATGCAGAATTCAAGATCACAGGCTGGTGGGTGCAAAATCCTGTGGATCCAAGGTCAATGGAAACATGGCAGGGCTCTGGCACCTCTCAGGGTGGCCAGCAAGCAAGAAGGTAAAGGCTAAGAGAAAGGGAGGTCCCCAGGGCCCTTCTTATAAGAAGACCACACCCCCAACAAGGTACCATCAAGCTGTAACCTGATTGACAGGTTGGATACCACCCCCACATTTTTAAATATCTTCAAGTTGACATAGCATTGTGTAACTACCACATATGAAGCATCATATTAGTTAAACCTTTAGTTAAGACCTTGAAAGTCAGTCTCTAAAAGCACAGCCGTGTTTATACATTTACATTTGAAACATGAACAAAACCAGGTGGGAAAGTAATGGTACCTTAGGCTGTCACTGTAGAGATAAAAGACAAAAACCCACACTGTTGACAAAACCCCATACAACCTTTGAGGAAAACCATTTAGCAAATATCTATCCTTAAAGAAGGACAGGGGAGCAAATGGTAAGCTGCTCTGTATGTTTTCTATAGTGATAAAATCCCATATGGTATAAGGGTACATGCTTTGAAGCATATTTATTTTCAAAATGCTTACATATAAGCATTCATAATAAAACCCCAAACTAAACACATTGCCATCAGATCGATTCCAACACATGGAACTGTTCCTTAAGGGCTCCTGAGATTATAAACCTTTGCAGGAAAAACAGTCTCATCTGTCTTCTGCAGAGCAGCTTGGGGGTTGAACTGCCAATCTTGAGAGTGGCAACCCAACACGTAACCCACTTTACCCTAACAATTAGAAATGTGTCTATATTTGTGCGGTTTTCTAACCTTAACTATCAGTCATTAGAAACACCATTCAAGTACTCTCCAATCCTGGAGGAGAGACAGCATGATAGTCTATGAGGTCATATTTTGATATCTACATGACTGTTCTAGGGTCTTACCTGCCTTGCCACAACTAACTTGCAATAATTTAAAAGAGTTTATGTGTCAAACCTGAGTATCTCTTTATTGATTTCCTAAGATTAAATTCCATGCAGCAGACGTCTGTGGGATTTTAAAGTCAACAAGTCCAGCTCTGTCTTTCATTGGCCGGCTGTCTTTGGGAAAGCCACTTACCCTGGCTTTCTCATCTACGAAACAGGAAAGTAATAGTTCTCACTTCTTTGGAGTTAACTAAAATGCTATAAGTAGTTACCTGGCAGTCTAGTGCCTGGCATGGACCAATCACTTATTAGACTGTGGTAACGATGTTAGCAGTGTATGGTTTTAGAAATAGTAGAACACTAATAGAGATATCAGGTTTAACATGAAAAGATCTCAGAACGTTCATTTAGAGCCAAGCAGTCAGAATGAACTATAACAATTGCAACATTCGTTTAATGGTAGAGTCCAAATCTTTAGACATTGAATTTTTCACTTGAATGAAGGGCCTTGGTAGGAAGTCCTAACTATGGTGGAGGCCCCTCATAGCCAAGGTTCAAGGTCATCAGTAGCAGGAAGCATCTCAGTTCCAGTACCACCTTCCCTCAGTGAGTGAGCAGAAAGGTGGGGTTTCCTTGTTGGTCACCTTGACTCCACCTAATGAGGGCCCGTGACATCAAAGACTAGCCAAATGTCACAACTTGTCTTCAAGGCTAGAGATTAGGGCGGTTGTTTAGATTTAGGTTTTCTTATGTCGCAGCATGCCAGCTCAAAGGTTGTTTACATTCTTTACATACTTCACATGCTTCTACGTCTATGTTCAGGAGGTTCCTAAATAATTTTCTGAACACTCATCGGTCACTGTGTCTAATGACTTCCAGTTCATGTGAGAGAGCCTTACAAAAGTAGATGTAGTTCTAAGTTTGGATTATGAGTGTTTGTGCATGCCCCCACCCCCACCCCGCAAAAACCCACAAAAGCTAACTGCCATGGAGTTGATGCTGACTCACAGCAGCCCCCCTGTGGGTCTCCAAGACCAGAACTGTTGACAGGAGTGGAAAGCCCAGTCTTTGTCCCGCGGAGCTGCTGGTGGTTTCCAACTGCCGACCATGCACATCGCAGCCCAATGTGTAACCCCTACACCACCAGGGCTCCTTTTATACATACTAGGGAGCATCAAAGCGTTCATGAGAAAATTCCAATTATCTCTTGAAATGAAATTCTTGTGTGCATTTTGATAGCATAATAGTGACTGGTCCCTGACGGGGGTCTAAAATCACTAGAAGAACCTAGAGAACAAATGTCCATTTTTGTTCCTGGACACAGCTCACTGAGTCCAGGCTTTATGCTTTTCAGCTGGGTTGGTTCACAGCTTAGCACAGCCTACCCCCAGGATTTGCAAAGTTCATAACTCTTATGTTATGACTCATTAACCCAACGCTTTGCAATTTATGTTATGGCAATCATTTAGAAAGGAGAAAAGAATTAAGGCACCCAATTTCCAAAGCAATATTACTGATAAAGGAGAAAAAATCAGAAGTAGCCCACACAGTCAAGAAAAGGGAGAATTTTAAAATAAATTATGACTTAGCTATGGTATGAAATAGTCTATGACTACTAAGTGTGATGCTTCTGAAATCTACAAAACCACATGGTAAGCTGGCTTGATGTTACAGATAAAAAACAGAGAGTTGAATTGTAACTGTGCTATGAGCCACACTCTAAAAACTCAAAAGTACTGCCATTGAGTGGATGGTGACTCATAGCGATCCTATAGGACTGGGTAGAACTGCCCCTGTGAGTTTCCAAGACTCCATCTCTTTATGGGAGTAGAAAACCCCATCTTTCTCCCATGGTGCAGCTGGTGGCTTTGAGCTGCAGGCCTTGTGGATTGCAACCCAACTCATAACCACTACTCCGCCAGGGCTCCTGCTCTATAAAATATGTAGCATATGGGAAGAGACCAGCAGGAAACTCAAGAACTGTAAAAAAGTGGCATGTGAAAGGATGGAACAGTGGATGGGTTTCCTTGCGTCATTTATCATTGCCAACATCCTGTTTTACAGTAAATGAAATTCATGAGAAGAATGTGCAAAGTTATCGTATGGCACAATAAAGACACTAAGCTGTTCTTCTCTTTTAATTTGTCGGCAAGAGCTCAAAGCATAATCCTCACTAGCCTAGCCCTTTAGAAGGAAGGAACTCCATGTTTGGAGGAAGGAGGGTGTCGAGAAAGGTTTGCAGCTACGGGAATTGCTCAGAAAGCTGCCTCAGGGGCCAGAGCACCATCAAGTGGAGTTGGGGGATGGATGAAGGATCCAAAGGCACCAGGATTGGTGAGTAAGCAAAATGTTTGGGAAGACGCCCTACAGATCAATCTGTTCTTTATCGCAATCTTGCCTAGACCTGTCCTTCCTAATCATAGTCTCTAATATTAATGGCAGGAAAGAGATGGGCAACTCAAACCAATACTCCACTCCCTCTAGCCAAGAAGACATGTTCTCCTATTGTAGATGTCCTAAGAGTAACTCATAATCACCAGAGCTGGACACTTAGGACCATGGTCTGAGAGACACCATGGTCAATTGGCATAGCATAGTCCACGAAGACAATATTCTATATCCCACTTTGGTAAGTAGTATCTTAAACTCTTGTGAGATCTGAGGTGAAACTATTGGAAAAGAAGATTCGAGAAAATTGAATACTTGTGGAAACATTTAGTCATTGGACCATGCTAACATCAGCCTCTCTCACCCTGAGCTCAGAAGAACTAGATGGTGCCCAGCTATCACTCCCAATGGCTCTGGGAAGGATCACAGTAGAAGGTCCTGTATAAAGTGGGAGAAAACCGTGGAACAGAACTCAAAAATCATAAAACAAAAGGCCAGGCTTACTTACGGGTGAACTAGAAATGGATCGAACCTCCACAGACGAGGCCTTATTAACCCTTCAGGTCTGAAATGGAATACATGTTTGTGGATAATTTTCAGCCCCACAATAGACAGGTCTATAAGATGAATAGTAACACTAGGGAGCACACGATCCTCAGAATAGAGACCAAAGGGATAGCACTTACCCGAGTACAGAACTCAGAAGGGTCCGGAAAGGAGGAATGGAAGTAGATACAGAGCGCAGTAGTGGGGTAAGGGATTTACCTCGTGGGCCTTGAGTCAATGACACACACACAAATGTATAAGAACTGGTCAACGGAAAACTGATTTGTTCTGCAAACCTTCAATGAATTTACAGTAAGAAGTTTAAAGAGAAGAAAAAAAAGAACAAAGACATGTGTGGCCATGAGGACACTCCAGTGGCACTAACGAACTGTCACACCAGGAGAGTTGGCTGGGCTAATTGCCTTCCTGAGAAACTCAGTGACCGAAGAGTGGAGCCAACATCCTAGAGAGAGGAGGCTGGGGGGTGGGGGGTGGGGGGTGAGTGAGATGGGAGCCAGGCCTGGTTCTGCATTGCTTGGCTCGTTGCCCTGGGAAGATTATTTCCCCCATTTGTCCCAATTGTAAAATGAGACGACTGGACTAGAACCTGGAAGACCTCCAAGGATCTTGCCAGATCCCACTTTCTCTGGGTTGACACGTCTCTGCTTCCCTGAAGTTCTCTTTGGGAAGCATCTCTTCTGAGACCAGTAGCACCGTTCGATGAAGGCTCACACCCACAGTCCTGGGACTGTACGTCGGAATGTCCATGGCTGCTAACGTGCCTGCCTTGCACCGTCTTTCACAGCCCAAAACTACACATTTTATATCTTAACATCATTGTGACGCCATTTTCGAAGTGGGAAAACAGAGGGTGAAGCCGTTCGAATGGCACTGTCAAAGCTCAAACCCAAGTCTCAAAAATTCACTGCCATTGAGTCAGTACTGACTTATAGGGATGCTCTCCTTCCCCGTGGCTTTCTGAGATGGTAATGGTTTACGGGAGTAGAAAGCCCAGCCTTTCTCCCAGGGAGCTGCTGGTGGCTTCACACTGCTGACCACGTGGATCTCAGCCCAACACATAACCACCACACCAGCAGGGCTCCTCTAGACACAGGTAATTAACTCCACATGGAACCTTCTTTCCATTGCAAATTGGTCTCTGGGATCAAGTCAACAGGTGAGTGTGTTTCTGGAGAAGTGAGAACAAGGACTGGAGAGACGAGTTTGCACAAAACGAGATGACAACCCAGTGAGCTGAGCCAAGCAGGGAGTCCCGAGAGGAAAGCAGGGTGGGGCCCAGGAACCGAAGGACCTCGCTGTGGCCACTGGCTGCCTTCCACTCACTCCCAACGCGGGGCAGCCACGTGCACAGCAGAACGAAAAACTGCCTGGTCCTGCGCCATCCCCCTGATCAGTTAGGGACCAGGTTCTCGTGATCTGTTGGGTTTCCGCTGGCTAATCTCCAGAAACAGATCTCCAGACTTTTCTGCCCACTCTTCATCTTGGAGCTCCACCCAGATCTGTTCAGCACCCCAGAGACTGAACGAGGAGAATCGGCTGGGCCTCCAGCCGGGACGGCAAGGGTTCTACCTCTGAACAGACCCTAACTATGTGCAAGGATATTTCTCTCCCAGGGGGTTAGGACATTTGATAATCCGACCATGGAGTTTTTTTTTTTAGTTGGTGTGATAATCTCATGAAGCCTTCCTGTGGATGGAAAAATGGGGCACACATTTTAAAAGCCTCCATCTTTCCCTCTTCACCTGCAATTGGACAACCCTGTGACACTCTGTTCCAAATCAGATACCGCGTTGTCCCTTTGCTCAGAGGAGGAAATTGGAGTCTAGAAAAGAAGGCGAGCTCTGGTCTGCAGATATGTGTTATATTTGGTCAGAGGGAGGTCATTAAAGGACACTTCCAGTTCCTGCAGTAGCGTTGACATTTGAAGCAAAGGTCATTTACTTCCTTGCCCTGTGCTATCCGCTTATTTTCATTCATTAAAATGAGCTGTGTACATTTGCATCCTAGCCTGGTATGCCACTTAGGATCAGCCAAAAATGATAAATTATGATAAATTCACACTTCCCACTGTCAGGGAGGTGTGTGTAAGGTGCAATGGCAAATGAAAATTCGAAGGTGCAGAGAAGTGTGTAGATTACAATCCCATATTAAAATACAGGGCATCCCCAGGTTGCTAATGTGCTGTGTTCTAAAGTGTCTCCGGAAGTCCAAGGAAGTCTTCATGCGGGGGGGGGGGGG
>NW_022103909.1:6583314-6593179 GCF_000313985.2 Echinops telfairi | reverse complement strand
GCCTGGTGATGTCGTTGGCCACACCTTGAACTTCCGCTCACCACAAAGTCAGCCTGTGGAACCCACCAGCCTCTCCGCGGCAGAAAGACATGCGCTCTGCTTCGATGAACATGGACAGCTCTGGAGCCCTGGGGACCAGTTCTGTGTCTGTGGCAGTGGGTTTGTTTGGGAGATGGGGGGGGGGGGGGAACGAATACTTGAAGTCTTTTCCGAGAGTTAAGACTTTCACATGCAGCCGTGAAAATGACTGTGTGATTCGGGGTTGGTTCCATCGTTTCCAGTAGGCGTTGTCCATAGACATTCATAACCCAGAGGCTTTCAGCATCCTTATTTCGCTGGTCTCCTGAGGTCACTTTTCCCTGCGATGTCCAACTAGAGCCAGGTAAGCCGTCAGCCTCCGGCAGGGCTATTTCCCAGTCCCAGGGGCTGTTGAGTTGACTCCATATATATCGGGGTAGAGCTGTGCCCTCTACGGTTTTCCATGACTGGTGTTTCTTCCCAGGCACCTCCACGTGGGCTCAACGTGCTGGCCTTTTGACAACCAGCAAGCACCGGCACCATTTGCACTCCCACTTGGACGTGTTTGGTGTTAGGTGCTATCAAGTCGGTTCCTGCGCGTAGCAACTCTATCGACAACAGAGCAAAACATGCCCCGTCCTGCCTCCTCCTCACAATGGCTCTTCTGTTTGAGCCCATGGCTGCAGCCACTGTGTCCATCCATCTGGTCTAGGGCCTGCCTCTTATTTACTGCCTCTCCACTTTACCGAGCATGAGGTCTTCTCCAGGGACTGGTGTCTCCTGACAATATGTCCAAAGTACATGAGACAGAGTTCTCGCCAGCCTTACCTCTAAGCGGCATTCTGGTTGTGCTTCTTCTAAGATAGACTTGTGGATTTCCTGGGCAGTGCGGATTACCTTCAATATTCTCCACCAGGAGCATACTTCAAACGCATCAACCCTTCTTTCGTCTTCTTTATTCAATGGCCAGCTTTCACGTGCACATGAGAATACATCATGGCTTGGGTCAGGCACACCTTATTCCTCAAAATAATTACCTTACTTCTCATATACTTTGTCCCAGCAATTATAACTATATCTAACAAGAGCTGCGAGACTTCATATTTCAGTAGGTACTTTTACCAACTTAATATCAAGCCTCTTAGGAAAACCCAAATCATTCTATCCAAGCCTCGCAAGACATCTGTGATTAGCATCCTATGTGAGCTACTGAGAGATCGTCAAGATGAAGTGCCCTGTGTGTGGTAATCAACCATCTCAACTTTGAGTAAGGAAGAGACAGTGTTTTTAAACCATGTGAAAATACCTCTTAGTGCTTTCAAGACTCTGGCTATCAAAAGAACCATTCGTTTTCACCACCACCCGACACTGATACTCGAAGTGGATGCTGTACAGATGTTGTACGACGTTGCTCCCCCTTCTGGTCTTTGTTGCATGATTCTGGTATTCATAATCCAGGCAGGAGATTCCAGAGAAACAACTACGAATTTCATGGAACTGAAAAGGATGTTCCTGGGCCTTTTGTGGGTTCACCTCTGAAGTACTATTCCTTTCTCATAAAGCAGAAAGTACAGCCCAAATCCCCACGGCACTATTTCTATTGTCTCCCACACTGAAAACCGGCTGTCTTTCTAAAAGTCAATCACTTAGGTCCAGGACTAGAAATGAGAGTGTGATTACTGAAAGTTATTACTGAAACTCCACCCTCACGTGAGAACTGCCCTACTTAAAACTCTCGGCCTGAGCAATGTCCATCAGAGGCTTGCACAAGTCAACACGTGGCTCCCTGGCCACAGCTCCATGTGCTTTTGAATGCAGCCAGACAGAACTTGACTTTAAAATGTAATTGTAAAGCAACACGTCTCAACTAGGTCTCCCTTCTAGCACATGGGACCTTCATGGCAGGAAGGGGAGGATGAAGAGAAAGGAGAGAAATGCAGGCTCGCCTCTGCTGTTTATTTGACTGTCCATTGGCCCCCATTTGGTCCTCAGAGCAAGTGTGACCAGCCCAAGTCTTTCAGGCACATGCCCATGCTTTCCCCACAGTGTGGGAGGCAATGGAATGAGAGTCGAGTCACTCCTGTTGCTTGTTAAATTCCTAACCATCCCAACCCACCTTCTTATTTGGGATCAAGGATACAAGGATTGCTAGAGGACTGGCATACAAGTATTAGGATACAAGTATTGGGATTCAAGTATTTGGGATATCCCATACAAGTATTGGGATACAAGTATTTGGGATACAAGGATACAAGTATTGCCAGAGGACTGGCATCAAGGGTACAAGTATTGCTTAGAGGACTGCTGGGTAGATTTACTATAGTCATATAGCTGAGATGCATTGTTTATATGCCAAATTGTTATCCTGTAATTTTATGTAGATAACTAGCTTTCTTTTTTTTCTGGGTTAGGTACTTGGGGTGGTATGAATTTTTACAATTTATACTAATACTTGGCTTGTCTTTATACTTCCAATATGTCAGCACACACCTTCTGCAACTTGTGACTTTCACTCAACATGGATAAATCTAAAAAAAAAAACAAAAACCTCATTGTGCTGTAAATTAAATATTTTTATACCAAAAGAAAGAAGTTGTCAGGAAAGTGTCTACTTTGATAGGATAATTTTCTGTAAGAACAGCAAGATTAAGCCTTGCCTGCATACAAATTCTTCTTAATTGGAGAGGGAAATGCCTTAGAAATGTTTGGGGCCAATGTGTTCCTGCCTCTGTCTGTTCTATTATACTTAATGTGAGTTGAGACCAAAATTGTAAGAAGACCAAAAGACATCGCCAGAGATGAAGTCCGTCAATACCCTTCATCTCACCTACACATTCAATTATAACTATATCCTCCCTCAGAGGAAGAGTAGTGCCATAAATATGTGCAAACATTGGAGTCATTCAGTAATTTCCTAACTATTTGTAGATGGACACCATCTTTCATTTGGGCTATTTTAATAACATGGAATCGGTCTGCTTCCTCTTTCTTTTCTCCCTTATCCTCAGTTCCTCCCTCTCACTGAAAGGTAAATGCTATTTCCAAAGACCCGAGCATAGCACCATCTCTCCCAGGATTAAACACAAACCCCCTAGCAAACAGACCGCCGTGACCAGTCTGTGGCCACCTCTGCAGCCTCATCTCCATCCAATCTTCCGTTGTCAACCCATGTTCCCAGATACGGCACAGCTTCCAGCCCTCCATGCACGGAGCACCCTGTTACCCATGTCTGCGATGCCCTGTCCTTAGCAGACCCACACCTGCACTGTTGACCCTTCGTGCCACCCCAAGTACCCTGGGGGAGTTGCTCTGGACTCATGGAGAGCCCACTTACGTAGAGCTAACTGTGCCACCCAGGGTCTGGCAGGGCTGGCTTTTCAGGAGTGGATTGGGAAGAGATTGCGATTCATGGGAGTGCTAGGCTATTCTTCCTTAGCACCTCTGGGTAGATTCGGGACTATAACCTTCTGGTTAGCCTCTAAGTTTCTTCAATGTTCACACGACAAAAAGATTCCACCTGCCCTCAAACAAACAAATAAACGCACAAACTCATTGTCATGGACTTGATTCCAACCGATGATAACAGAGTAGAACTGCTCCATAGGGTTCGCATAGCCTTCATGGAACCAGGTTGTCAGGCCTTTTTTCAGCTGTACCGTGGGGTAGGTTTGAATCTCTAACCTTCCGGGCTGAGCACGAGCCATTTACATCACCCAAGGACCCCCGACTGCTATTTATTCTTCAAGCCTTGGCTTCCTTCGTGATTTCTAGCAGATTCCCCCAAAGGAAGTTGTCTCTCACCCTCCATACTACGGTGGACTTTGTACCTATCCCCAAGGTAACAGCCATCACAGTGCTTACTCTGCATGGGGTTTGTAGATCTGGATCCTCACATGGCTGTAGGTTACTTACCTACCGGTGGGATTGCTGGATCATATAGTACTTCTGTTTCTTCCTAAGGAAGTTCCATCCTGTTCTCCACAGCGGTTACACCATTTTTACATTCCCACCAACTGTGTATGAGTGTTCCCGACTCTCTAAATCCTTGCCAACATTTATTGTCTTCCATTGTGTGTGTGTGTTGCTTTAAACTTGCTATTATTACTGGAGAGAGGTTCTAGCTCATTGTCGTTTTAAATTGCATCTCTCAAATGGCTAATGGGTGGTAAGCATTTCTTCATATGTTTGTTGGCCACCTGTGGCAGTGACGTAATCTCCTGTCAACTTGAGCGAAGGGGTGGACTCTAGCCTGTCAATCAGGTTGCAGCTTGATGACCTCATTTGGAGACTCGACAGAGATAAATAGCACACCGGAGGCCAGACCCAGTCTCTCTGCCTTCCCTTTCCTACTGTTGAGACACTTAAGGCTGAAGGAGACACGTGGAGACTGTGCCAGCATTGAGATGCTTCCACTGTCACTGGATCCACAAGACCTTCTACCCACTGGCTTGTGATCTTCCTGCATTCGGCATCATTGCATATGCTGTGTGAGTCTAAAGAGGAATTTATGGACTAATACTGGACATATGGGCTAATATTTGACTTGTGGACTTGGTAGGGACTGGGCTGGGATGTTTTCTCAATATACAATTGCTCATTTATATAAGGCTCTTTCGTATACACATATGAGTGTCTCTGGATTTGTTTCTCTAGTCAACCTGGGCTAAGACACCACCTGAATGTCTGCTTTGATGAACAGTCTGCTTCTGGTCTCTTCCCATTTTTAATTGGATAATCCACCTGTTTCATTGGTGAATGAGATATTATTCACCAATATCTCACTGCTGTTTTACGATCTTGCTAGTGGCTAACAATCACAAACATTTCTTAACGTTTTCCTGAAACATTCTGCCTGGATGTCTTCTTTGGTGAAGCGTCCGTTCATGTCCTCTGTCCATTTTTAGATGATGTTACTTGTCTTTTTCTTATCAAGGTATTGACATTTTCTGTAAAGTTTAGAAACTAGTTCCTTATCTAGTGTATCTTTGCAAAAAAAAAAAAATCCCCATCCCCACCGTGCGCCACCCCACCCCCTCCATCGGTTTCTAGGTTCTCTTTCACTTGGGGGAAAGTCTTTTGATGCATACAAGGGTGGTGAAACGTTGTCTTATGTACTTTGGACATGGCAGGAGAGACCAGTCCTTGGAGAAGGGCAGCATGCTTGATAAAGTGAGGGACAGCAGACAACAAGAAGGCCTTCAACAAGATGGACTGGCACCGTGGCTGCAAACAGAGGGCTCAAACATAAGAACAGCTGTGAAGATGGCACAGGACTGGCGGTGTTTCATTATGTTGTGCATAGAGTTGCTATGAGTTAGAAGCAACGAGATGGCGCCTAACAAGTCTTTAATTTTATCAAAGGTCCCAGTAATCTACTTTTTCCTCTAGAGTTTGGGTTTATTAGTTATGGTTGCTTGTATATTTATGAGGGGTACCCCCCCCCAAAATCAGAATTGCACTGGGCTGAGCGGAGTTTTCGTAGTATACATTTTTCCCATTAGGAGAGCTCCCAGCAACTTGCTCTGAATTAGTGCACCCAGGGAAGGCATTGCCTGGGAAGGTCCACTCTGGTCACAGTGAATTTGTTTCATAAAAACAGTTCCTCTTGAACCTTGTTTTTGGTGATGGCCAATTTAAGAGAACAGCATTTGGCTGTGAAATTTTGTTTCCTGACCAGGAAAAATGCCGCAGGAACTGTTGTGATGTTGAACACAGCTTACAAGGACAGCACTATGGGTAAAATTCAAGGGTATGAATGGTTTTCTCATTTCAAAAAGGGTGAAATGTTGATTGATGACAAACCACGTTCTGGATGTCCATCAACTTCCCCAATAGGCAAAAATGTCTACTCATAGTGCATTTGGAGTTCGTTCCACCAGGTCAGAGTGTTGATCAAGCTTTATATTTAGAAGTTCTGAAAAGATTGCATCACAGTGTGTGACAAAAAGGCCTGATTTATGGCAGACAGGGGGACTGGTTTTGCTACCACAACGATGCACCTGCTCACACAGCCATCTCAGTGCCCCAGTTTTTGGCAAAACCCAGCATGCCTCTCTTGTCCCAGCACTTGACTCTCCTGGCCTCGCCCTGTGCAACTTCTTTTTGTGTCTGTGAATGCAGAGGGACGTGAAAGGGCATTTGACGATGTAGAAGATGTGAAGAAAAAAGCAAGGGAGGTGCTGTCAGCTATCCAAACAGATGAGTTTGAAAAATGTTTCCAAGAATGAAATCACAGATTTGACAAACATATTAAGTGTAACAGACAGTACTTTGAAGGTGATAAGGTTTTTTTTGTAAAAAAATAAATAAATTTAAATAAATAGCTTTGAAAAGAAATTCTGGTTTTGGGGGGGTACTCCCTTATATGAAATCATGTCATGAGAGCATTTTACCTTTTCCTTGTCAGTTTGGATACCTTTTATTTCATTTTCATTTATTACATTATTTTTCCTTATTGCTCTTACTAGGACTTTCAAGACAATATTAAATAGGAGTGGAGCTAAAGGGCATCTATGGTAGTTACATAATCCATTGTCAATTAGAGACTTACAACTGAAGGGGTGGAGTTTGGCCTGTCAATCAGGTCGCAGCTTGATGACCTCATTTGGAGGCACTAAGGAGATAAATAGCTTGCTGGAGGCGGGACACTCACTCACACCCTGTGAGACATTTCTGACGAGAAGCCACATGAAGCTACCCTGATGCAGCCAGAGCCCTGAGATCTAGAGGAGCCATGTGGAGACCCTGCCAGTGCTGAGATGCTTACACTGCCACTGGATCCACAAGACTTTCCACCCACTGGCCTGTGATCATCCTGTTTTTGGCGTCATTGCATGTGTTTTGTGAGTCTGAAGAGGACTTTATGGATTGGTATTGGACATATGGGCTAATATTTGATTTGTGGACTTGGTCTGGACTGGGCTGGGATGTTTTCTCAATATCCAATTGCTCTTGTATATAAAGCTCTTTCTTATACACATATGCATATTTGTGAATTTGTTTTTCTAGTCTACCCAGACTAATACAGCATTCTTGCCTGGATCCTGTAGAACATACCCTATACAAGGGACTTCAAAAGTTGGTCCAAAAAAATTCCATTATCTTTTATTTCCATTTCCCATGAGCTTTTTGAAGCCCCCTCATATTATCAACTAACTGAGTTGTCGCACACAATTAAGGTCCTAAGCCTTCAAACCCAGCAAAACCAATCTTCCAAGTTTTAACTATATCCCTTATATGGTTTGTTACATATATACATGCATAGGCATATATACGTGGATGTACATATGTACATATGCCTGTAAATAAACCTATCTGGGCACACATACATACATATTTATATCCATATCCATATATACCTATGTACAGGCATACCTCAGAGATACCATGGGTTTGGATGCATATCACTACAATAAACACAAGTCACAATAAAGCAAGTCACAAAGATTATTTGGTTTCCCAGTACACATAAACTTATGTTTGCACTATATTGTAGCCTATTAAATATGCTATAGCATTTTGGAAAAGTTTGAAGTATTCTAAGCATTAACAAAATAAGATACAGAGACAGGAAGTGAGCAGTTTGTTGGGATAGTGGTGCTGATAAATCGCCTTGATGCAGGGTGGTCACAAACCTTCAACTTGTAGAAAGCACACTATCCGCAATGCACAATGAAGCAATGCCGGCTCACCAGTACAAATTTGTGTAACCACACACCGATTGGGGGGATACGACAAGTTTGTATTTGTCAAGTTTTTTTCTAAAAAATATCCTTTTCCTTTACCTTGGTAAATATAATTTACCTTGGTCAAACTGGGTACACTTCACCCACATTTGAAGCTACCTTCCCATCACCAAAAATAACAACTGTCTACTATTTTGAGAGTGCTTCCCCATCTCCCTCCCAACCCATCCCTGGTAGCTACCAGTGAGCATCAGTCTCTGTCTATAGGCGGGACTTCAAAGAGCTTGTTTGTCATACACAACTACTGGGAATGGAAAGTCGTATTTCTGAAAAAGGAATTTGGCAAAACATAGTAACATATTTTGAAAGATGCCTCAATTTCAAGTCTAGAAATGTAACCCGAAGGGGAAACATTATATGTGTAAACATTCAGCTACAAATATGTTCATTGTAGTACCATGTAAAGAAGTAAAAAAATGGACACTTCTAATTTAACATAAGAATTAATAAAAAACCATAAATAGAATTGGTGTATATGAAATGACTGGTGGCCACTCCAAAATGACATTGTAAATGAATATTTATTAACATGGTAAAACATGCTCTCTGTGTAAATTACAAAAATATATGCTGGTCAGAATTTTTCAAAGGTATAAAAATAATCATATATTCATAAATATATATTTATAGACATATGTGTGTATGTACCAAAATATAGATTATATACTAAATATGAGAGACAGTTTACAAGTACTTTACATTTTTTCTTCTATATGTTTTCGTACATTTCTATAATGACTATGAATCTTGTTTTGTTTGTTTACAGGGTACTACGTTTTCAAATGTGTGCCCTTTATCACAGTAGTTCTGTTTGGGGATTTATCCTAAGGAAATAATCCTAAACACAGAAAAAGTCAATATGTAAAAAAAATTTTCCTATTATGTTAGTTGTAAAAGGAAAATAAAGATAGTAATGCAAGTGTCCAATAAAGAAATAGTTAAGTAAAAGACATTATGCTCGTGCACTGAATATAACAGGTTTTGGTTTTGTCTGTTTTTTAAGTATTGCCATTAAAATTTCGGTTCACACACACATGCACAGCTGACCCCAAATTAGACATGTTGACATGCGTCTACAATCAGTGGATGGCTGCAGACAAGTTTTCTCAGTAATACATTCGTCTTAGTCTTCTGAGAGTCTACCTTCAAAAGTAGTTCAACCAAAACATGGCTTTGGGGGGATATGTTGCCCAGGTTAACTTCAAAACAGGTAAGCTCAGAAGGTAATGGTGGGTTTTTTGCTTGGGTCTTGTTTTGTTTTGTTTTTGAGATTCCAAAGGGATCATCTGGATAGGTTTTTCCCAGAAGGTACAGGACAATCGTGGGGGCTTATTAAGAAGTCTTGTTTAAAATTGTAAACTGCGTTAGTGCAGAAAGGGCCCGGAAATGCACTGAGTAAAGTTGTCTTGTTGGTTTTTTGTTGTTGTCATCTTTCCCCATCCTGCCAAGGCACCTGCTCATTCTTCAGGGGTAACAAGGGCTGTCCTCTTAGAATGTCATTGGAAAACATTATCCCATCCACCCTACAACCCACATCTTGCCCCTTCAGACTTTAGGTTTGTTCCCCAGACTCAAAGAACATTGAAAAGGACCACACTTCGAGTCCCTCAAGAGTGCTCAGATTGCCATTTTGACATGTGTCAGTCAAGGAGCATGGAACTCTTTAGGGAAGGGTGCGAGAGATGGAAATGCCAGGGGGGGGAGGCAGGAGGGTGGGCTTTCTTAGAAAAATGGACCTAAAGGAGAATGGCATTTTCCCAGGATTTTTTTTGGTGCCCCCTTGTATATCTACTCTTTTGTCCTTATAAAAGTGCTATCGTACAACCTTTCTCCTTTTGTGATTGACGGATCTTGCTCCGTGTACTGAATGCCCCCCAGATTGATCCGCACTGTAATGCAGCTGAGCCTCATCACTGTTCTTCATGCCTGCATCCGTGGAACGTGTGCACTGCATTTTGTTTGTCCATTTATCCATTGTTGGGCGCTTAGGTTGTTTCCACCTTTGTACTCTTGTGATTAGTACTTCACTGCCTGCCCGTGTACAATGAGCTTTTAGTAGGTACACTTTACTGGGTTGAGAAAACTCTCTTCTATTCCTAGTT
>NW_022103909.1:6571496-6581442 GCF_000313985.2 Echinops telfairi | reverse complement strand
TATCAAGAAGCAATATGGAAATAGTTTAAATAACAGTTTTATTGGGGTTTTTTTGTCAGGTTTTATCTAGTATTTCTCATTAATATCTTAAAACTCATAACAATCTAGTTTAGTGTGCTTTTTTATTGTTCCTATTTAAGTATCAACTGTATGAAATAATAAACTACCCTTCGGTATGGTTGATATATATTTTATCCTTACTGCTAAATTATTCAAATCCCACCACTGGTTCAAACCCAACAGCCACTCCACTAGAGAAAGATGACAGTGTCAGCCCCCAAAAAGCTTTACAGAATCGGAAACCCCGTATAGGGTGGCTGTTAGTCAGAGTCTGAGGAGAGTAGAGATGGCTGATCAAGACAGCAGACAGCGGTAAAGTACACGTGCCAGCACCGCACACCCACCTGAGAAGCATAAGCCCAGTTGAGAAACTGGAAGACTATAACTAGGATTCCTTATTTTCTGTTTTCTGTTTGGAGCCTGGTATTTCTCCTACCCAATTACATTTCCATGATCTGTTTGTTAATTGTTTAGAGGCAGCTGGTGCATAACTAAATGGAGACAATGATAGTAATTTGCATATGTTTTTTAAAAATTATAATTAAAACTCCAGAAACAAATTTGAGTTCTTGCAGTAAAGAGTAGTTATGTAAGACTCTGCTTTACAAGATGTACTCTATGGACACATCAGATTGGTCCAATTGTCCAGCACCTTAACTTTAACTGGGAGTGTCAGCACAGGCAGGGGTAGAGAAAGAAGTAAATCATTAAAAGACATTGACAAAACTGACATAATAAAAACAAAACCAAAAGTCTTTCTAGAAGCAGTACACGTTCACTTTCAATCTCTTGCAACGAAGGACGCACTTACGCCTGCAAATTTTTTTTAGTCCAATTTTAATCGGTAAGAGGATAAGGATAGATGAGGCATGCTTAAAATGTTTCAGCATCAGTCTGCAAACCAGGACTTTAAACCAGTTCATTCCTGCTCCAACTAGCCCCTCACGCTGAGAATTTGTATCTGTGTCTACCCTCATCCTCCACCAGATATACGGAATGCAAATCTACGGTGTATTTCAATCCCCAGGTGACCCTTACGAATACCTCCTTGTGTAGATTTTTATGTATGCATAAGAAATCTAAGTATCCCTGGGGATCTTGTTAAACTGTAGGTTCTGATTGAGTACATCTGGGGCAGAAATGCAAATCTTCAACAGGGGACTGACTGGATGGACCAGTTGAGAACCTTGATGGAGACTAATGTTCTCTGCCACTCAGTTAACCAGAGAAATCCATGGCCTTAACAATCCAATGTATTTTTATTTAAAATAGTCAACCTATTGTTCTGATTATGATAATAACTACTGTGTATTGAATAATATCATGTGCTTGAGTGCATTATATTACTTAATCCTCACAATAACTCTATGGTACATGTTTACAATCATTTCCTATTTCACATCTAAGGAGACAGATTTGGAAATATTGCTGCCTGTCCAAAGTCTCCAGGTAGATGTGGCAAATCTAGAACAAGTCCAGAGGTCTTAAGGCTTGTCTAAAAGCAAGCAGGCTTCTAAATAAGGTGTCAGCTGGGTCCACATGGAAGAAGCACAGCACCTTGTGTGATCTGAGGATTTTAAATAAAGCAATTCAAAACCAGAGGAGGGTACAGTATTAAAGCTTAAATTCTGAGCACCCAGCTTGCAGAAGGCTACGGATGACAGTGAAAGCCCAAAATCCATTCAGACATTCCGTGTGGATTAAGCCTCTGGTGAATCCCTTCTGGCCATAGATCAGAGATGTGATAGCTTTGCTCTCAGACAGAGTGCATTAGAAAATACATGTGTTAGGTTTCTCAGGTGGGTGATACCTCGGTTCTTGGCTTTGCATGAGAAAGAATTCAAACCAAAGTTCTTATAAAAGATGGGAGAAGTTTCAGGTTTTACAGTCTCAAAAGAATATTTTTTATTATTGTTGTTGTTATTTCAGGGAAGCGTGCCAAACCTCTCGGAAGCCGAGCTGGGGCTCACAACTGAACACAGGCAGTGTTCCTGCACTGTGCACCCACATGTGGTGAACTGAGGGCAGAGAACGAGGGGCACTGTCCCAGCCAGCATAGGAGCAGAGTCAGAGGGGAGAAGGGGCGGCGATCCCAGAGTATTTAAACCTCGGACTGGGGAGGTGTGGCTGGAGGTATTGGTTGATGCCACTGGCTGAATTAAGCCCACCTGGATGGGGTCATGAGCCTGGGTCTAGTTTGGGCAGCCCAGGTGTAATGCCCATCAGGCTTGGAGGGAGAAGGGGGGCTAAATTAGAGCATGCCCAGTTAAAGTCTTTATGGGTGGCTAATGCTCCCCTGATTTTCTAACCTCCTGTAGGGGGCCTTGTGCAGGCATGGGAGGGACAACCCCATCCCCCCGCCCCCCTCCCCATCCCTATCCTAGCTACCTAACCAATGCAGATGTAGTTAGGTTAAACTTTAACACCTTATCATTTGTCCTCCTATTTTTAATTTGTTCTATCTTGAATACTGCTGCTTTCTTTTCCATTGAGGGTTTCCTCTGTTTTATTTTGTTGTTGTTGTTGTTTGCGTTTTGGTACGTTTTTCTGTATGTGAAGTCAAAGATAGATAAATCTATCGAGACAGCTACTAGATTGTTACCTGGATTTGTGACAAGGGAGGTGTGGGGAGAATGGGGAGCTAGTAGCACGGAGCACAAGAAGAAAGAAAAGTGCTAAAATGGATGGAGCCGAGGATTCCCAGCTCGTTTTGATATGTCTAAACCATTCACGGGAACATTTTTTTTTCATTCATTCAAAACTCTTTTTGATTCTTTTGGGTTTCAACAAAAGTTCAACTTCACAGCAGTAAATCGTTTGGTCTCGAAAGGGTGAAAGAGGTCGGCAGTGGTCACTTAGCAATCACTCCACGGAAGGAAGGTTTGGCAGTTGGCTTCGGTAAAGACGTACAGCGTTGGAAGCCCGTGGGCGGGGCGTCTCTCCTGGCAGGTAGGATCGCTGTGAGTCGCCATCAGCTAGATAGTGGTGGGTTTGGTTTTCCCGTCAGAATGCCCCTTATTCACGACTCACGTCCTTTATGAGCCTTTTCTTCCCCACTGCCTCCCTCCCAGCAGAAGGACCGGCTTCTCTCATGCCCCACAGGCTGCGGAGACTTGTATCCACCCCCGCGACATCTGGCCGTGGGTGTTTCTGTTGATCACAGCCTCTCTGCCAGTCTAGGACGGAGAACCTGTCACCATCACTGAAACCCCAGGGCCCTGCAGACGCTGAGACCCCAGGAGACTGTGGCCTGCCAGCCTCTGCCTCTGGGCCTCCTGCAGCCCCGCACAGCCGAACGGAGAAGGCCTTTGCGCGAAACCTCTGCTGACCCGCCCCCAAGAGATTTATATTCCCACGCAGGCCTGGCGCCTGCAAATTATCGACGAGTAGTCGATTAGTAAGATGCCCTGGTGGCATGGTGGTTAAGCACTCTGATGCAATGGAAAGGTCCCTGGTTCGAACCCACTCTAGGGGAGAAAGAGATGGCAAGCTGCCTCTGTACAGATGACAGCCTCGGAAACCCTGTCGTGTAGGTGCTGTGAGTCAGAATGGACACAGTGACAATGAGTTTGGGGTTGGATGCAATGAATACTGAATAAATGAATGAATTCTCTACCGAAACCTCAACATGCTTTGTTCACTCAGCTCTGTGATGCCGAAAATGATTGCATCAGCGCTTAGAGCACAACATACGTCATTTTCTGGTTTAATTCTGCCGAGAGTAGTTCAGGGCTCAGGCCTCCGTGAGAACGTCTTTGGGGAGGGGCGATAGAAGGAGGGTGGTCCTGAGAGTCTTATTAGGAGGGATGACTGCTTGAGGTACCTTAGAAGGGCTAGATACAGGAAAGGGGAGAAACGGAAGGCTAGATCAAAAGACAAGCCTTTTCTCTTCAACAGCATTTCTGAAAAGCAGTTATGGTTGCCATAGCAACATCAGCGCTTTGTGCTACCTCCATCCAGCTTTCTACCTGTTGTTGAAGAGGACCTCAAAGCCCCAACCCTTTAACCCAGCAGGACGTTCCCCATGCATCTTCCTAAGAGAGCCAGGCAGCAGCCTGGGCTGGACCAACCCGGGGGTTGGGGGTGAAGGGAAGCCACTGAGGAGGTGGGCCGGGGACCACACTGCTGCCAGGAGGTGGAGGCTCACGCGTGGGCAGGAGGGAGACAGAATGACGGCGTGCGCTGCCACGGTTGGCAAAGAATCACAGCTGGGCAGCCGTTCTCAGAGAGCCTCTGCTTTAATTGATTGGAGACGACCTCCTGACTGCAAAATTGGGGGCCTCGAACAATAAAGGCAATTTTCAAAGGACAGCTGCTGGCTCAAATGGACACCCCCCCACACACACAATTGTTTACTGACGCTTCCCTGCCGCCTTCTTCTCAACCGAACGCAAACATGGTTTTCTAAACAAGAAACGGCAAGAATGCCAGTTCTGTGGCTAGGGGACTGTGTGTAATGACCAGTCTTCCTGATCAGATCAACAACTTCAGGTGAGAGCGGCCCGTTTCTGCAGGATTTGGAAATACAAGACACAGTATCATCATTCCAGGTTCTTCCTCTGTTCATTCGAAGGGTGGAGCCCAATGCAAACCAACAACGCTTTCTTGCAAGGGATGGGTAAAGGGAGGAGGGTTGGAAACCATCCTAAAAACCGTGAATAACTTGATTTTATTAACTTCACTAAGTAACTTGAATTTATTGATAAATATTATTGGTGAAAGTGTGAGGAAATTATTAAGACAGAAAAAATAGGACTTAGGAAAAGTTTATTTTAAAGAAAATCATCTGTTTTACTAACACCAAAGAGAGAAACACAACTTATGCAAACAATTCCTAGAGTTAATCACGGTCCATTGAGGAACAAAACAGCAGAAACATGTAATTTTAGGGCACCTCCCACCAGCCCCAGCCGCTCATTACCAGCAACACGCTGAGTCATTTACTCAGCAACCCTGCAGCTGACATTCAGCCTTTGTCTCCCTCGCATCTGGTGCTCCAAGTGTGATGCATTTAATAAACATGTTTCTGTAAGCTAGTCGGTGATTTCTGGCACTATTTTTGCTTCTTTATTACCCCAAACTTCATTCATGGAGAGAAAGCGTGCTAACTGTCTCATTGCCGAGTGACCTTTTTGACTATATCATTATGAGATTTTTACAAAGTTTGCTAATATGTGTGGTCTTAGAAGCCAAGTTCCGGGGTAAATTGTAGATTGACACCTTTGCACCACAACGATCAGAAGTAAAAAGTATCAAGTCAAGGAGTGGAGGGAGGCAAGAGCCACCTCAGTGAGTCAGGCCACCATCAGGAAGTCCCTCTGCCGTCACCCATGAGCTAGACGACAACATGAAGTGTTCCAATATCATTACAATCTACTAAGATGGAAAATGAAGTAGAATTCATTTGATTGGGGTTGGCAAATATTTCATGTGAAAATAAAAAACAGGCAGATGATGACGTCAGAGAGTGTCTGGGAAATCATTGATGGTTGATGTATTTTCAAAGACAGACACCAATTAAAAAATATCTAAATGGACCTTCTCTGTGTGTAAGAATGCCCATCCTCGTGGCCACTATTGACTCCTTGAGGGGACACATGTGCCAGAGGTTACTTTCAGAGGACCGGAAGTCAGCTCACGGAAGAGACAGGTTTAGAGGAATTCAATGTACATATGGTGGACAAACAGCAGGAATAGGAAGCAGACTTAATGACACTCCTAGTTCTGCCACCAACAAATTGCCACGTAACCTGACTCTAAGTCTCCATATCCATCAGTTATAGGCAAGCAACAAAGTACTTCAAAACTAAGCACCTTAAAACAACAGCCACCTCTTATTTCTACTAAGTCTATGGTGGTTGGCTGAATGGTCCTCTTGATGTGAGCCAGGCTTAACTGATCTCAGTTGGGTTTGCTCACAGATCAGTGGTCAACTGGCAGGTCAGCTGGGAGCTCGTTGGCCCATATGGTACGAGGTATGACAAGCTGGTTCTGCTTAAGTAGTTAAACTTCTCCTCTAGCAGGCTGGCCTGGTTTATCTCTTCTCATGGTGAAGAGGAGGAATGTGTGAGAAAATGAGGATCTCTTGTGCCATCCTAAGCTTGGCTTGCTGTTTCATGGGGTTGTGATAAGTACAGAATGAGAGGTCTCCCTGAAGAATTGTATAAATAGTGAAGTGTCTGTCATAAAGCAGATGAGATGTAATAAGATACCCACCAGCACATCCTGTCTTCATGCTGCCCTTCCTAGGGTACACAGACTGTACCATCAGCAGAGAAAGCGCAGGGAACACTTGTACCTTGAAAGGGAAAAAAATGATGGAATGAAGGATACTCTCATGGCAAATCCAAACGATAGGACATAGAAAAGGAAAGCCAGAGGGTAAGTATGTGTGGCATTGTCTCAGAATTTTCCAAAGAAAATGTCCTCTGATAGTTCTTTTCTTTTTTTTTAAGATTAGAGTAACCCTAAATATAAGGGGTTACCCCCCAAAACAAAAACAGTAACAGAAAAAAGCTCTGCTAGGTGGAACTTTTGTAGTAAGCAGTCAGCAGTTTCGCTAGAACCTCGTTGTTTTTTTTTTGGATGGCCGATTTAAAAAAACAGCGTGCAGCTGAGAAATTTTGTTTCCTGCTCAGGAAAAATGCCGCAGAAACTGCTGTGATGTTGAGCATGACTTACAAGGACAGTGCTATGGCAAAAACTCAAGTGTACAAGTCATTTTCTCATTTCAAAAAAGGTAAAATGTTGATTGATGACAAACCTCGTTCTGGATGTCCGTCAACTTCCCAAACAGACTAAAATGTCAACAAAATCCATGCACTTGTGCTTGAACACTGACGACGGACCATTGAAGAGATGGGGAAGTTATCTGGACTATCTTGAAGCTCAGTTCAGCAAATCTTAACTGAAGATTTAGGAATGAGAACGGTCGCTATGAAATGTGTGCCTTGGGTGCTGACTAACCAGGAAAAAGAGAACCGAGAAGAAACATGCTGTGATTTGAATGAGCAGCTCCAAAGCGACCCAGTTTTCTTTTCCCCCAAGGTCATTACTGGTGTCAAGACAGAGTGCTATTCTTACAACCCCCAAATAAAACATCAATCAAGCCAGTGGAAGATGCCATCATCGCCTCACCCCCCAAAAGCTCATTAAGTGAAATCAAAGATCAAGGCAAGGGTCTTTTTTTTTTTTTGATGTGAGGGAGATAGTACATTCAGAATACATTCCACCAGGTCAGGCTGTTAATTAAGCTTTCTATTTAGAGGTTCTGAAAAGATTCCATAACAGTGTGTGACCAAAAAAGGCCTGATTTGTGGCAGATGGGGGACTGGTTTTGCCACCATGACAATGCACCTGCTCACGCAGCCTTCTCAGTGTGCCATTTTTTGGCCAAAAAACCAGCGTGCCTCTCTTGCCCCATGCACCTAACTCCCTGACCTCCCTCCCTGTGACTTCTTTTTGTTTTCCTGGATGAAGAGGAACATGAAAGGACAGTGAGTTGATGAAGTCGAAAAGGTGAAGGAAACGAGGTAGGTGCAGTCAGCCATCCAAAGAGATGAGTCTGAAAAATGTTTCCAAGAATGGACTCATAAATTTGACCAATGTATTAAGTGTAATGAAGAGTGCATTGAAGGTGATAAGGTTGTTTTGCAACAAAAAAAAATTAAACACATAGCTTTGAAAAAAATTATGAGTTTTAGGGGTACCCTCTCATATAGATGAATCATAAATGAGAAATATCTTTTAAGAATAACCAGTTATCTTTCCTCTAGTTCCTGATGCATTGAGCAATCTCCTGAGGTATTTTAGGCTCCTGTACATGTACATCCTACAGATGTAGCCACCCAGAAAGCCATGTCCATCTCCAGTGGCTTGAGCTGAATGTGGATCAGGTATGGCTCATGATAAACAAGTTCACTAGAGCAGACCAGCAGCCTATAAAATGTCATTATTGTGACTATGCAATAAGGCCTGGGGGTAACAAGGGGAGAACAGAAGAGATAAAGGGTGCTGATTGCAAAGTGTAATTTTAAATAAACTAGCTTTACTGAGGTCACATGTGACCAAGTTCTTGAGGGAGATAAGAAGAGGCGTTCCACGACAAGGGAACCTCCAGCGTGGACATTCTGAGTTAGAAGTATGCCTGCTGTGTTTGAGGAAGAGTTTAAAAGGAGATTAAAGCAGGGAGTGGCATGGCCCAGCTAAGCATGTCATACTGAACTGTGGGTAGCCTAGCCCAGGGATGTTGATGACTCAAGTCCACCCAGAAGCACTCTGGAAGAAAGGCCAGGAGATCCACTTCTGAAAGATCGATTGCAAACCCTCCTGTAGACACCACGGGTCAAAATGGACTAGAAGGCGCCGGTTAGGAAAGACACGGTGGCAGGCTGGACTCAGAATCCAGTAGTGGTGGTGATGGGAAGGGGTCAGATTCCGGGTATATTGTTAAAGTGCAACCAGATAGGAACTGAAAATACAGGGAACCCAGAGCAGATGAGCCCTACAGGACCAGTGGTGTGAGTGGCGATACTGGGAGGGTAGAGGGAGAGTGGGTAGGAAAGAGGGAACCGATTACAAGGAACTATACGTGACCTCCTCCCTGGGGGACGGACAACCGAAAAGTGGCTGAAGGGAGACGTCGGACAGGGCAAGATATGACAAAATAACAATTTATAAACTATCAAGGGCTCATGAGGGAGGGGGGAGTGGGGAGGGAGGGGAAAAATGAGGACCTAATGTTGGGGGTTTAAGTGGAGAGCAGATGTTTTGAGAACGATGAGGGCAAAGAATGTACAAATGCGCTTTACACAATTGATGTATGTATGGTGATAAGAGTTGTATGAGCCCCTAATAAAATAATTTAGTAAAAGAATTCTAAACAGTCAACAGTGGCTTTTGCAGGTCACCCTATAGTTACACAGATGTATGGAATTTCTAATAAGGCGTTCTGTATTTTACGGCTGTTTGTAAACTGCGTGCTAGACACCTTTTACGTCAGTAAAATAATAAACCTTCCACCTATAGAAAAAAAAAAAAAGTGCAACCAGCCAGGTTTGGTGGTGAGAAAAGAAGACTCCAGGGAGACCTTGAATTTTTCAGCCAAACAACTAGAAGGATCGGGAAGAGGGCTAAGGGAAGAGCAGACTAGGGGTGGCGTGGGGAGGGTGTTTAGAGTACGATCAGGAGTTTGATTCTGGGCAGATTAAGTTGAAGATGAGTATTAGACACTCCAGTGGAGATGTCAGGTGGTCAGGTGATATATAAGTCTGTAATTCACAAGAGAGGTCCAGACTGTAGATATAAATTTAGGAATGTCAGCATGCTGGTGCCATCTAAAGCCCCAAGACGAGATGAGATGACTGGTGAGTCCAGATGGAAAAGGAAGAGCCCCAAAGACTGAGCCCCCAGGCACCTCGGTGTTAGGAGGCCATCGAGCACAGGACTGAACAGTAACAGCTAATCCGGTAAGGGCAAAAATCACCACACGGGCAATGCCTAGACGCTAAGGCAGATCGTGTCTCGCACAGGAAGGAAAACGACATGTCCTTAAGATGGGGCTGGAAAGGAACTCATGCTTTTATCAGTGCGGACATCACGGTACCCTTCACCAGGGAGGTTGGAGTTAACCCAAGAGTGTTCAAAAGAGAGACGTGGAGAAGACTCCGAGATGGCAAGTACAAGACATCTTCACAAAGTCTTGCTGTAAAGGGGAGAAGAGAATGTAGAGGAAGCTCAGGAGAAGTCCTGGCAAGGGCCTTATGAATTGATTTTGTTCTGTTGCCAGGGAGTCAGTGACCTTGTGGGTGATGGTAAGAGAACAAAGTGGTTCTGTCCCTTCTTGCTATCGTTGCTGTGTTTCACTCCCTGGTCGCAACGACTGTCA
>NW_022103909.1:6563508-6570079 GCF_000313985.2 Echinops telfairi | reverse complement strand
CCATCTAGCTGAGAAGCAACAAAGCCCACATGGAAGAAGCACACCAGCCTGTGTGATCATGAGGTGTCAACGGGGATAGGTATCAGAAGGTCAAAAACAAGCAATCAAATGGACTCGAAGGAGCTCTGACAAAGTGGAGACCCAAAACCCACCTGTAAGATAATTGGACAGTCCCTCACAGAAGGGCCACCCGGAAGGGATGATAAATCTAGGGAGTGGTATAGCAGTGATGATGCCACTCTCACATCTGCTTTTGTTCTACTACTACAACTCCATGGAAGCAGATGTCAACAGATATTTAGCAAGCTGCCCCACCCCAACTTCAACGGTGGAGAGGAGTGGAGGGGAAAGGAGGGTGAAGATCGGAGCTCAGAGGTCAGGGACCAGATGGCTGGAGCAGTGGCTTTGTCCTAGAAAATCGAGAAGATGGCGGGGTGTTTGGTGAACAGTGAGGGAACTCATCTCCAAAGAGGAGAGGGTCCCACTGAGGAGCAGCAGTTGAGGTGAGTTCAGAAGGAGAGATTGGACAGGGGGCAGGCTTGGGGTCTGTGCTCCATCTTCTGGCTTTCAAACATTGCTTGTCTTGTTCTGCTTTTAAGCCAGGGGCTGGCACCAGTTGGCGTCATGCCCAATGCAGCGAAATTAGAACCAGTCAGAGTTGGCAAAACGTGGGTGCACTGCAACAATAACCCGATCAGGAACAAGTAGAGGTCAAAAGCCTGGAGTGGAAGACATAGAAGTCAGCTTATTGCCAGGAATGGGGAGAGTGACCCCTTCAAAGTGGTACAGTCAACTGACATCTGTGAGTGACACTCCACTGTTTCCAACTCTGCCGATCAAAATCTTCGGTGGCTAGGCAATGTGCACATTGCCCTTGTTTTCTGAGAGAGAAGTTGAACTTCCAGTAGGGCACCGACTTGTCATCTTGTTCTGTTCTGGTCCATTCTAGTTTCCCGTGAGAAGCCGTGACCCAACTAGGGAGAAACAGGAAGTTTGAAGCCCTGTTTTAAGCAGTGAAGTTCTATTTGTTCAAATGAAATATTGCATGGGAAGCCTAATAAATAAAGTGGGCTAGGGGGACAATAGCAAGTTTCTGTAGATGCAGTCCTTCACTTCCCTCAGCGAGCCACGGGCCACAGCCATGGGCCACGTGAGCATAGAGCCCTTGAGGCGTGAGCAGCAGAGGGAGTGGAGTGGAAGTGGAGGCACAGAGGGGCCTGAAGACTTGCTGGGAGCTGGTTGTTTTCCTTCGTCCCCATCTCTCGTTAACATACTTCCTCATTTAGATAAGGGATCATACAGGCACCCAAGGAATCTCACTCAAATTCGAAAACCACTGAACTGGGCATTCACGTTGCACAAGTACATCTTTCTTCTTTTTTGTTCGTCCTGTTTCCTGTCCTTCATCTCTCTCTCTCTCTCTCTCCTGTTTAATCTCACCATGACATCCAATGCCCACTAAAGAACTACCGTCACTTCAAGACAAGACTTTGCACGTACACTAAACAAGTCAGGTTTTCTCTGCTTTTCCTCTCCTAGACAGGGAAGGCCTCTGCGCATCAAGCTGAGTGAGGCCTTCTCGCCTTGACTTCAGCACTCAGGCAATGCCAAAGAATGCTCCCGCCCAGTACCCGCTGCCCTCTGGGCTGGGCACTTAGCTCGCGTTCTCATAACAACCCCGGAAACTTGCCATGGCTTCTTACGTCTCCCAACAGAATCCCTCAGCCCCTTCCCCCACATCTCCATCCTTACCGGAACTGCCTTCTTTCAGGCCTCTGTCATTCATTTCTCAACTAGTGGGGAGGTCCATGAATCAGCCTCCTGCTTCCACTTTTCCAACTCCTCCACCACAAAGATTCCCAAATGGTTCTAAAACCCAATCTGATCGTAACCAGTTGATGTCCAGTTGCTTCCAATTCATGGCAACCCCATGTTTCTCGGAGTAATCTGTGCTCCATAGGGCTGTTAGAGGCTGGTTTTCTGAGACCTTGCTTTCAAAGTGCCTTGGGATGGACTCTATCCTCCAACCTTTGGGCAAGCAGTTGATTCCATTTAAACTGATACGATCTCCTGCTGCAAACCCTCCATGGGCCCTTTCCTGCAGGGTAAAGTTCTAGCCTGAGAGGCCTTCCCTGGCCTCCTCTCATTAGTGAGACTTCACTCCCTGAGCTCAATGTGAAGCCATTACCAAATGGCATCAGCTGTTGGAGCAACTGCCACCTTCTCTTCTAGTTACTTGCTCAAGTGTCAGTCTCTCTGCCGTCCTGGGAGCCCCGGGGAGACAGAAGATACGCCCCTGGAAGCCTCGGGTTTGGTGTGGTACCTGGCGTTGAGAAGGTAGGTAATCCGTGGTTGTTATAATAGTTGTGAAACTACGAACGGCCTAGGGAATAATATGTTGAATATTTTTTAAGTTTATTCATTCTAGATACTAAATTTCTTTACTTTCATTTGAAAAAAGAAACAAAGTAGCAGCAGCATTTTTTAGGTGTATGGTTCCCGATGTCTGACTTTGACATTTCCTCTGTCCAAGTTTCTAATCACCGGTGCTGCCTGACTTCTGCACAATACTGGCTGCTCTTATTCTCCATAATGAGCCCGCTGTTCTGCAAGACTCTGACTCACGAAAGGAACACAAATTATCTGGGAGCTGCACAGTGCCTTGGGCCTGGTAGGCATTCGCACTGACTATAATGTTCCACTAAAGATACCTCAGACTGATACCCTCAGAGATGGGTACAAGGGACTCCCACGGAGTGTGAACAAAACGTGGCTGATGACCCCATAATACAGTCTCCTGTGGTTAATATTTATAACTTTCTTCATTCACAATAGCCCACAGCAAGGTTTTATGTATAAAGGAATCTGATTAAATAAAATCTGCTCTATTCATTGGAGTTTCACACAGAGTAGACTAGGTATTGCCATGGGGAGAAAATTCAGGAGCCTTAAAAAATTAGTATTATTTAAAACACAAATTACAGATACCTATGATATATAAAGTCCTGGTGATGTAGTGATTTATGTACTGGGCTGCCAACGGAAAGGTTAGCCATACAAACCCACCAGTCACTCTGCTGGGGAAAAAAGAAAGAAATGAGGCTGTCTGCCCCTCTAACGATTTACAGTCTCAGAAGCCCGGAAGGGCCATTTGACTCTGTTCTACCGGGTCGCGATGAGCCAGAATTGACTTGCTGGTAGTGGATTTGGTTGGCTTATGTATAGTCTGGGAGAAAGACGTAGCAATCTGCTTTTATAAAGAAACTCCATCGGGTCATTCCGTCCTGCCTTATAGCATCACTGTGAGTTGGAATTGACTTGACAGCAATGGCTTTATGTGGTTTTTGTCTTGCTTCGTCTTATGTATAGTATACATTTTAGTTGAACAATGTAGATTGTGTGTCTTTGGAAGGAGAGAGGGTTTTACACGTCCACAGGAACATCCAGATGAATAGATACCAAGCAATTAATGGGGATAGAATTTGGGGAGTGGGGTAGGAGGTCCCCAAGAAGTGGTAAGCCTTTCGATTTATACATTTTTATATTGCTTGAATGTTTCACAAGTTTGTAAGAAGACTCAAAAGAGGGTCTTGGTGGTCGACTTTTCAAAATGAGCCTTTGGAAAATGCTAAGGATCATGATGGTGTGATTCACCACGTTGGTGAGAATGACACGGGACCAGGCTCCATTGCACCCCAGGCACGGGGTCCCCTGGTGGAAGGTGGCTGTGAAGGGAGCTAACAGCAATATCATCACGCATGTATAGAATCAGCAAGCCACATGGGAATCACAGGGCAATGATCTCTTAACTGATCAAGCCTGGTCTCACCTCGGTCCTAACCAGCTGCATCCCCTTAGTCAAGTCCCTGCAATTTCTGGGCTTCAATTAAGAGCCTGGAAGAACCCATGGAGCGCACTTCTACTCTACACACCTGGGGCAGGTCAAACAACAGCAGTGGCGTTTGAAGAGAGTAAAACCAATTTTCTTTCTGTAACGTTCTTCCGAAGCTCAAAGTTCCTACTTAAAGAAACAAAACGTATGTAAACCCACTGCCATAAATCAATTCCAATTCACAGCGAGCCTGGACAGGGTTTCCAAGGCTGTAAATTTTCACAGAAGCAGACAGCCTCCCAAGAAGTGACCAGTGGGTTTGAACCACCGATCTCACAGTTGGCAGTCCACTGCTTACCTGACAGCTGCACCAGGGCTCCTAAATTTATGCACATGCCCATTAAAAACTCCGACTCAGCAGCTGTGACCTAAATATATTTCCTTGATGAATCAAAGAGTTCAAACATTTGAAGCAGAATCCATGGGCTTTTGTTCTCATCTACTGAGCCTTTATGCCCCAGGGCAGATTTTCCAATAACTATCTCCACTTGCTTGCCCTGAACTGTTCTTGATTCTCTGACACTGCCTGGTTCACATCAGCTCCTTTCCTGACCGTCCTCCCAGAGCATGCTGCTCGCTTAACGAGAACTGCAGAACAGAAGGGATGCCCCAAGGTACCAAGAATTGCAACTAGCTTTGGGCCACAGCCTCTGCACATATTTCTAACTCTCTGTCCTCTTTGGAGGCACCTAGGCAGTGTACTGGTTATCAGTTGGACTGCAATCCACATGGTCGCCAGTTTGAAACCACCAGTAGCTCTGCTGGAGAAAGGCTGGACTTTCTACTCCCTTAAACAGTTAAAGTCTTGGAAACCCCACAGGGGTCACTATGAGTCAGCATTAACTTGATGGCAGCAAGGTTTCTTTTGATAAAAAAAAAGGAACTACAATAGCATTTGCTATGGAGATCAGTTATCCAGTCATTGAGTGAGAAAGAGAGAGAAAGGAAAGAAAGAAGACAAAAACTATATAACAAGCTTTAGGGGGAAGAACAAAATGATTCGTGTTGAACTGAACTAATTACTTAAATAGTCAAGTGTGTGTTACTATATCAACACCAGGAGACCTCATGTAAACCCAGGAAAGCTGAAAATGAGTTATATTTCAGTTCTGTTTAATATTCAGTTCAGTTCTGTTTACAAGTAAATATAATTTCCACCCAGTCTAACAGATTGTGTTTACTCATCAGAAGGAGTTGGACTAATAAATAAACATGCTTAAATACCTTATTTTAAATGATTTGACTACCATTGGAAGAAATACAGCCTGGAGCACCAGTACATTAAAATTGTCCATAGTCACGTTTACACGGGTCTCGTGAATCTTCATAAAGACTGGCTTGTGCAGTTCATCAAAGGAGGTTTGTGGGTAGTGGGGCCATTGAGCTGGGATTGTGCAGGCACCCCTGGCCACACCTCTTGCTGGAAAAGTGTCTCGATGACTTCACGAGAAATGTCCAGTGGAAGGTGGCATATGCTCTGGGATTCCCAGCAGTCCTGAGTGAGAGGTGTCAAAGTTCACAGCCACTGCCACCTTGTGCTAGGACAAGCCACCTAACCTTTCTGGGACTTGGTTAGAAACAGTGCCACAGAGATACGGTCACAAAGGAAGAATGCAAGTAGTGTCAGCACTCAATCACTATTAGTCTCCTCTCTTCCAAACTGAGACTGTTTCCAAAGCCACTGGATACCTGGGGACACTTGGGAACTGTTGTGGGTTCGAATAAATGACAGCCACTATAAAGTCTTGATAATTAAGAAGAGTCTTTATTCAGTTATAACTAGACTGCTAGACTCTAAAAGTGATTCTTTGATTGCAGTCCCGAGTTGACATTTCAGTCCATCTTTTAAGGCAAAAAAACCCTCATTTATCCTTTGTCTAAGACTTAAGCAAGCGTGGAAAGAATCAGAAAACAAAATTAATGTTATGATTCTTAAGGGTTAGGGAACATTATGGGGTACAGCATTGATCATAACATTCTGGTAACTTCAGGAAGAGTAAGCCTGCATTGCAAGGTGCATTCCTTATCATAAAAGAAACAGTACTAAAATCGACTAACATCCTGGTTACCATAACAAGATTAACTACACCATTCTGATGACAACACCAAAAGGAGCAATATTAAAACAAACAATATACTGAAGAATAGTCTAAACTAATTGTCGTGTCCTGACCCTGGGAACATGAGAGTACGTTCTAAAATCAATCGCTAGTGGGACTTTCCAAGCCGGGAGCAGGAAGAACGCAGCTGAAAAAGGGAGTTTCTTTTGCTAGTCTGCCTCAGAACCATCTGAGATTTCTGACCGGATGATTCCGCTGAGACATAACCAACGGCCACATGGCCCTACGTCACGGTTCTCAACCTGTGGGTCGCGACCCCTTGGAGGGCCAAATGACCCTTTCACAAGGGTCGCCCAATTCATACCAGTAGCAAAATGACAGTTATGAAGTAGCAACAAAATAATTTGATGGTTGGAGGGTCGCCCACAAGGTAAGGAACTGTATGAAAGGGTCGAGGCATGAGGAAGGTGGAGAACCACTGTCCTAAGCAAAAGGCCTAAGGTCTGGGAACTGAAAGCAATGCCTCCTTCCAACCCTCAAAAGAATGTCATGCAAACGGGGCATAAGCAAACGTGAAGAGAGCTGATGGTGCCCGGCTATCAAAAGATATAGTGTCTGG
>NW_022103909.1:6560244-6561734 GCF_000313985.2 Echinops telfairi | reverse complement strand
CAAAATAATAATAATCTATAAATTATCAAGGGTTCATGAGGGAGGGGGAATGAGGAGGAAGGGGGGAAATGGGGAGCTGATAGCAAGGGCTCAAGTAAAAAAATGTTCTGAGAATGATGATGGCAACAAATGTACAAACGTGCTTGACACAATGAATGTATGTACGGACTGTGATAAGAGTTGTACAAGCCCCAATAAAATGATTTTTTTAAAATAGCAAACAACCAAAAAAAAGGAAGACGAAAAAGAGAGGGGTAGTTTACACATGAATTGCCCTTAAGGGCCCTTACTAACCTGCATTCTTTTGTGATGTTAAAACAGATACCTCAGGCCAAGCAGAGACCTGTCAGAGGGAGCAGAGGAGGGGAGGGACCCACAAGGAAAAGCGTTCTCCTGACAGTCCTGCCTAAATGGGGCTATATGAGCTTGCCTACTTCAGTTATTAATATACAGATAAAGGGGGCAGGGGAGAGACTTACAGAACATCCCAGATTTTGCCATTAGAAAATGGTTCAGAGAGGCGCCGTGGCTTCTTCACAATCCCGCCGCTTGTTAGGGGCAGGGCTAGTATTAGAACTGCGGCATCCTCCCCCTGGGTCGGGGGAGGAGGCAACCCCTGGTATACCCTGAGGACAGCAATGTGGATGGGATGCTAGCACCCCAGCAAACAACCCCATGGAGGACCTGGTTTCTTTGTTATGATAATGAGGCTACAACAATGCAGGGCGTGTCTTAAATCCAATCACTTTTGAGAGAAACAAAGGGCAGGTTTGGCACCAAAGCAAGGCAGCGCAGAAGAGATGGGCGAAGACAGAGACCAGGGCATCTGACCATCGCCAGAGAAGAGGAGCAGAGCTAAACAAGCACCTTTCCCCAGAGTCAACCAAAGAGGAAGCCTTCCCTTACAGCTGGCACCCTACATTGAGATCTCTAGCCTCCTAAACTAGGAAAGGCGCCCTGGTGGCTTAGAGTTTATGTGCTGGGCTGGAATTGGCAAGGTCAACAGTTCGAAACACCAGCCGCACGTCAGGAGAAAACCCAGGCGTTCTACTCCAGGTAACAGTTCCGCCTGAGTCTCTGTGAGTTGGCAAGGACTTGATGGCGGTGGGTTTGAATTTTCTTTTGCTATTTGAAACTAGGAGAAAATACAGTTCTCCTCATGAAAGCCCCCAGTTGTGGTATTTCTGTCGGAGCAGCACTAAGAAAATAAGGCACATGCCAAACGCCACCTCCGAGCCTACTTCTAGAAAACCCAGCCTGCCACATGGCCACATCCAGGGCTCAGATGGCTGGCAAGTGTCATGTTTCCATTTGTGGCCATGTGTGTCCTCACAGTATTCCCACAACTGGCTTAGCACAGGATCTAGGGCACAGGAGACAGGCCAAAATATTGAGAGAATGAATGAATGACAGGGACCTCCAGAGAAAAGAGGTTATCAAGAAATATAATTAAGTATACTGACTAAATTATGGGGCCCTGGTGGTGTAGT
>NW_022103909.1:6550507-6557593 GCF_000313985.2 Echinops telfairi | reverse complement strand
AGGGAAGGAGGGCAATGGAACAAGGGAGAGAGGACGGGAGAGGAGAGGGGGGAGAGGGGAGCCAGAGAGAGGGGTCAGAGAGGGAGGTCAGAGAGGATGGTCTGAGCTCTTTCTCTTTTTTGAAATCATTTTATTGGGGGTTCATACAACTCTTATCACAATCCATACATACATCAATTGTGTCAAGCACATTTGAACATTTGTTGCCCTCATCATTCTCAAAATATTTGTTTTCTACTTGAGCCCTTGGTATCAGCTCCTCATTTTCCCCCTCCCTCACATGTCCACTCCCTCATGAGCCCTTGATAATTTACAAATTATTATTTTGTCATATCTTGCACTGTCCAATGTCTCCCTTCACCCACTTTTCTGTTGTCTGTTCCCCAGGGAGGAGGTTATATGTAGATCCTTATGATTGGTTCCCCCTTTCTACCCTACCCTCTTTCCACCCTCCTGGTATCACCACTCTCAGCACTGGTCCTGAAAGGATCATCTGTCCTGGATTCCCTGTGTTTCCAGTTCCTATCTGTACCAGTGTACATCCTCTGGTGTAGCCGGATATGTATGGTAGAATTGGGATCATGGCCATCATCATTTTCAAAACATTTTCTTTCTACTTGAGCCCTTGGGATCAGCTTCTCATTTTCCCCCTCCCTTAAGTCTCAAATTGACAACAGATTATGTAACTACCACACCCCTCTATTGCTGCTGTTTCCCGGTCTTGCTGTGGGAACCGGGTTGTCATTGGACAGCCATGCCTCCAGCGACCTTCCTTTTGCCTCAGCTGCTGCCTCCCAGATCATCTCAGCCTCATGCCAGGAGACTTGAGGGAGGGAGTCCTCTCCGCCCAGGTGGGGTGGCCAGTGGCAGCCGTGCCTCAGATTAACCACCACCCTGAATGTTCCAGGCTCATCACCACTCGTGGCAACAGAAAAGCAGGATCTCATGGAATCTTCCCTCCCTTCCTCACTGCCTTTAAGTCCCTCTGACTCAGTAGGAGTGCTCCCATAGGACCTCCTCATCATTCCCCTCACAGAGCCGCCGGCGGATTCAAACCCCTGACCTTTCGGTTTGCTATGGGCCACTTTGGCTGCTGTGCCACCAGGGCTCCTTAGTCCAGTGAAAAATATTATCTGAAGTCTCCTTTGAAGTGTGAGTAAACCAAAAGCGCTAAAGGAATTCGAAAGAGATGAAGAGTCCTAAGTATGGAATCAGGATCCAATCGAGAGGTCCTGTCTCAGGGGCTGCAGGGGTGAGGGTGATGAGGGAGACAAGACACCCTTGGGTAATGAGTTTCCTAGAGCTGCTAGAACAAGGTACCACAGGCCTAAAACAACCGAAATTCATTGTCTCCTACTTCAGGGGCCAGAAGTCTGAAGCCAGGGGTCTGAAGGACCAAGCTCTCTCTGGACACTCGAGGACAGTGGTTCTCAACCTTCCTCAGGCCGCAACCCTTTCATACAGTTCCTCATGTTGTGGTGACCCCCCCAACCATCAAATTATGGTCGTTGCTACTTCATAACTGTAGTTTTGCTACTGTTATGAATCATCATTTAAATATGATATGCAGGATGTATTTTCATTGTTACAAATTGAACATCATTCAAGCGTAGTGATGAATCACAAAAACAATATGTAATTATCTATTGTGAAATATTTATTTCTAAGGGCAAGTAAATGAAAGTTTGTCTTGAAGCATGGTGTAGTATGGGTAACAGTCTTTACGCGGGGTACTCATGTGGGCCTATCTGCATGTGGGCGGACCCAACTGGAAACGGATAGAGGAGCATTGTATCAGTTCCTAAGACCACCGGAAATAAGTGTTTGCCGATGGTCTTAGGCGACCCCTGTGAAAGGGTCGTTTGACCCCCAAAAGGGTTGCGGCCCCCAGGTTGAGAACCGTTGCTCTAGGGTCAGGTCTTCTCTTGCCTCTTCCAGCTTCTGGCAGCTCCCAGTAACCCTTGGCATTCCCTGGCTCATGGATGCATCGTCCCGGTCTCTGCTTCTGTCTTCATTGACTGTCTTCCATTTGTGTCTCTGGCCCTCTTTTTATACGGACACCCCTCAAAAGACTCCCCCTACACGACATGGCCTCGTGTTAACAGATAGCAACTTCAAAGACCCTATTTTTAAAGAAGGCCATATCAATACAGCAGGTTAGGTAGGACTTCAACATCTCTTTTAAAGAGCACAATCTAACCCTAAACAGCCCCCTTTGAAGTAAATGCATATCAAGTACACCTTCTGTGTGCACGGGAGCCAGAGGGAAGAGTAGATATGTTGAAAAGACTACACGGGATGGTCAGTATCAGGAGGCAGGTGACTCCCAGGAAGCACTAGGGTAATGAATGATAGGTATCGCCATGAGTTCTTGCAGCATCCCTAGAGGAAATTATTTTCTCCCCCCACTTGTCCATGAGGAAACAGGGGCTTCCTCAAGTTAAGATGTGCCCAAAGCCGCCCGGCTAGAAAGTAAAGTTGCTGGGAGAAGAATCGGTTCCCAGCCCTGAGCCCTTCCCACACACCTCAGCTTCCTGTGTGCCACCCTCGGGTGTGCCCTTACCTGTGCTCCGAGCTTATCGCTTTACTTAAGGCACACAAGAGCCTGGCGAGAATGGCATGACAACACGGCGCATTAAAAGTCATCTAACAATAGTGCTGTGAGCCTTCCCCGTGAAGCGCGTGCACCTTTAGTTTTCAGTGCTTGCGTGGACAGCAAGATCTGGGCTCCCTGAGGACAGGCAGGCAGGACACACAACATCCCTTTTCACCGTCACTCAATTCTGGGTCCGGAAAGATCTAGATTAGAAATTAGGGAGCATATAAGATGGGGGTGAAAATTAAAGTTCTCTGAGCGTCTTTAAAAGAAGAAGAGCTATTTCTCATTTGGTTCCGCCAGTCCAGGTAATAAGCAAGGCCGCGGGTCAGCTGTGGGCACCATTAGAGCATAATGAAGACTCCCAAGACAGCCTCTCAGGACCTTAACTTTGCGCACCTGGAGTTGCCATGGAGGTAATTTTAAATAATGTTTTAATTTCTTTATCTCACCATGACAGAATTATGTGTCTAAAGATCCTTTATGGCATTATGTTCTCAGAATTAACTGTGAATCCCCAGTGAGACTGCCCCCAAGCTGATCCAGTCACAGAATAAAATAAATTGGAAAAGTCTTAAGCCTAATAATGTGTCTGAGTTTGACTCAGTTTAATAAAAGTTTGAGAATAAAAACCTTCTATACTGACTGTCCCACTCACTCACTGTCTCACTCACTCACTGCCTCTCTCTCTCACTCACTCATTGTCTTACACTCTCACTGACTCACTCATTGACTCACACACTCTCACTCACTGATTCACTCTCTCACTGTCTCACTCTCTCACTCACTCATTGACTCACACTCACTCACTCACTGCCTCACTCTCTCACTCACTGCCTCACTCTCTAACTGTCTCACTCACTCACACTGCCTCACTCTCTCACTCACTCAATGTAGTAAGAAGAAAAAAAAAACCTTCTATACTAAACTAAACATGTAAAATCTCACTTTGGGCTGGGGGTGGGGATGGGAAGGTAGACTAGATTCTCAAAGAAGTCTAAGGGCAAGGATTTCAGAATGTTTAAAGATGCAGCTTATAAGGAGACCAGGTTTACCTTCCTTCGTGCATCCTTTTTTTAAATGTAGTTTTCTGTGTTTGAGCTATAGTTGACAATAAAACATTTTCCGTAGCCTACCATGAACAAACAAGGGTGCCAACCTCCCAGGTTTAAGACCTTTGGATCTGTTTTATTCATGACTGGTACTCTGTTCCCAGAAGGATGATTGGCACATGGCAGGCACCCAATAAATACAAGCATGTGTTGAGCGTTGTTGAAGGTGGTTTGCTGCTCTTGGCCCTAGCTGTCCTCCGGTTGGTTCCAACTCACTTTGACCCCCGTGTGCCAAAGGGCTTTTCCAGCAGTGACGTTGGGGGGCAGATTGCCATGCTTGTCTCCCCGGTGCCTCTGGGTGCGTTTAAACCACCAGCGTGTCAACTCGTAGTTGACAGCTTAACCACGTGTGCCATCCAGACTGCCTTTGAAGATTTCACGGATGAAAAGCATCCGTGTATCCCCTCATTGACAGCGGTAAACACTGTTAATTAGATGCCTACTATGTGTACAAGACAGTGTCTTCACACTGCAGTAGAGATGCCATCTATGCCCTCGTGGAAGCCATATTTTAAGTGAGGAAACAACTTTCAAACAACCCCTTGTTCCCCTCTTTATTGTAGCTTTTGTAAACACCTTCACTCATACAAGAGCATATAGGGCCAGAGGACTTCAACCTTCTATAAGAAAGAGGAGAGTAGAATTTAACTACGTTAAGTTCTTCATTGCAAGTATCTTTTTGCAACAGCATAAATGACAACTGTACACATGGGCCTCGCCAAAATGATTGCACAGGAGTCAAACTGACTAATCACACAATTATTAAGACCATCCGTGAAATACTAAGACAAACTGCAGGCCCCTAATAGAAGGCATAAATTACTACTGAACGTAATGAAAACCATGCGCACTGAAGAAGACAGAATACCTGACTTGAATGGTTACAAACCTGGTCGGTCGATTCCCCCCTCTGACGCATGTTGGGCCTGATTTGGTTGTCAACATTTTCGGTTTGTTTGTTTTTGACACTGGGGTTTATGTCAGATGTGTTTTGTTGAAGCCTACTACGCACAGGTGTATTTCGGTGTTTTCAGATGTATCTCGGTTGTACTTTGTCATTGGGGGTAACCCTCTTGAAGTTTTGTTATATGTTTTCTGTCTATGAAACCCAGGACTAATGAACCTACAGAGACAGCAAGTAGAATAAGGGTGCCTGGGGGGGTACAGTAGGGAGGGGGGATTAAAGGGGCCCGATGTCAAGGAGTTCAAGTGGGAGATAATGTTTTGAAACTGATTGTGGTAACAATTGCTCACGACTGCTTGATGTGCTTGAGCAATGGAACAATGATATCTGTATTAGCTCCCAATAAAATAGTTTTGGGGGGAAAAATTTTTTAAAGAATATAAAATAAAGAACTGGGACCTACTAAAAATACATTTATGCACATAAAAGACAATCAAAAGAGTCAGCAGAGAACCCACAGATTTGGAAAAAATATTCAGTACCGATACATGAGATGAAGCGTTAATTTCCAAAATCTATGGAAAACTGTATCTTAACAAGGAAGATATAAATAATGCAAGAAAAAATAGGCACAAGACATGAATAGACAATTTGTGAACGATAACATTCAGGCAGCAAACAAACATATAAGAAATGTTCACAATCATTATCAATAAGAGAAATACAAATTAAAACAAAATATCACCTCACCCTGACACCTTGGGCTAAATTTAATAAAACAGAATACAACAAATACTGGAGAGGGTGTGTAGAGAAAGCAATGCTTTTATATTGCTGAAGGGACAGTGGAATTATACAACCACCATGGGGATCAATATGGCTCACCCTTAAACAATGCAAATCCATGATCATTCAGTGACGGCTCGACTGGGCGGATACCCGAGAGAAATCAAGCATATAGCACAAACAGGCAGATGTAGACCTATGCTGATTGCAGCAATTTCCACAATAGCAAAAACATGGAAATAACTGAGAACCCCAGGCGCAGAGGAATGGATAAACAAGCTCTGCTACTTTCATATTATGGAATTTTACACATCAATAAAAAGCAACAATAAATCTCTTAGATACCAAGACATGGACAAAATTAGATAGAGAGCATTATGGTTAGCAAACTCAGTCAATCTTGCAAATATAAATAATATCCCTGTTGTTATAAGGCCCAAGAGGGAAGAAACATGGCTTACCCTGTAATATGCAAGACCTTGAGGGCCGTGAGGAGCCCAGGGACAGGATGAGAACAGGGGGAGGGGAAATGGAGGGTTGAAGAGCACATTGTTGTAGATTTCATTTCTTGGTTTTGTGAGAGGGGCTGTGTAATATGTGTGCAGCATGTTTCTTTAAAAAAACAAAGAAAAGTCTTTCCAGATTCCTGATCCCTCAAACTTGAATAGTGGTTTGAATGGCTTTAAAAAAAATAGGAGGGAAAAGTAAAATGGAAATGAACTTGGAGTTTTTAGTGACAAACAAGTTCATGTCAAACAAGCAAAAAAGGAACTCAAGATTGATCAAAGACCAAAATGTAGATAAATCCCAGAACTATAAAGATCATCAATGAGACAATGGGACAAACTTCGAAGTCCTACCGCAGGGTTTTGATGCACTATCAAATATAATGGTATAGATGCACTATCAAATATAATGAAGGAAACACACACAATTGATGACAAAATAGATGACTGGGACTTACTAAATATAAGAAACGTATGTGTGTCAAAAGTCTTTATCAAAAAAGGAAAAAGAGAGCCCAAGGGGGTTGGGGGTTGGGGGGATTTGACCACCGCACAATGAACAAAGGACTAATGTCTCAAATCTATAGAAACCTGTAACACCTCAATAGGGAAAAGATGAAAAACCAATTTAAAATGGACAAAGAACACGAACAGACAGCTCACCAAGGATGACACTAAAACAGCCAACATACATATGAAAAAATGTCCACAAGCCATTTGGAGACACAAATCGAAGCAAAACAAAATAACAGAAATTCACAAATGCTGGAGAGACTGTGGAGAGATTGGAAGCCTCACACACTGCGGGCGGGACTGTCAATTATGTCCAATCCCTGTGAAATGCGATCTATGGTGCTACCTCAAACAACTGGGAATTCCATATGAGCCAGCACTCCCTCGGCTGGGTACATGTCCTAAACAAATAAGAATCATCGCAGGAACATGCACATGCACACTCCTGTTCATTGCAGCACTGTTCACATAGCAGAAAGATGGACACCATCTAAGTGCCCGTCAGTAGAAGAACGGATAAACTCTGGTACATACGCACAATGGTGTTGGGAGCCGGCCCTAGCAGACATTCTCAAGGTCCTTCAGTGACCGGCCCTAGTGGAAAATTACTGGCAGGTGGTTATGCCTTAAAAGATATCTTAGTCACCAAAGCTTCCTTGTTCTATGAAA
>NW_022103909.1:6549067-6550407 GCF_000313985.2 Echinops telfairi | reverse complement strand
TTGGAAGCTTCATGCACTGCTGGCGGGACTGTCAATTATGTCCAATCCCTGTGAAATGCGATCTATGGTGCTACCTCAAACAACTGGGAATTCCATATGAGCCAGCACTCCCTCAGCTGGGTACATGTCCTAAACAAATAAGAATCATCGCAGGAACATGCACGTGCACACTCCTGTTCATTGCAGCTCTGTTCACATAGCAGGAAGATGGACACCATCTAAGTGCCCGTCGGTAGAAGAACGGATAAACTCTGGTACATACGCACAATGGAATACTACGGATTCAGTTGGGGGGAAATAATGAAACCAGGAAGCACCTCATGACATGGATGGACCCGGAGAACATCATTATAAAACCGTGAAATTAACCAATCTCAAAGGGGCAAGCATGATATGAGACCACTGATACAAGAGGTGCATCCACAAGATAAAGATTTTCAGACCATGCTTCTGCATCAGTGATTATGCTGCGATCTCCCACCTGCGTCTGGTCTTGAGCCACGATTTCTCCACCCATCAAGGCTAGGGGTCTTCCTTCTCTTGGATGATCTTCTTTTGGTTCATTTCAACATTTTTAAAAAATTGTGAATTAGGTGGAGATTTTTATTCCAGATCATCAAGTTTGTATTCAACAGTTTAAACTCCTCAGCGAACTACCCAATTATTTGCCCTTCACCTGTCCCTCGATTTCCCTTCTCCCTCTTGTGGATTGCTCTTTTCCATTTCACCTAAATAAACACCGAGCCCGTTGCTTTTCCTTCCCTCCCTTGACAGCCTGCGTCCCCTTGGCGATCTCCAGAGTCCGTTCCCTTTGGTCTGAACGTCTTATTTTTATCCAACTTTCACCTGTAAAAAAAAATTCCTCACAACTGGACCCATAAGCAGCATCATGATAACTGGAGAAATGATTGAAGTTGCCACCTGGAGCCTCAGCCAGCGTCATGGAGGCAGCAGCCCAGAAGTCAAGCGGCATATTGTATTGGGCACATCTGCCGCCCAAGACCTCGTGGAAGTGTTAAAGCGTGAAGATGTCACTTTAAAGACCAAGGTGGGCTGACCCAAGCCCTGGGATGTCCAATCACCTTATATGCATGTGGAAGTTGGATAAAGCAGAAGGAAGCCAGAAGAAGAACTGGTGAATTCTTGGTGGTACTGAAGAAATAAACTGATAGTGCCCAGGACGGACAGAATAACAAACAAATCTGTCTTGGAAGTACAGCAAAAACGTTCCTTCGAAGCTAGGATGACAAGACTTCATCCCACATGCTTTGGGCATGTTCTCAAGAGAAACCAGACCCTGGCAAAGGATCTCATGGTTGGTAAAGTAGAGGGGCAGTACA
>NW_022103909.1:6500440-6548967 GCF_000313985.2 Echinops telfairi | reverse complement strand
GTGAGCAGACAATGCCTGCATGATGGTTTCCCTGTGCTAGGCCGGTTGAATAGAGAAACAAATCCAGGGACACTCCTGTATGTGTCAGAGACACATATCATATCATTTCTCAAGAGAAACCAGACCCTGGCAAAGGATCTCATGGTTGGTAAAGTAGAGGGGCAGTACAGAAGAGGAAGACCTGGACCAGATGGGCTGGCACACTGGCTGTGCACGACAGCAATTTTGAGGATGCTGGTGCAGGACCAAGCCGTGTCTTGTTCTTTGGTACAGAACGTTGCTCTGAGTCAGAGCTGACTTGATAGCATCTCACAACAACAACAACAACGAGGCATGAGAAGCTGGGACCTTCCAAGGAGAGGGAGCAAAGAGATAATGCTCAATAAATATGCCTGGGGATTCAATGAATAAGGGATTGCTAGATCACGCCAGTGTTGAATTCAGACCCAAATCTAGCAGGTGGCTTCTCTGTAGCACACCCACAGCAGAAAGGAAATCCTTTTGCTTTTTTGGACACCTTGAAATCTGAAGGATTGTTTATTTCAGGTTTCTAAACTCTTTGAAGCTTCAGCTTCCTTCACTAAGAAAACAGCCAGTTCTGGGTTGTTTGTCTTAAGCAGTGGATAGCATAGTAGATGCCTAGTCCTTTCCAAGCAGACATCTGCTGCTTCTCAGGGAGGGGGGGGGGGGGGGGGGAAAAAAAGATCTGCAACCTGGGCCCCTGCCTTGGCCGCAGCATCTGTCACCTTTCCAAAACTTACAGGAGTAGAGGTGCCGTGGACTCCTCTCTGATTTGTTCCTTGCTCTAAGTGCTGCACTTGTAGCCACTCACTTCATCTTTGCCATTTCCAGAATATTCTCGGTGTTGCCATGGCTGTTAGGTGCCACGGAGTTGACTACAACCCATTACAGCCCTGTGCGCCACAGAACAAGACACTGCTTGGTCCTCACCATCAAGGTCATGCCCAAACTCATCATTGCAGCCACTACATCAACGCAGCTTGTCGGGGGTCTTCTTTTTCTGCTCCTCGACTTTACCAAGTGTCATGATGGCTTTTTCCAGGAGCTGGTCTCTCCTGGTATCACGTTCAAAGTGTGTGAAATGATGTCTTGCCATCTTGCCTCTTTGGAGAATTCTGATTGTACTTCTTCCAAGACAGGTTTGTTTATTCTTTCGGCCGTCCACAACACTTTTCCATGTTCCTCACCAGCACCATAATTCAAATGCATCCTTCTTTATGGGGTCTTCCTTATTCAATGTCCAATTTTCATATGCAGAGGAGGTGATTGAAAATGTCATGCTTGGGCCAGGCGCACCTTAGTCCTCCAAGTAAAATCCTTGCTTCCCAACACTTTCAAGAGGTCTGGTGCAGCAGATGGACCCAGTGCCACGCATCCTTGATCTCTAGACTACTGCTCCCACGAGTATCAACTGTGGATCCAAGCAAGACAAACTCCTTGACAACTTAGTCTTTTTTTCCATTTATCTTGATGCTTAGTTGTAAGGGTTTTTGTTTTCTTTCCACTAAATTGTGGTCCATATTGAAGGGCGCAATCCTTGGTCTTCATCTTCAAGTATTTCAATTCCTCCTCAGCCTCAGCAAGCATTGTGGTGGCGTCTGCGTACTACCCGTTGTAACAGCCTTCTTCCAATCCTAATGCCACACTCTTTTTCACACAGCCTAACTTCTCTAATGACTTGCTCAGTTTACAGATAGAACAAGGATAGTGAGAGGCTACAACCATGATGCACACCTTTCCTGATTTTAAACCCTTGTTCTGTTCACACAACTGCCTCTTGATCCATGTGCAGATGTAGCAGGAACACAATGGAGTGCTCTGGAATTCCCATTCTTCTCAAGACTTTCCATGGTTTATTATGATCCATAGAGTCAACTAATGGCTAGAACTGTAAAATGAAGAATGTGAAGAGTGTGTTCCTCAGAAAAATCAACTATATGAGGCCAACGAGGCAACGTTTGCCCAAAACCAAAGCTGGGGAGACAGGGGATGGAGACAGGGAACCCATGGAGGAAGCAGGGAGCAGGGAGCAGACTGACACATTCTGGGGACTTCAGCCAATATTTCAGAAAAAATACATAGCGCATGAGTGACCTATCAGGAGAGAAAACTAATTTGGTATGTACATTTTCACCTAAAACCAAATAAAATGTTCTATACTGAACAAGAGTTAGGCGAGTGTGACAGTTAGGTTTAAATCAACTTGGGTAGACCAGGCTTCTCCCATGATAGGACCTAACATCATGTGGTCAACTTCTAGGAAGCAGCCAAGTCATTGTGGGAACAATTGTCCTTCTTATCTGGTCTCAGCCTTGATACGATCGAGGGAGGTTCCACTCAGGGTGTGGCCCACTCTTAGTACAGATTGACAGTGTGTGGAAGCTAATGGACTTCTACTGCTGGATGTAGAGCCTGCAGCTCATTCGTTGACCTCCTGGGATAGCACGTGCTGATCCCAGGAACCATCAGTGGGCTACCGACCTTGGACTCATTCAGCCTATCTCAGATTCAAGCAGCTCTGCATCCACAACCTGTGGTCTCCCAGCTTCATCTTTCTGCTTCCTGTCAGCCCCTGCAGCTGCAGGAGTCAGGAGAAGCCTCCCACTGACATCTGACCCATGGACTTGGACAGGACTGAGCTTACCCACATCTACAACTGTGTGAGTCGTTTGTTGATATAAATCTGTCTACATACCAGAGATACATGCAAACGTCACTGGTTTTGCTTCTCCGGAGAACCCAGCCTAACACAGTGAAGTTAGTTACATAATTTAAAAGTTAACTTAAAAACACAGGAAGATAGCCACTCTGGTCTTGAGAAAGCTATTTTAGGCAATCATCGTATTTATTACATTGAGTCTTTCTCTCTTATTCCCCCAAAACATATCTGTACACTTCTATTATAATAGTAAATCAGTTCTAAATGATCCATTGCTATTTTAAAATTTTTAAAATAAATCTTTTAGTTAAAAAAAAAAGATATTTCCAGTTTAGCCATGAAGAATGCTGGGCCATCTCACCTGAGTGATGAAAGAACATGGTGGGCGGTGTGGGGGAAAGAAGTGGGGAGTCCAGGCCCCAGCCTGACTCAGAAGAGGTGAGCAGACAATGCCTGCATGATGGTTTCCCTGTGCTAGGCCGGTTGAATAGAGAAACAAATCCAGGGACACTCCCGTATGTGTCAGAGACACATATCATATCATAGATCAATTGCAGATTAAGAAAACACTCCAGCCCAGTCCAGATCACGTTCTTAAGTCCGATATTAGCCTATATGTCTGACACTAGTCTATAAATTCTTCTTCAGACTCACACAGCGCATGTAATGATGCCAACTGCAGGAAGATCGCAGGTCGGTGGATGAAAAGTCTTGTGGATCCAGTGGTGGTGGAAGCATCTCAGTGCTGGCGAGGGTCTCCACGTGGCTCCTCAACAGAAAGGTGAAGCAGAGACAGAGTGGCCCACCTCCAGAGAGAGAGAGAGGAAGTTCCAAGCATCTTCACGAGAAGGTCACGGAGGTGTCATCACACTGGAGCCTGATTGACAGGCTAAACTCCATGCCTTCACTCTGTTTATCAAGTTGACATGAAATTATGTAACTACCAACATTATCATATGCTAGTTTCCTGACCAGGAACCTTGAAAGACATCATCAACAACCACGAGTGCTTGGGGGAGGGCAGGAACGGCATGGGATTGGCAGCGTGGCAGCTTTTAGCTCCATTACTTCCTCAGAGCATGGTCTTGAGCAGTTAGCCTATTCTCTTTAGGCCTCAGTTTCCTATCTTGTAAGATGGAGATAGCACCATCAATCTTGCTGACAAATAGGTCAGTGTGTACATTATTTGTAGATGTTCTTACCTTACAAAATCCAACCTTACAATATCCAACCAGGATATTGTTCAGGGAGTGGCCCACCCCCTTTGAACAGGCCCCGTGCATCCCCTGCTCCCTAGGGAGCACAGCCTTTTCTGTGGCCACACCAGACGAGTGACAGCAATTGTTGATTGGCATCCCCAGTCCCGCTTCTCTTCTTCATAACTCATCTTCCTACAGACCAGAAACATGTGCACTGAGATGAACGGCACCTCGCTATGAAATGAATGACAAGTAGTTGACTCAGTTAATAAGGACAGACCACACCTACCCGCACACACCACAGATGGACACTATTGTTTTATATATTCAACATCCCTTTGCTTTGCTTCTTCACTTTGAATTTTGAGACGTGCTACTGCTTCCTTTCTCAGTTGGCTAGCTTAAAGTAATGACTAAGATAGTGGGTTGGGCTGCTAACCACAAGGTCAGCAGTTCAAAACCACCAGCTGTTCCACAGGAGCAAGACTAGGCTTTCTCCCGTCAAGAATTGACAAACCACGGAGGCAGTTCTACCCTGTCCACTAGGGTGGCAGCGAGTCAGAATCAACTCGGTGGCAGCGAGTGCAGACAGCCCACAAGCAAAAGCCTGAGTCAAAGAAGGAAGAGTACTGGTTAAGAAGAGGGCCCCACGCGGGACGTGAACTTCGTCAGGAGATTTTGAATACTCGGAAAGGAAGAGGAGGAGCCGTACAAAAGCATGCTAGACAAAAAGGAGGTGAGGAATAGTGAGAATGAAAAGGAGACAGGAGGTAAAAACAGTGATCCGAAAAATGTTGCCACGGGGCATCTAAGTATATTTCATATTTTAAAATTTTCATTAGAGAGAAAAGCATAAAGCACAAACTCGAGAGCTAGCTCAAGAGGTATCCAACACAGTGAAAGCAAAAAAGAAAACCAACCAATCATTGCCAAGAAAAGAGGGAGAGAGAATTGACACTGAGAAATAGCCTAGTAAAATGATTTGACTTCCAGGACTCTGCTGAACCCCACGAGATGTAGACGTCGTTCACTGAAACTGTTAGTGTTACGTGGGGACATTTAAATGTGGGGGGTCTGGTTTGATTCTGCCAGCATAAGTAACACACGTGCAGAATATTCCTTGTCACCCCGTTTTATTTCCCTTGGAAGATTTCTCTTCTTCCCTCAGCCCATTGCATTTGGAGCTAGCCCTTGACCCTTGGCTTCTTGCCATCAAAACCCAACACCTCCATGACCTTGTTCACTGACCTCATTTCAGTTCAATCCATCACCAGCTCCGATTCGCTTTCCTCTGCAGCGTTTCCCACATCGATTTCTCTATCCGCTTCCCGGAAACGGCCCCCTCACCTGGGCAAGCAGGACCCTGCTCACGCGGTGGGCAGTCATGGACAGCCAAGCTCCATCCATCACGTTCCGTGAATATCGCTGCTTGATAACTTTCTTTGGATCTAATTTGCAAGCGCATTGAGGTTGGTAGGAGTCATAAACGTAAAGCGTTTCTGCCTAATTTTAGAATTCTGCATATTGAAATAACAGTATAATAAACAGCATTTAAGTTCGTGCTGAGTATCCCCGACATTGTTCTCCTTTCCCGCGGGACCGGTCATGGTCCAGTTCTCAGAACGACGGCCATGTGGAGCTGGACGCGGTGCTCCTGCAGGGCAACGTGTCGTTGAAAATGAAACCCTCCTCTCGCGCAGCCCTTGCCCGGCCACTAACCCTGCCCTGTGGCTGACTTCCTGACCGCCAGGCCTCTGCTCCCACTGCCCATTCGGCATCGACCAGCCCCGCTCCCCGGAGGATGCCAGCTCCGCCACGACCCCACAGCAACGGCTGCCAAGGACATCCTGACTCCCGACACCCGCCCCCCCCACCCCCCCCCACCCCCACCCCCGACTGTGTCAGGACTCTGTGTCCACAGACTTGCTGTTCAGAATTACAGCCCCAGGCCTTTCTTCGGCCACACCTCCGGGCAATGATATGATTTTTTGTTCTTTGATGCTTGATACCTGATCTCTTTGACACCTCGTGATCACACAGGCTGGTGTGCTTCTTCCATCTGGGCTTGGTTTCTTCTCAGCCAGATGGCTACTTGTTTACCTTCAAGCCTTAAGATAGCCAGGCACCATCAGCTTTCTTCACCACCATAAGTTTGCTTATGCACCCTTTTGTCTTCAGCAATTGTGTCAGGAAGGTGAGCATCATGGAATGCTAGTTTAATAGAACAAAGTGTTCTTGCATTGAGGGCGTATGTCCATCTGCTACCTTAATACTAAGCCTATAAATATATGCACATAGATCTATTTCCCCATGGTCATAAATAAATATATTTACATATTGTGACCTCCCTTTCTAAATGAAGCATCTCACAGACAACATCCATACCCCTGTCTGGATACTGGATGCCCAGCAGGCCCCTGACAAGCTTTACTGAATGACAGCAGGAAGGGAGGATGACATTTATTCTGCTAAAACCAATTACATGATTGCCGCCAGGCCTTCGAATGCCAAAAGTCCATCTCCGAGTAAAAATGAGCCTCTTGAAAGATGTGGATCACAGCAGCCCCCGCCCGGGCCCGTGAACCAGCCCTGCTGTCTAAGTTCAGCCTGTCGGGGTATCCACGCACTAATGGTTTATATCCAGAAAGTGGCCTGAAATTTTGCTTTGTGTTCTTCTGGGAAGAACTTCAATTCCTCATGAGGAACTTGACTTTCTGAGCCCAAACGACTGTTTTCAGTAGAACCGTCTAGAAGACCGTTCAAAAGACCCTGTAGTTGCACTTTCTTGTAAGAGAAAAAAAAAAATGTCATTTCTGTTTTATTTCTCCCCTGGCCTTTGCACCTTTTTGCCTACAAGGGTTTTGCATAGGTTTTATACTTGAGTAGGCAACTTTAATAATCCCTATTTATGTTGTTGCAGAGGTTTGGCCAATTTAAGCTTTTCATGGTTTTAATGAAGCCTGTTGCTAGCAATATTCTTTGGGGAAAGATGCCAGTCCTTACATGGCAGAGTGAAATCAGAAGCAGGTTCTGAGTTGGTGAGAAGTCTTCCGTGGCCCGGACCAGAAGAGGGCTCCAAATGGCTCTGGTACAAGTGAGTTGGCCATAGGCAAAGGGACTTATTCTTGTGCACTAATTGTTTTCACAATCGGAGACCTTAAAGTGACCAGATCCACACAGAGGTGTAAGGGAGCTCCTTATTCTTTCATGTCACGTGTTCATATCCATTACGAGATATTGTTGCTCACTCCAGTGACACTGGTGTCCCTAGACTCCAACCCAGAAAAATGTTGGCAGAAATTCTTGACCATATGGAAACTTTCTTTTCTTCTTAGTGTTAGACCTTTAGTAAGCAAAATAGTAAAAATAATAATTAAAGACAAAAACACCTTCTCCCTCGGGTGGGAGCAGGAGGACATTTGAAAGGACATGGTGTTTACTGAGGCAAACAATGAAAAATTAAATCTGCACATTAGGGGAAAAAGGGGGTCGGGGAGAAAGATGTAGATCAGCGGGAACCTGGAAGATTGCAGGTATTTGTGGAAGCTGCACCCAGGCAAACAGGCGCCCAGCTGGGAGTCAAAGGGCTGGAGGTGCAACTTCACTCAGCAGTGCCTCCGAAGAACAGTCTGGTGATCTTCTTCAACATACTTCGGTTGTTGGCAATCCCATGGGACACACGTGGGGTCCCGAGGAGCTGGGGTTGACTTCACTCGACACTACGTGGTGGGTTTTGCACAGTAGAAAAGAGGGGGTGGGGAGAATAAGGAGCATCGGGATGCATGCTGTGTAAGGAACAGTGGGTTCTAGGGGTGTCTCCTTGGCCTGGACCACTCTTTCCACAGGCAACTGCCTGGCTGACTTACCCAGAGTCTTTCCTCAAATGTCACCATTCAATGTGGCAAGGTGGTTTCAAAGAGCAAATCTCCCCTTCTCAGCATGCCCTTAGCCCATCCTTACTTTATTTTCACAACATTGTGGCCATCTGACCTATGAGGTTTAATTAGTTGTTTATTTTCCACTCCATACTAGACGGCAAGCCCATGTGGGCAGGCATGTTATATGCTTTGTTCACTGCGAAATCTCTATTACAGTCAGCCCTGAGCTATGAAGGTCTGATTCCTACTTTCCCTCTAATGTTGTATACATTTGCCCCCAATTTGAAGTAATTGAACCAACTCCGACTGTCAACATAACCTTCATTGCAATCATCTTTATTTACGGTACCTCCGGTTTATGAATCATTGAAAAGACTTACTAAAGTAAGAGTCAATCAGAACTATACAGACCTATTCCAAGTTATCTACCCATTCAACTTAACACACACTGAGGATGGATCTTCGGTAACCCAGGCACTGGGGTTACCAACTCCAGTACTTAGAGCAGGTCTTGCACTACTGGGTGCTAGTCAATATTTGTTAAATGACTCCTTGGGTGGGAGAAAAGAATTGGGGGAAGGCGAAAACGAGTCCCAATACTTTTCTTCATACATCTGTGGACTTCCATGAGGCCAGAACACATGTGTTTCCTTCTGGAGGCTCTAAAAGAGTTGCACGAGGATGAGATTCGAACTGACAGAGAACCAACTTTCAACTCAGCATCGAAAAGCATTTTCCAAGTCAGGGTCACCCTGACTCAAAACAAGAGTGGTGCAAGCGAGTACTCGATGGCCAGTTAGGAGACACTTTTATTAGTAGAAATTCAGTCTCCCCGTGTGGTGCCGAAGATCCACCCAGCTGAGCCCAGCAAACCCGCAGAATTGTAAGAGACAATCAAATGATTGTTGTGTTGAGCCACTACGTTGGAGGGTCTTCTACTTCACAGCTGAAGGTGGACGGAAACAAATTCTAGTGCTGATGGGCGTTGTGAGTTGTTAGAAGTACAAATCCCCCTGGATAACTGCCAGCTGTTACCACCCGCACTGCTGTTAGCGACGGGAGTAGGCGTGCAGAGGACCGCAGGAAAGCCACCAGGGCCTGACCCTCCTCTCTGTGACACTGTCAGTCTGGGTAGACCAGAGAAACAAATTCATAGACACGCAAATGCGTATAAGGGAGAGGTCTACATACAAGAGGAATTGAACGTTGAGAAAACATCCCAGTCCAGTCCAGTCCAAGGCCATAAGTGTGATATTAGCCCATATAGGTCTGATACCAATCTATAAAGTCCTCATAAGACTCCCAAAACACATGCAAGGAAGTCAAATGCAGGACGATCACAAGCCAGTGGGTAAAGTCTTTGGGTCCAGTGGCGTTGGGGCTGGCAGGGGTCTCTCTGTGGTTTCTCTGGCTTCCGAGGTCTGGTTGCGTCCATGTGGCTTGTCTTCTGCAATGTCTCCCAGGGAGTAGCAGAGAGAAAGAGGTGTCTTCTGCCTCCAAGGAGGAAGTACCAGATTTCCCAGAATTCTCAGGAGCAGGCCATGCCCACACAGAAGTCTCATTGGTTATCTTCAGATTGACAGCCTGGACTCCACCCCTAGACTCTTAATCCTTGCATTGACACCAGATTAGGGGACTCCCACAGGTGTGCACGTGTGGCCCACTTCAGAGGAAGAGTCATCTTCCAAATGAAAAAGGGAACTGAGGATCATGAGGTGTTTTCGAGAACTCCAAATGGGAGACCCTAAAACTCTTTCTAAACGTATGCTCACACCCATCAAAGTATGTCTACAACCAATTCCCAGGGAAAAGGCACACGCAGCCGTCTGCCACTAGGGCAAGTAGCTTCTACTCATAATGAAAGGAGCCAGAAGAATCACCAGGTAGCTCTTCTGATCAATTACTAAGGTGACCAGACGTCCCGCTTTTGAACAATTTTTTCTGCATCTCGGAGCATTTTTTAAAAGTCCCGATTTTTTGAAAGAATGCACAACAAGCTAGGGTACACAGTTTTCGGCTGCCATGTGGCTATTTTGCCAGGATATGAGTTTTATCAATGGTGTCCCGCTTTACCAATGTTAAAATCGGGTCACCTTATCAATTACAGTGGCAGAAAGGAATAAGGGAATAACTCCTGGGGATGCAAGTCCTACAGGAAGCCCTCAACCAGCACAGTCCCCAGGGCTCACACCCTTCAGTTTTGGTTGTATGACTCCCTGAATAACCACTAGGCTGTGCAGGTAGTCCCTCTGTGCCCATTCCACATCTGGACCTTGAGAAAGCATGGTAGTTTCTGCTTTGGGGCACACACACACACACCCGCCCACCACCATTCTGCATTATTTATCTAGTTAGAGTATATACATAAATCCAGCCAGAACATAGTGGACAGACGGCTGTGCCTACTGTTAGATCACAGCAAGAAAATGGCTTTTCACACCCCATTTCGGCTGCAGTAACACAGTTCTGGATTACAAATGCCCCCTTGAGCCAAAGCTGTCCGTCTACGAGGGCTGTAGAGGTAGGTCCAAAGATTCTCTGCCCTTTTTTTTTTAAAGCAACCCCTTGATGCAAGGCGTGTCTCCCAGCTCCAGGAAGGAGAGGGATGGCCAGAGGACTGGGTGTTTAAAACCACTCCTCCAGTTCTCACCAGCCCACGCAGCAGCAAAGTCAAAGCCCCTTTGGGTGAGTGCCAGCCACAGTTGGCACTGAAGTCCCCATAACTCAGGGCAGTGTCAAGTTTTTTACTCTGATTCCACTGCTCTTGGGGGCAAGCAAGGCCCTCGAACCAGCAGCGCCAACGTGTTCTAAGGACTAGCTATTGTATCTCTCGGTGCCTATGAAGCTCACGTGGCACACTTACTATCATGGCCCGGGCATCCAAGGGAAGTATGTTTGAATTCACAAGGACCAGGCTGGGTAGTTGGAGAAACATGGTGCTCAAGGGCGCTCCCAGCCTCCTCCTCTCCTCAGAACCCCGCGGACAGTACAGGAGAGTATCTGCAGGCAGCCGCCTCCTGCCCACCCCACACATCTTACCCTGAGTCAACACCCCTGATGGATGTTGTGTTAGGCTGGATTGTTGAGAGAAACAACCCCAGTGACATATATGGATAGGAAAGAACGGTATATCAAGAAGTTGTTTTTTTAGGCATCTCAGCCTGATCCAACTCGAGTCCATGGGTGTCTGCAGAATCATGAACCAGAAGCCGGAAGCAGAGAGATCACATGCTTCCCTGTGAGAGTCAGTGTGCATGCAAAGTCACTGGAAACATGGCAGGCCGAGATAGCCCCCAGGGTCAGCAGTCCACACGGGCGCCCCTGGAGGCAGACACAGAATCCAAGCAAGGAGAAAGGCCAAGGGTCAGAAACAGAGAAGATCGGAGTCTCTCTCATATTAAAAGGCCACCTCCCACAAGGCAGCATCACCAGGATCCCACCTGATTGACACATAGGGCTCCACCCCTACCTCCACAAAGACACCATCCAGTTGGCATCGAATCTAACCACCGCAGACATGTAAGTAACAAAGTTTTCCCAATTGCCTTTTCCCCTGTAATGAAATCATCTCTACAAATTCTCGTTATCAGGAAGTGTCCAAAGCTGAGTCTAAAATCAAAGCTGTAATATCGCTGCAAAAGCTCAAAGGTTCTCGCGAAGGAGCATTTTGTTCTCAAATTCAGCCCTGATTTATTGATGGGGATTTTCATTCCGTTATGTCAACGTCTGGGGAGCTGCTCCCACATCTGTCACGGCCGGTGTCCCAGGGAGACAGCTGGCAGCCTTTCTGGTGGTGACATGGGAGCTTCCCATCAGAGGCCAGGAGAAGGCCAAAGTAGGGCAGGAAGAGCTGGATAGGCCTGACGGGAAGTCAGGGTGAACCCGAGCCCACATTTCCGTCTTCTTTCCTTCAACGTGTTGGCCAATAAAGGCAGGCCTTGTTCTGCCAGGCACTTTTTCTTTCTTTTAATCATTTTAGTGGGGGCTCGTACAACTCTTATCACAACGCATCCATCCATCCTTGGGTCAAGCACACTTTTTCAAGGCTGGATTTACCTCAAACTGTGGTAGAGCCTCTCCCCCCAGGAGCTCCAGATTGCTCTAGGGAAGTGGGGGTGTGGGGGGGAGCCTCCTGCAGGAGAAATCAGCAACCTCCCAGCCATCGCATGAGGGGTGAGTGCATCGAATGTTTGCCCAAAGATAGCAGGTTAATGTTTAAATGGATACTTTTGTATGGCCCATGAGTGATGCTATAAATATCCACAAGGCCCTTCCCCGGTCCGCCCTTAGAGCTTTTTCCTGACTCTGCTTCCGCTCTGGAACAGAGGTCCTCTCTTACCCAGACTCGTGGTTCCAGCCATCTGCCCCGGGTTTTATTCTGGCCTGTGACCATGGTGACTGGTTTTAGGGTTGCACTGTAGAATTAGCATCTTTCCATTCCAGCACATTTCTTGAGAATCCAACCATGGTCAGGTGCATGCCTAAACATGCACCCCACGAAGAGGGTGTCTGTGTTTTCACGGCCGGCTAATGGCTTGGATCTTTTCGTCTGGTTCTCGGACACCAAACCCCCCTGGCACCAGCTTTCCATGTTTGCTACAGAGCTTCATGGTGGGGACAGGCTCTTCCTGTAGGGCTCAGCTCCAGGTCTGTGGAATCGATGGCCTTGATCTCCAGTTTGCAGTTGAGGGCCAGTGCCAAGGGCTCCGCACTTGAGTGACAGGGGCATAGGGATTGGAGAACTTGCTGCATTTGTCCCCAAGGGCGATGAAGCAGGTCCCCAGCAAGTGATCGAACCTGTCAGCCATCTCTTTCCACTTCATCAGTACTTTTCTCGGCTGTCTCTCGACAGAGATTGAATGCGCTCTTTGTTCCAGCCCTGCTTGAAGACATCCAGGTGCCACACACACAGTATGCTACTTGAGTTCTTGTTTTAATGTATGCATTTATTTGCTTGTCTATCTCTCCTCCATGGAATATAGACTAGCAGTAGTGTTGGAAATGTGGCTTGCTGGACTATAAATGTGTCCAGCACTTGGAATAGCTCCTGGCAGCCCAGAGGCCCTTTTATAAGGATCGGTTGAATCAATGACTGAATACTCCGGTGCTTAGCACTACCGCCTCTACTTAAAATGCCCTTTTCAAGGGTCCTTTATCACGTGTATACCTTTTCTCCTGTAAAACAGTTTAAGGAACAATTCTTCTAGGGATATTTCACTATAATCCCGTTCATGCCCTAACAGCCCCATGCCCGAGACACACACACACACACAAACACACACACACACAGCTGGATGGCTTACTCTTCTGAGCTCTCTTTCCTTAAATAATGTCAATGACAGTCGGTTGCTTGCCAAAGAGGAATGTCCCCCTTCCATACTGTAGAATCCCTGCCTGGGAAGTGACTGCCCAGTGGTGGCATTCCCCAGGCCCGCTTGCATCTAGGTGAGGCCCTGTGACTGAGCACTGATGAATAATGAATGAGTTCTATAAAAGACCAATGACTTGGTTCCCAAAGTCCTCCTGTACAGCACTCCACTTCTTTGTCCCACAGGCTAACTGCACGCCCAGCACCTCGGCCCACAGAGAATGGTTGGAGCCACACGATGGAAGGAGTCTGGGTCTCCGAGTTACCAGGTGAGGATCTCCTGCTGGGTTGGGTTGGGTTCTCGAGGCTTGTTGGTGCTGTAGGGAGGAAGAGATTTTTTATCCAGAAATGGCTTCCATCGCTGTAGAAACAGTCTAGTCTGATTCAAGTCAGACTTCTCCTCACTCACTGAAGCTGATGAACAGGAAGCCGGGTGATAAAGAAGAGGCCTTAGGAGGCACAGGATGGTGGATGCAGAGGTCCAAAGTTGGCCGAATTAATCCACCACTGCTAAGGGCTCCTGGGGTCGGCAGACAATGAAACAGGAGATGGAGGAACCAGACACAAGATCTAGCTCCAGCAGAAGTCGAAGGGCCAAAGTGGAGTGGACTCAGCGCAGTCTCTTTTATACAAAAGGCTTATGACATGGAGTAGGCATCATCAGGCTATGATGTAATTGGTAGGCTGAGCTCTGCCCCCCGCCCCCTTTACCCAAGAGTGTCCAGTTGACCTAATGCCTACCCATCACACCCGCCCAAACCAACACTGCTCTGTAACACCATGAGACTGTATCCTGAGGCATAAAACCCCGTTCCAGCAGTGACCCTGCCCTCGCTTGCATTGTTGTTACCTGGGATCAGGTCAGCCCCAGCACCAAGCCCCGGCGGACTGAAATGCTGCTCTCTTGGTTGGTTGTCGATAAGACCACTGTGATCCGTAGGGTTTCCTTTTGCTGATTTCCCCCCAGAAATGCATCACCAGGCCTTGCTTCCTAATCCATCTTGGGCTGAAAACTCCGCTGAAACTGTTCAGCATCATAGCAATGGGCAAGGCTCCACTGACAGGCATGTGGTGGGCGCCTATGAAGTCAGTGGTCAGGAATTGAACCCCGGTCTCCTCCCTGCAAGGTGAGAATGCTACCACAGAACCACAAATGCCCTCAGCCCTAACTTGTACTATATACCCTTGCTGTAGTACTGAGTACTGTCGTGTGTGTGTGTGTGTGTGTGTGTGTGTGTGTGTGTGCGTGTCCTCTGGATCCTGTGCTCCTCACATCCCTGCATCCCCAGGGCCTAGTCTAGCACCTAACTGTGTGTGGTCAATCAGCCTGACAGCTGGTTTGCTCACACCTCCAGGAAAAACAGGCAGAGTCCACCTGGGTTTTCTCCCTGACGATTCTCTCCCTTCCGTTCCTGTGCCATGTGCACCATAGAAGATCTGTACATATCAGGGTTTTACTTGAGCATCACCTGGAACCTCTCATCTCTTTGAAACCCAAAGCCCATCTGTAGGCAACTGGACACCCCCTTACAGAAGGGCCGCAGGGAGGAGATGAGCCAGTCAAGGTGCAGGGTAGCAACAGTGAAACATACAACTTTCCTCTACTTCTAAATTGCTTCCCTGCCCCCCACTATCATGATCCCAATTCTACCTTACTAATCTGGCTACATCAGAGGCTGTACACTGGTACAGATAGGAACTGGAAACACAGGGAATCCAGGGCGGATGATCCCTTCAGGACCAGTGGTGAGAGTGGCGATACTGGGATGGTGGAGGGAGGGTGTGGTAGAGAGGGGGAACCGATTACAAGAATCTACATATAACCTTCTCCCTGGGGGACGGACAACAGAAGAGTGGGTGAAGGGAGATGTCAGACAGTGTAAGCTATGACAAAATAATAATTTATAAATTATCAAGGGCTCATGAGGGAGGGGGAGCGGGAAGGGAAACATGAGGATCTGATGCCTGGGGCTTAAGTGGAGAGGAAATGTTTTGAGAATGATGAGGGCAATGAATGTACAGATGTGCTTGACACAATGGATGTCTGTGTGGATTGTGATAAGAGTTGTACGAGCCCCCAATAAAACGGTTAAAAAGAAAGAAAGTGTCTTGTCCACCTTCCCAAGGGCCTCGGCCATGCAGATCTCATCGCCAGGCGGCGTAGCTCGCGAAGGCTCCACACCAAGAGCCCGTCCATGGGCACGGCTCTGAAAGAGCCATCTGCACCCGAGCTGCGTTCTGCTCGTCCCTGGAGTACAGTGAACCCTAGCCACTTCACGCTTCGACTTCCGCGGCTTCACTCTATCGCGGTTTTTGCGTAACAGTGCCCACTGCCTACACTTGCTCCTTCAGAGGAAAAAGACGGCGACCCACCTGTAGAGTACATCCCTTAAGTCATTTCATAGGCTATTGATTACAGTATTTGTAAGAACTATGTATAATAATACTGTATGTGAAATATGTAATACTGTAAACTAGATGCCATAAATAATATAATAAATAATAAATGATCATTGTAACGTCCAAAATGTTTTACTGTATTTTCCCTTTTTCGTTTAATAAATTGGGTAATACGAGTGTAATGGTGAGTAAAGGGTGTTTTTTCATGTCCTCTATGCTCTAACTACGAAAATATTTGATTTACAAATAAGGAATCCTACTTCGCGGAATTTCATTTATCACGGTAGGGTCTAGAACCGGTTGACCGCAATAAACGAGGGTTCACTGTATTCTGTTTCGAAGAGCTCCCGCCCACGCACGCCGCGGACCATGAAACAAACAGCGCCTCAATCCTCTGCTCTTTCCTGACCCATCCCAATTACCCCCCTCCCTGCAGGTAGACCTGGACAACGCTTCCAGACATAGAGGTGCCTTGCCATTACCTGTAGCCTTCAAACCAGCCGCCAGCGTCCCTTCTTCTTCTCCAAGCCCCTTGCTCACGTTAGACGAGCAGACGGCAGATAATGGACCGAGCGAGTCTCCTTCCCGAGACCTGTACCCTGGGGGTTTGGGTGGTCCCTGTGCCTTGCACTGTGTCCGACGACGGTGTGACCTTCAAAGAACCAGCTGTTCATTTTCTCTTTTAACACAACCTCGTAAGTGGTGTGCAGGCAAAATAAAACCGTTGGCGGGAGAGGCAGCGGTGTCTCTAGAACAGACAGCCCTCTTTGAGTGTCTGTCTTAATTAGTCGTTGATCGCTTTCATTGTCAAGATCAACCTCCACCGTAGGTTTTGAACAGACCTACACTGGTCTGTCTTTAGCCGATTTATCCTGGAGACCCACATTTCACTGAGATTCTGAAAACCCTGCATGAGAGTCCATTCCATTTCTAAAATAAAGCTTAAAACCTACATGGATTTGTAAACGCAAAACCAAAACAAGCTTTTCCCCCTCTAAGGGATGATGTCCTCACTCACGTGCAGCCGTCTGAGGACGAAGTGACCCCTAAGATCGGGTCTGAGCATAAATCCTAACAAGAAGTGCCCGCGTGACGATCTCTGTTCCAAAGACGACGTTAGCTGCCACCAAATCTGGCCCTGGTTCCTGGTGACACCCTGTGCAGAGAATAGGGCACTGCTGCGCCCTGTGCCCTCTCCATGATGGGGTTGGGCCATTGTCAGCCGTAGGCTCTTCATGCCCGGATTTCCAGAAGTGGATCACCAGGCCTTTCTTCCTAGTCTGGAAACCTCACTGAAGCCTGGGTGACATCACAGCCACACCCAGCCCTCCACTGACAGGTGACGGTCGTGTGTGGGGTGCATTGTCCAAGAATCAAACCTGAGTCTCCGCATGAGAGGTGACTCTTGTTCCATCACTGTGCCCCTACTAGACACTTCAAGTGCTCCTCTCCCCGTAATAGAAGCTCTGATCCTCCTTGCTTGGGTCACGGTGTTCAGGATGCTTGAGACAGTGAACAGAGATGTGGATACACCCACCAGAACACAAAGCATATACTGGGATTGGCCCAGGCAAAGGGCACCTTGCTCTTTTTAAGTGATCAACACCGGGCCTACAAAACTTAGGAAGAGATAGGATTCAAACTCAGGGCTCTCTGTCTCCAAAGCTCATGTTCTTCTTACTGCCTCCAAATTGTTGAGGAAGGAAGAGCAGGAGTGGTGCGTGGGAGTGGGGAGAGTGATGGGTCTGTTTACATCAGAACATTCAACTCAACCACCCACATCAGGGCAGCAGCCTGAATTTCTCAGGTGACCTCTCCTACTGCTTAGTTAGCATTTCCCCAAATCCCAAATCACTTGGAACTTAGAATGCTCGACAGTCAGCATGTGGGCTGTCAGAGTTCCTCGATAAATATTAACTAACAATGAATGTTCTAAAATAATTCATTCTGGGGAAAAGAAACAGAAAATGAGAAAAGAACTACTTGAAAGAGAATTGGAACAGCAAATGTAATTCTAAAGAGGTTCCCCCGGGAAACCAAATGAATGAATGCAGCATCCCCCCACAGAAGCAGGATTTAAGCAACAGAAACCAGAAATAAGAAAGTGGGAAAATATACATAAAGCAAAAAGTATAATCTATTACTCTGACATACACAGTAATGTAATAACAGAGATCTACAAGTAGATGCATGGAGAGGCATGCAGGCTAAATGGGCATGGGAGGGAGTGTGGAATATATATATATATTTGATAGAGGAGATTTCCATATCTGCATCTTTGCTGCAAATGTACCCGTGAACGCTGCAGAGCACACAGGAGGTAACGTAATGAAAACTTCTTAGGCATAACCAAACACCGGAGGGGAATGGATCACTTGCGTGGGGACTCAGGACCATGGTCTTGGGGAACACCCAGGTCAACTGGCATAAGATGGTCCACAAAGATAACGTTGTCTGTGCTACTTTGGTAAGGAGTGGCCGGGAGTCTTGAAAGTTTATGAGAAGCCGTCTGTATTAGTCTGGGTACTTTGGAGAAACAAATCCACAGCAACTCATGTATAAGAGAGAGTTTTATGTAAAGAAAATGTGCATCACGAAAACATCCCAACCCAGTGCTGCCCAAGCCCACAAGTCCAACATTAACCCATTAACCCAACACCAGTCCACAAAGTCCTCCACCTCACAAAACAGAGGCAATGATGCCAACTGCAGGAGGAAAGCTGAGTCAGTGAATGAACAAGCATCTCAGCACTGGCAGGGGTCTCCACACGGCTGCTCCAGCACTCAGGGCTGCATCGGGATAGGTCCATGTAGCTTCTCCTTGGGGATGTCTTGTAGGAAGTCAATCTTGCAAGCTGAAGCAGGGAACTGCTAAGGCAGCTGCACCCGGTGCAACCATCACAAAACAAGAGACCCGAGAACTAGAAAGGCGAGGCTTCACCACCCATTTATCCCTCCGCCTTTCAATTAGCCCCACATGTGATTATCGGCCAGGCTGGCACAATTAACTAACTCACCGTCTAAGGTGCAACTCTTGATCTCTCCTTACCGAGAGGGAAGTCGAGTGATGAAGACCAAAGATGCAGAGAAACCATTCGTCCACAGGGACCACACAACCATCGGCCTCCACCACCCGGAGACCAAGACGAGACCGTGGCCGACTACGGCTACCTACAGCTCTGTCAGGGGTCACATTAGAAGGCCCTCACGAGAGTGAGAGAAAAAGGTGAACTAAAACTCTAAATCGTTAAGAACAAAGAAAGAAAGGACAGGGTTACTGATGGTGTAGAGTCTAGTGGAACCCCCAAGACCATGGCCTTATGTCACCCTTCAGATTTGAAACTGAATTCACCTCCATGGCTCAATTTTCAACCAGATAAGACAGGTCTACACGGTGGACATGAACAACAGGGAGGTCCACATACCTTAAAATAGTCAACCTTTGACATCAGAAGGGTCGCCTTCCCCAAAGACAAAGTTCAAAGAAGGGTTAGGAAAGAAGGAGGCATAGGACCCAGCAACGCAAGGAGGAAGTGGGGTACGTGAGGCCCCGGTGTGGGGCCTGCTGTCAATGACATGAAAAAAGAGGTATGAATTATTGACTGGAAACCGATCTGCTCTGTCAACCTTCACCCAACTCACAGTCAAAAGCTTTAAAAATAACACCATGTGGTTTTTTCCACGTGTAAGACAATTCATTACCCACCCAATAGTATCAAAGTATTGGTTCCCATTGCATAAGAAGACATCTTATATAATAAGGTTTCACTTTAGTACATGTTTATTATAAGTTAAGAAAATGTATCTGACTTCAATGTAATTTTTATTATTATTATTGACCGTATGTTGAAACAACAATATTTTTCCCTTCCTTCTCCCTCACTTGCTTACCCTCCCCATGCCCCTCAGCCTCCCAATAGCCTTCACAGTCTGCTTCTTTGGGTATGAAAAACACTTTTCTTGTTTTGTTTTTTTCCTTTCATAACAGTAGCTCATGCAGTGTTCGTCTTCCTGAAACTGAATGGCTTTGCTGAGCATAACGTCTTCCAAGTGCATCGTGTCACGAGGTGTTCAACAGTTTCGTGGTTTTACAAGATGCATAGTATTCTGTTGTGTTTATTCACTCACTCTTCCATTTTGATTGTCTCCATCTTTTTGCTCTTGTGGCTCGAGCTGCGATAAACATGGATGTGTGTGTGTGTGTGCATGCATGCTTTATTCCTTTGTAATTGTTTTAAAAGCAATGTTTGATTTGTGCATTTTAAATTCATTCACATGCCCTGATTGCTTCTGAAGAAACATCAGAGGAGGGCGAAAATGACAGGCTCTTCAACAGAGAAAAATACCAGTTACCCAAAGGGCATCGTACCTGTCAGTCCGTGTGGCTTGATTGATAGAAATCTGCTAGCCACCCTTCAAGTGCTATTAACAGACATTCATGTCCTCATTCCAAGTCGCGCTTTGGAGTTAAAGGTGAAAGAGAATAAAGAAAAGGGGACAACACAGAAAGATCTTTGAAAGAAGTGGGATGATGTCGGGCAGGGAATGCTGGGAAGGGAAGCTTGGTTTTCCGTTGGCCCAATGACTGGGGAGGGTCCCTGAGAGGCAAGCAATTTTCACTCAATTACTAACCTAAAGGTTGGTGCTTCCGATTCATCCCATGGATGCTACAGAAGAGAGGGCTGGCCATTTGTTTCCCTAAGCTTGTATGTGACTGTGGGGTGGATTCCTACTCATAGTAACCCTATAGGACAAAGGAACCCTATAGGACAAAGTAGAACTACCTCCAGCCTATTTCCAAGGCTACCAATCTTGACCAAAGCAGACTGTCAGATCTTTGTCCCACAGGGCAGTGGGTGGTTTCAAACTACTAACCTTCTGGTTGGCAGCTGAGCATGTAACCACTGCACTCCCAGGCTCCAGAAAGACGACATCCAGGGTAGGCTTTGGGAGCAGTCGGACTCTGTGACCCTGGGCTCACCTTGAGGCAGAGTTGACTGTGCAGCAATGGCTTTAGGCTTCTTGGTTTTTCTAATGACTGGCGGGTCCGATGCTTTCTTCGCGTCTTTCTTTATTCGATTTTTCCATTGAATTGGATAGTACATGAGATGCAGTGAAACACTCCTTTTTAAAAACAAAGCCCCAAAGTGTTTAAAATGGATGCCCCCGCCACAAATATCTAGCTTCTATCTCTTCCTTTCTGTGTTGTTGCTGCGTAATGTTTTCCTACGGGAGAAAGCACCAGAGCCTCCTGCAACCTCTCCTGCCAGGCTGTGCTTCATTGATTCTTTTTTTTCTCCCCTGTCCTCGGGATCAAGTGAAAGCTGGCGAGGCCAGCGCATCAGTGGCTGGCTGAGGCGATCGGGCCTGGTTCATTTAATGAACAGGAAGAGGGGGGGCCTCCGGTGATCAATGCGTCTAAGGCTGCAGCAGACCCACGGCGTATGTCTGAGGGATGTTTTGCCCGGGGGTAAATTGTAGGCATCAGCTGTTGATTTCTTCTGAGTTTGTAGAATGGAATGGGATTCTTTTTTTTTTTTTTTAATTTTCTTCAGATGTCTTTCAAAAATGTCCACAAAAGGATCATCTCTGTCCCTGAACAGACTCAGGAAAAGTTGTCAATGCCCCCCACCCCCACCCCCGCAGGTAAACTCGGTACTTCCGCTCACAGACTTGAAGGAAAAGATCCGGTGCTTAACCCCGGGGTAGCATTAGGTAAATCGTCTTGGTCCCGTGGCTCATTTCCAGGTCTTCTGGATCCACTTTGATCATGTCGCATCCTATTTGCACAACCGCCGGGAGAACCAAGTCCTGCTTATCGTGTAGTTAGTGCACGCCACGCACTTGCAATGCTAAGTACGTTGCACACCTCAACTCACTTGCACCCCATCCAGTTGCTGTGAAGTTGTTGTTAATGGCCAGAGAGTCGGTTCCGCTACTGGTGACCCCAGGTGTGCAGACTAGGTCATCCTGGGTGGGTTCACACTGCCACCCTTTCACCAGGAAGTCCATTCCTTGGGCGAGGAGGTGGACGCCATTGCTAACCCAGAAAAGGACACTGCACGCTTCCCATTTCCTGTCTGGGGTCCCGTGTCTATCCGACCTTTCCTGCCCCTGCCTGCCTGCGGACCTTTGTGTTTTGGTTGTGTATCACTAAGTGCACTGAAGGGCACTCTCCCCTGCTGTCACTGTCTACTTTACAGACCTGTCAGTGATGTGCTCACACTTGAAACTGGGGAAGGGTTCAGGACTTCATAGCTCTGATTAATTCCTCTAGCAGCGAGTGATCACAGGCTCTAGGCCAGGCGCACTGGGAGGAAGCAGACAACAGGCCCCTTCAGCAGGGAAAAGGTGCCCTCATCCCTTCGTTTCACAGTTGAGCCAATAGCCAGCCCAGCCCCTGGAAGACGAGGGTCCTTTGGCCTCAATGGGAGGGAAACCTGCTGGCGGCTGAGAAGCTCCTAAGAGTTCAGTCATGATGACTGATCATTAATCAATGCATTAAATGTGTGAATGTCATGACCAACACCAAAAGAGAGATGGTCTGAGAGAGGCCTTGAAGAGGTTCTTCACAAGGAAAGGTTTCCCAACTGTCTTACTAGACCTTCGCCCTTTACCTTTGCCCCATGGGAGCACATCCCTCAGTGAATTCCTCCTCCACGGTTCTTCCTGTCTGGGAAGCAGGTTGGGCATGTTAAGAGCAAAATGGTTTTCTCTCTGAACAGAAAGGGTCAGATCTGAAAGCCATCACCTTCTTAGGGAGAGGCCCATCTTCTGACTGGAATCTAGAACCAAGTGGAAAATCCCTAGGTACTAAGTTGAATTGGCCTGATGCCTTGGCCTTGGCCTTGACCTTGAAAGCGGACCGTGCAGGGAAATCGGGCTGGATTCTGATAAATCGGGTGTAGTATCAGGAAGAGAGAAGATTCTCTCTATGTGGGGGCAATCTGGGTCCCAAGAGGACTCAGTAGGACGGCAGGGGTCCGGGAAGCAACCCAGCATGGAAAAGAGACCTGGACCGGGGTGGGGGTGGAGGGGCAAACTTTTCTGTGTCTCCAATATCTTCATGTGTACTTTATGTCTGTGCTTGAATCTGGTATCTCTTCAACACGCTAGCAGGCTCATGCTTGGCCGAGAGGAACTATAGCAAGGAGTTCGCATCCACTCATGGGCTTGAGATTTCCAAGTTCCATCTGCCTACCCTGGGAGCCAGGCTCCGTGGTAGCTGAGGCCGTTTGAAGAGGAGAGCCCCCAGAGAAAATCAAGTCCCATTCCCTGTGTCCCCACGAGGGTTCAGCCCTTCAAGACTGTCAGCCCTACAGGGTCTCCTGGATCTCCAGCGGCACCATCAGTCCCCCGTCCGCTCTGCCAACATTCTTACTGAGCCGAGCAAAGGGGTTGAGGACTGTTAGCAACCAGCCTTTCACACCATTCTCCATCATAAACAGGAACTTTAGGCCTTGCTTCCCTGTTACAGACCTCTAGCTTTCTCTGAAACACCAGTCCCGTGGAGTCATGTGTGTCTCGTGATCAGCCCAGGTGGGTCAAAGGAGCGCCAGGCTCCAGAGGGGTTTCCATGGATGATTTTCAGAAGTCCGTCTCTGGGTCTTTCCCCTGAGGCCTCTCTCCGTGGATTCTAACCACTACCCTCTCGGGAAGCCACAAGTGCGTTCACCATTGGCACCACCCAGCTTGCTCCTGCGGGTCCCTGTTGATTGAGAGCCAGCTGTTCATCCCCAAGAGAACAAGGCAAACCTGGAAGACAGGACTGCAGCCTGTGCTGGCGTCCTAGCTTTACTGGTGGGTGAAGGTTTGACTTCGAGGTTCCACTGGCGGTGAGGTGTTCTGGGTCACGTTGTTCCCAGAGGCAGGAAAGAAGAAAATCACGAACCCTAGGGGCCATTGAAGTCGAGCCTTTCAGAGCTGGGGAGTGTGTGTGTGCAAGGTGGGCGGAGCCTAGGGAAACCCCAGGCCCAGCAGGAGCCTTAAGAGCCCCTTCCTGGTGGCCCAAGTCTCCATTGCAAATCCCAAAATAGGACCTACGCCGGAAGACTCCCGAGCAGAGAGAAGCTGTGTGTCACAGAGCAGGCAGAAGGAATGAAATCGGATGACAGCTGAGAAAGGACTGGTGGGCTTCTTCCCATAGGTGACCCGGACTCTAGAGGAGAGAACGTGACCGCCACCGCATCAGCCTCTGAACCTCACCCACCAGCCTCCCAAACCACAGTGCGCCCCTGCCTCCGCCAGACCAAGAGCCGGTGCTTCTGGGCAGCTGAGTGGACACAAGCTGCTAGCAGTCCGGGGGAGCTTGGGCATGATCTCTCTGGCACTGTGCTCACCAGCATCCCTCCTCCACATCGGTGTGCTGGCGTGGGTCATGGGTGGGGTTGGGTGGATATGACTTCTCAATCATCAATGTTTTTTTAATCTGTCTGAAACAGGTCTCACTTTTAATGTCACTCCATCTGGGACAACTTGCCCTCCAGCCACCACCACCACTCCTATCCCATTTATCCCATTTATCACCCATATTCTCCTTACATTCCTCCGAGTGATAATAAAACACACCGTGTAGTGCTGTTGACTGCCCTTTACATCAATTGTCTCATTTAATCCTCACCTCCACCCTGGGAGACAGAGGGTCTCATGATCCCTTCTTTAAAGATGACGAGACTGACCTGGGGACTTGGGATAATTAACCCTAGAACTGAACCCCAAGCCCCTTGGTGTCTGACTCTTGAGTTTACATTCTGATCTAAGCCACCTCCTCAGGCTGCAGACACAAAGGCAGGGACATGTGGACCCTTCACGTATTCGGCAACCTTTTATTGGGCATCGGCGCCCTGGTGATGTAAGGTGCCACACATTGGGCTGCAACCCACAGGGTCAGCAGTTTGAAAGCACCAGCTGCTCTGTGGTAGGAAGACTGGGCTCTCTACTTCCCTAGAGAGCTACAATCTAGGAAACCCACAGAGGCAGTGACACCCTGTCTACAGGGTTGCTGTGAGTCAGCATCGACCCCAGGGAAGTGGATTTGCTTGGTTGGCTGGTTGCTTTTGAGGAGGGCAGAAATCAGGCAAGGTCTCTGTTTGCAAGACGCTCACATTCTAGAGGTGAAATAGCAGGTGGATCAAGGGACCCAATCAGTGCAAAGGTGATAAATGCAAAGATCACAATTAAAAACAGGCTGGAGTGGGGACGGCTGGGAGGGTGATTAGCTTCAGAGTGAGGGAGGGGGGACTCTCATAGGAGGTAGCATTGGTGCTGAGACCTGCAGGCGGCAGGGGGAAGATACGGAAGGGTCCCAGGCAGAAGCCTAAGGTATGCTTGGGAAAGAGAAATGCTCGTGCAGCTGCAGATAAACAAACAATGACAGCTGCCCCGAATGCCAGACAGTCTCTGTGGAGTCCGTTCTGACTCATGGTGACCCCCTGTGCTCCCCAGAGTGACCGTGGCTGCGGCCTCTCAGAAACAGATGGCCAGACCTCTCTTCTGAGGTGCCTCCAGGTAGACTTGAACCGCCAGACTTTGAATTACCAACTGGTCCCTCTTTGCACTACTGGGACTCCCACCTGAGTCTGAAGGTGAGGATTTTTCTTCCACTTCAACAGTAAAACGAAACTGTCTTTTTTGCCACCAAATCGGCTGCACTTGGTGATGGGTTCAAGGCACATGCAATGGCCACTGAATAAATGTTTGCTGCACAAAAAAAAGGAAGGACGGCCAACCCTCGGCCTGCAGCTCTCGGGAAGAGGGTAGAGAGATGTGGGTCCTACGGCGAACTGACAGCCCAGCTAACACGTCATGCTGAGCCAAGAGGCAGAATCTTCTACCTTCTGCTTCCACTGCCAACGGTGAGCAACCAGCAGGGTAGCTGGGACACATTGGCCAGTGCTGCTGCGCCGTGAAGGGCAAACCTTCCTTGCCTGGCAGAGTGCCGACCCTAGAAGGAGTTGTTGCTGCTGGGTGCCGTCCAGGAGGTTTCGACTCACAGCGACCCTGTGTACAACCAAAGGAAACACCGCCGGATGCTACGCCGCTGGCCGCACCATTGCTCTTCCACTGGAGCCCATGGTTGCTGCCACAGGGTCAGTCCACCTCCTCGAGGACCTTCCTTGTTGGCACTGCCCCTCCACTTTACCAAGCAGCGTGTCCTTCTCCGGGGACTGGACTCTCCTGACAACGTGTCCAAAGGACGTGAGATGAAGTCTCACCCTCCTTGCCTCTAAGCAGCATTCTGACCGTACTTCTTCCGAGACAGATCTATTTGTTGTTTTGGCAGTCTGCGGTACTGAGGCGGCCATCGCCCTGCGCACGGTTGTCCTCATGTCCTGGGCGACAGATTCTGAAGGGTCCTGCTTGCTGCTTTTAAGGGGCCAGGTTTGAGCGGCGTGGGAACTTGCCAGTGAATCACTGCAGCTTTGTCAAGGATGGCAGAAGAGAGGCTGACACCAGTGTGTCGCTACTCCGTCTACCTTTGCCCTCTGTGATAGGTAGGTTTATTGTGCCAACCTGGCCAATAAACACATGTGGGATTAATAAGGTTGCAGTTTAATTGAAGGGCAAAGAGATAAATGACTCAGCGAGTCTCTCCTTTCTTGTCTCTTGCTCTTTGATGATTGAACCAATGTGCGGCTGCCTTAGCTGGTTCTCTGCCTCAACTTGCAAGCTACACTACCTGTGGGATACCGCTACAGTTTGAGGTTCCTTCAAGACCTGCTTCTCCACACTGCTGGTGTATACATCACTTGAGCTGGGGACTGTTGGACCCTGTCATCTGGCTGACTGTTGGTGACCTGCCCCTGCTGTTTGCTGCTCATGACTGGATTGCCTGAATTGCTCTACAGAAGACTCAACTGTCTGCTTCCTTGACTTGCACCCAGCAGCCCTCGTGAGTTGAAGGACTGCCAGTGTACTAACTGTCTTGTGGAAGTGAGTTGCACTGAGTCATTTGTACTGCTATGTGGACTAATTAGCTGTTTATTTCTTATGTTGTATCTATCTATCTATAAAATCCTAAGTGTCCTGGTTTTGTTTCTCTAGAGAACCCTGTCTAACACATACTGTCTTTTCTCACCTGTGATAGACTATCTGCTGAGAAGGCTCCCCTGGCTATCCCCCAAGCCACACCCTCCCAGCAGGGAGCAAGCATGTCAGCCCCTGTAAAGGCTCGGTGCCCAGCACATTCTTGTTTGGTCACGAGTCTTGTCAGCCTAGCTAAAGTTTCTGCCCCTGCCAGTGTCTTGTGTTCCACATACCATGATAGGGACACAGAGAACACACTTTGACTGGAGGGGCTGTGCTGTGCTCAAGGTCAGCACCAAGAGTGGCTGGGAAGCGGGGGAACATTGACCTCCATGCTCTACATAGTTTTTCATTGTTGTGTTCACACTACCTCTGCCACCCCACATGGTGCTTGTAAAGATCTGGGGTGGAGAGGGAGTGTGGCTTTGGGAACAGGCTTAGGCTTGAAATTCAATTTTCTTTCTTTCTCTCTTTCTTTTTTCCCTTCTGGGTGTGGCATAATGACCAGGGCACCATGGATGGGACCTAGTGGATGGGCTGGGTGGGGTACAGTTGGTGGGTTGGTGGGGCACAGTAGGTGGGGTATAGTGCATGGGTGAGGCATAGTGGATGGAATTGGGTGGGGTACAATGGATGAGGTTGGGTGTGGCACAGTGTATGGGGCCCAGTGGGGCTCAGTGGATTGGTGAGGCCCAGTGGGTGGGAACCAGTGGATGAGGTTGGGTGGGGTACAGTGGATGGGGTACAGTGGATGGAGCCTAGTGAATGGGGTTGGGTAGGGCCCAGTGTGTGGGCCCAGAGGATAGGGTGAAGTGGGGTACAGACGAGGCCTAGTGGTTAGGGGTTAGGGGCAGAGTGGATAGGGCTGGATGTGATTTCCAAGCAGGACATCAGTCTGGTATAGGACGGACATCAGGATCTTGGGCCTCCTGGGGATCAGAAAGCAGGATCGGCTGGGTTCCCCTGTGGCCTCTTGTTAATGAATTCCAGTTTCCCCACTGTGCAGTATGGGTTCAGGGAAGCCCTCAACCTCTATGAACCCAGGAGGCCAGTCCGTAACAGCAAAACCTGTTGCTGCCAAGATTGAAGTCTGCAGAGTACCCGAGCCCCCAGCTCTGAGGTGGCATCCAGTTGGCTCTCACCCCTTCTCATGGCTCCCCACAGCCCATAGCCCATTCCCTCGGTTTCCTACAGATTGGGGTAGCACAGAGGAGAAACCATCACAAAGCAGTTCTTCTGACGAGAGTAGCATCCAATAACAATGCTCTGTGCTTCTCTCCCCAGGGGCATTTGAGGTCTAAGGGAGCCGGGTCTAATGCACACGAAGAACTGCTGGGCAGGGGACGTCACACCATGGCTTCATGTTTGTCGGGGGAGAAACAGGAAGATCAACGACAACGGCCTTCAATATGGATTATACCGCAACATAAAGAAAACAAAAAGCCTCACAACTGGACCGGTAAGAGCGAGAAGGTGGATGTAAGAATTCCATTCCCCTCAGACCCACCGTCATGCCCCTGGGAGCAGCCGTCAAGAAATCCAACAACGTATTCCATCGGACAAGTCGCCTGCAAAAGACCTGTTTAAGCAAAGACGTCAATTTGAAGCCTAAGCTGCACCTTTCCTTCTGTCTACTCATGTGCGAAAGCTGGCTGACAAATGAGGAAGGTCTGCGAGAAAGGACAGGACACCGTGTTTGGTGAAGTGGAGGGGCAGTGACAGAGAGCAAGTGTGAGGGAAGCCAGCCCCTAACACACCATCACGGGTCCGGTAGGTGCAATTGTACAGTGATAATAAGTAAAGATTACAGTAAAGTCGTAGAGAGCATGAGAGATAGAAGAGAGATGGAAATAAAGGAGTCAGACACATTTCATGGCAGCATGTTCACCTCAGCCCCATTTGGTGGTCCATGTGGAGAGAAAGATGTATTGCTCACCAAAGCTTTTATATTCTCTGGGGACATGCAAGCCCCCTAATTACAGGTAAAGACATATGTCACAGGAAAGTGTTGTGCTTTAGGTAATACAGTGAATGGAAGGGGGGGACCTAGGGGTATCCAGGTAATAGAAAGGGGAGGTAGTGGGGGTACACATGTGACAAAATGGGCGGATCCTAGATTCAGGGAGGCAGCTTAATTCTGGATATCATTGAGCCAGTTTGACCTGTTCTCTGATTCACTGTAGAAATCATTATCAGTAGGGTGTAAACCCCACCTACAGGAACCAAACCGATGACCCAAGCCTTTATGGAGAAGTAGCCCATTCTCCTTTACGGCAGGGAGTGGGCCCCTCTTGTGGTGGGCCAGACAGCTGTCTGGTGACTGACTGCCTTCAGGGAGGATGTCTCTAAGCATCTGACCTCCCACCACATGCTGGCAAATAGCCTCTAATGTTTGGCATGTCTTTGGGGAGACAAAGCTGGGGGAAAAAGTCTCTTTATAATCCCACAAGCAAGGCCCTCCGAGAGATGGATGGACACAGCGCTCAGAGAGATGGATGGACACAGCGCTCAGAGAGATGGGTGGACACAGCGGGTGCAACAGCGAGCTCACACGGAGCAATGGCGATGAGGATGGCACAGGGCTGGGCAGCGTTCCCTTCTGTTGTGCCTAAGGTCGCTATGGATCTGCCCCCTACTCGATAGCACCTAAACCACAAAGAACACTTGATGCATTCGAATGATAAGGTTGGCAACAAATGAACAAAGCCGTCTCAGAGAAAGTACAGCCGGAAAGGTCTGTGGCAGGAAGCAGGGCAAGATTTCATCCTGTATCCTTAGCCATGCCATCAGGAGAGCCAGGCCCTGGAGAAGGGCACCAGGCTTGTTAAAGGAGAGGGTCAATGACAAAGGGGAAGCCCCTCTGGAAGGGGACTTGACACTGTGGCTGCAACTTAGAAATAAAAGTGAGGGTGATGCAGGACAGGACAGTGTTTCCTTCTGCCGCTATCAGACGGAACAGCCTCAGAACAACAAGGGAGACATCGAGTGTCTGCGTGGTCCTAAATGAAAGGTCGGAGGCTTGAGTCTGCCCCGAGGCACCTAGTTTGTCAAGAGGCCAGGCAGTCAGCCCCATAACAGAAGCACGGGACACACGTGGGTGACGTGGGTCAGAATCAGCTCAGCGGCCACTGGAGAAGGGAGACATCCCCAAATGCTGCCCTCTACCAAGCCTACCCAAACCAAACCAAACTCACTGCCATGGAGCCCGATGCTGACCCAGCCACCGTGCGGGATGGGGTCGCACCGCCCCTGCGAGTTGCTGAGGCTGTACCTGTTGGTGGAAGTGGAAAGCCCCTTCTTTCTCATCAGAGCGGCTGGTGGTTTCGATTGCCAATCTTTCAGATCACAGCCCAACTTGGAACCACGATCCCACCAGGGCTAAGGCTCCAGGACAAATCAACTGAGGCTGCTCTCGCGGGTCAATCAAGTACAGCCAGTTCATTGAGGGGGAACCACAGAAGGTTTCCAGAGTGGAAATCTTAGGAAACGCAAACTTTTATTGACTCTTGAAGGTAATAAAAAATTCATTCGCTCAGAGATGAGTGAAGGTCTAGTCACACTGTTCTTCCGGCCACATTCACGGTGATGCCCACGTCAATCAATGCTGGGAAGGTCCCGTCTGCTCCTAACTCCTAAGTTGCCTGGAAATGTTCACCCTTGACTGTGTGCTTCCTCGGCGTCTCTGCGCTGTCTGCAAAGCTCCTGTCGCCCTTCTGCCCTGCCAAGACTCATTTGACTTTGAAGGCCTAGCTCAGCACCTTCTTCTTGTAAAGCTTTTCCCAGTCTCCACGTGACTGACTCCCAAAATCATCTCACGGTCATCAACTACTATTTTGTTCCGCCCTTGGGAATACGGGCCACACCAGCTCGCTCACACCCCATGTTGTGTTACAGTTGTTTGCACTCTGACTTCTCTACCAGACTGAGGGACCCAGGGCGAGAGCCCAGTGGAGTCGGCTTGTGTTCTTAGTTGCACCCACTGGGCCTGGCACGTAGTGTGCTCTCGGCAGATGTTGGTGAAACGCAATGTTAGTCCCGGTAGGCTAGAGAAACAAATCCAGGGAGACTCGGTGTGTGTAAGAGAGAACTTTATATCAAAGAGCAATTGTATATGGAGGAAACGTCCCAGCCCAATCCAGATCAAGTCCTACATATTAGCCCATATGTCTGATACCGGTCTATAAATTCCTCTTCAGACTCCCACAACACATGCAATGATGCTGAATGCAGGAAGATCACAGGCCAGTGGGTGGAAAGTCTTGTGGATCCGGTGGCAGTGGAAGTATCTCAGCGCTGGCGTGGGTTTCCACGTGGCTCCTCCACCTCCAGGGCGCTGGCTCTATCAGCGTAGCTCCATGTGACTCATCAACAGGAATGTCTCGCAAGGAGAAGTGAATGCTTGTTTGGCCTCTGCCTCATGGGAGTTCTTCTTTGGCTGACCAGAGGTCAGATATGGCCATGCTGTTTACTGGGCTGGGATGTTACTCTTTATATAAAGCTTTTTTATATACACATATGAGGCTCCCTGGATTTGTTTCTCTGGTCAACTCGGACTAACACAGGATTCATCTTGGGGAAAGGCTCTCCACACCGCAGTTCTCTCCTCTATAAAAGTGATACAAATTCCCTCCTCCATTTGTAACATAAGGACAATGCCCAGGCTCAGTGATACATTGAGTGGGAAACACTGTCTTGTGCCTGTGTGGAAGGCACCCTGGTAGCCATTGGAAGAGTATGGAAAAGCTTGGCTGCTAACCAACAAAGTCAGTGGTTCCAGCCCACCAGTCAAGTCACGGGAGAAAGAGGTAGGGGTCTGCTGCCATAAAGATCACAGCTTTGGGAAGCCTATGGGGCTTCCAATTCTACTCTGCTCACGGGGTTGTTACACGTAAGAATTTACTCTACAGCTTTGGGTTTGGGACCTAACAGAGCCCGATACTTAGTCAGATCTCAAGAAGTTTGACTGCCTCTATCCAGTCAGTAAAACTTACTTGTCATTGGATTGTACGTGTGGAAAGTACTGAGATGGCATATGGTGTGTTAGGCATATTTTCACCGCAGCACCAGCTTTCTAGTCTTTGCTTCTCTATCTCCTGTGCAGCCCCGGGAACAATGTAAGCGGCGACCCTGATCCTATGGAGTTTCTGTCTTGGAGGGAAAAGACAGATGGTGGCTAGTAACTCAATAAACCTATCAGAAAGCATTCACAATAAAGGGGCTGAAGAAGCTTGAATGGGTGTGGATACAGAAAGCGGCGTGGGGAAGACTTCTCAAAGGAGATGGTGTGTAAGCTTAGGTCCACGTGGCCAAAAGGGACGGCCATGGGAAGACCTGGGCAAAGAGCTCTCTGGGCACTGCAACAGCACGTGCAAAGGCCCTGGGACAGCTATCTAGTTTGAGGTACTCAAGAGAGAGAGAAATATTTATATATATATTAGATTTTTATATATATATATATATATATATAAGCAAGAATATCCTCAATTTTCATGGAAGCCAAAGGAACCAGAAGAGCCAAAACAATTTTGAAAAAGAAGAAGAAAATGAAAGGAATCCGTCTACCCATTAATGACTTATTATATGACTAATAATCACCACAGTTCAAACACAAGCATTTTTCTTCACTCCTCCTTATTCCATGTCCAACTTTCACATGCATAGGATGCTTGGATCAGACACATCTTAGTCCACAAAGTAATCTTCTTGTTTTTAAACACTCTAAAGAAATCTGTGCAGCAGATTTACCCCATGCAATGGGTCTTTTGATCTCTTGACTGTTGCTTCCATGAGCAATGATTATGTATCCAAGCAAGACACATTCCTTGTCAGCAGCAATCTTTTCTCCAATTCTCATGATGTTACTTATTGGTCTGCATTGAGTTGTAATCCACAGTGAAGGCTGCAGTCTTTGATTTTCATCAGCAATTGCTTCAAGTCTTGCTCACATTCAGCAAGCAAAGTTGTGTTATCTGTATATCACAAGTTGTTCAAAAGCCTTTCTCCATTATTGATGTATCAACGCTCTTCTTCCCATAACCCAATTTCTCTGATCGTTTGCTCAGCGTGCAGATTGAACAATTACGGTGCGAGGATACAACTGTGCTGCACACCATTCATGATTTTATACGATGTCGTATGTCCATGTTTGGTTCATAAAGCTGCCTTTTAGTCCATGTACAAGTTCTGCATAAGCACAGTGAAGTGTCTGGAATTCCCATTCTTCTCAACGTTATCCTCAGTTTATTATGGTCCACACAGTCAACTGCCTTGGGCTAGACAATAGAACTCAAGTAAACATCTTTCTAGTATCCTCTGCTTTGAGCCAAGATCAATCTGAAACCAACAATGATATCCCTTGTTCCATGATGTCTTCTGATCTGTCCTGAACCTTTTGGCAGTTCCCTGTCATTGTTCTGTTGCAACTGCTGTTGGATGATTGGCGGCAGAAGGGGAAACGTGTAGATCAATGGAATGGAATAGAGACCCTAGAAATAGACCCACATAAATATGCCCAACTGACAAAGGGCCAGTATCTAAAATTTATGAGCTCCCAAAACTCAGCATAAAAAAATTTTTTTTGGTAGAAAGTGAGCAGAAGATATTAAGAAATACTTCACCAAAAAGGATATGCAGAATGCTACACTACACACTCAGGAAAAAGATGTTAGACATCATTAGCCATGTGAAAATCCACATTAAAACCTCCATGGGAAGTCTTAAACCCACCAGAATAGCTAAAATTCAAATCCGGTGATCTCCCTCCTCCACCCCACCCCCAGCCCCAATGCTGGTAAGGATGAGCAGAATCTTCATGACTCCCACCCTGCTCTGGGGGTATGGAATCAGTTTGGCAGATTCTTGAATAGCCGAACATGCAGCTATGATACAACCCCCCAATTCCACTCCTTGGAATTTATCCCAGAGAAATGGAACACATACATGCACGCAGCAATCTGTACGTGAATGTTAATAGTACCTTTACCCATAATAGCTGACATAGTTAAGGTTTATTGTGCCAACCTGGCCGATAAGCACATGTGGGAGTAATTGAAGAGCAGAGTGATAAATGGCTCGGTGAGCCTCACATTTCTAGTTCTCGGGTCTCTTGCTTTCTGATGGCTGGTCTAGGGTGCAGCTGCCCTAGCTAGTTCCCTGCTTCAGCTGGCAAAGCTCACTTCCTGCAAGACATCCTTGAGGAGAAGCCACATGGACCTACCCCGATGCAGCCCGGGGTGCTGAAGCAGCCATGTGGAGACCCCTGCCAGCGCTGAGATGCTTACACTTTCACTGATTCGGCTTTCCTCCTGCAGTCGGCATCATTGTGTGTGTTTTGTGAGATTGAGGAGGACTTGTAGATGGTGTCAGACATATGGATTAATGTTGGACTTAAGGACTTGGACAGCACTAGGGTGGGATGCTTTCTTAATGTACACTTACCCTATATATAAAACTCTCTCTTATGAGGTTCTGTGGATTTGTTTCTCTAATGTACCCAGACTAACACAATAGCCAAAGGTTGGTGACAGATATCTTTCGATAAGGGTGTAATTAAACAAACTGTGGTATATTGACATCATGGGCACAACTTGGCTGTGAGAAGGTACAACATGTTGGCACTGGCAAACACTTGGATAAATCTTCAGAGAACTGTGCTGAGTGTGGACGTGGGAAGCTAAGCCATTCGCATAGCATCTGAGAAAGCAAAATTACAGAAATGGAGAGCAGATTGGTGGTTCCCAGAGGTGAAAGAGGCTGTCGAAGGGAGGGGGAAATGGAGTTGCCCTGAAAGGGGCAACAAGAGCGGTCCTTATGGGGATGGAAATGTTTGCATCTTGACTGTGTAAATGTCATCAGAGTGTGATATATACCATAACTTTGCAAGATGTTCCCAGTAGGGGGAATTGGATAAAAGAATGCCTTGCAGCTCCCTGTATCACCTCTTACAACTTCATATGAAACTCCAGGTTTATTTAAATTATTTAGGTTAATTTTTAAAAAATAATCATGGCCAAACAGCAGCACATACAGCCCTGGTGGTGACTATATTACATGTTGGGCTTCGATCTGCAATTCAAAGCCCTCAGCAGGTCCGAGGGAGGAAGACTGGGCTTTCTACTCCCGTGCACAGTTCCAGTCTCAGAAACCCACAGCCGCGCTGAGAGTCGGCGCTGACTCGGCAGGGAGAGAAGCAGCAGTACGTGTACCCCACTGTCACTGCATCATAGAAACCCTGCAGGACAGTGGAGGCCCACCCCTTTGGATTTCTGAGACTGCAGATATTTACAGGAACACGCTGATTCCTCTTCTCCCGAGGAGCAGCTGGTGGGTTTGAACCGCCAACCTTGCAGTCAGCACCCCAACACTCCACACGCTACACCAGACATGCATACCTACTTTTAGGACGCATGCCAACTTGTAAACATACGTACACACATACATAAAAACCATCAGCGCCTTGAAAACTGAAATGAGCAATCTTAAAATCACCCGGCTTTTGGTCGGCCTTGGATCAGATCATGTTGTATCAACTCATTACAGAAGATGAATAGTCTGGGAAGGGCAAGGAGAGGCAAAAAAAAATATCTTTTCAAATGTATTTTCGGAGCCTTTTAAAGAGACAGCTTTATTAGGAACGTGTTTGTTTTCCCCATAAACTAATTCCAGGAAAGTTTGGACCTGGATGTCTCTTATAATCATCTTGTACAATCTAAATGGTAAAAAACAAACATTCTGAATTTAGTTGCTCTTTGTAAGAGGTTTGCTATGCTAGGGTTCTATTTATGGATTCTTTGATTTCTAGCTTTTCCACGTAAGGACTTAAAGTATTTTTATATAACTTGTCCATCTCAGAATAGCAGATGGGAAAACAGATTGCAAGTGCTGCTAGGCTTTTGATGGTTCCCCAATTCCAACTGGCTGACCTCATCCACAATCACCCTGCCAGACCCAGATGAAGGTCCTATCAAATCTACCAATTGCTGGTTTGCCTACTTACGTAAGATAGACCTGGGAAGCAAGCTCGAGGGGAAAGCAAGGAGACCAACGATTCCAGAGGGACTTGGAAGGAGGAGGAGGAAGTGGGGGAGCAGTGAGCAAACAACCCCATAGACAGGGGAACAACCAGGGAATTAAATCAACAACGAGGAGGGCATAGAGGTCCTGGGGGTGATGGAGCAACAGCAATCTAGCCGAGAGGAATTACTAAGAGGCAGAAGTAGGGTAAGCATGATGGTGGGGCAGGAGGAAGGTAAAAAGAAAAGAGGAAAGATCTAGGAAGCAAAGCTACGGATAGAGGTATAAGCATATGTGTGTCATTTGTAAATATATTAATTCCTAAAAATAGGGTTATTGGCCCATGTACATATATTTATATAGCAATACACTGATTTAGTGGGACAGACTTCAGGCCTCTGCTCAAGCCCTCCTGTAGTGAAAGGCAAGAATACTTTGTTCTAACAACCTGGCATTCTGTGATGCTCACTCTCCCAGCACAATCATGGAAGACAAAATGGGTGCATAAGCAAATGTGATGAAGAAAGCTGATGGTGCCTGGCTATCAAAAGATATAGTATCTGGGGTCTGGGTCTTAAATGTTTGCAGGTAAACAAGCAGCCATTTAGCACAGAAGCAGCAAGCCCACATGGAAGAACCACACCAGTCTGTGTGATCATGAAGTGCCAACAGGATCAGGTAACAGGCATCAGAAGACCCAAAACAAACAAACAAAAAACATATTATTTAGAATGAGGGGGGTCAGAGCAGAGGCCCCAAACCCATCTTCAGACAATGGGACATCCCCTCACAGAAGGGTCACAAGGAAGGGATGAGTCAACCAGGGTGCAATGGTTCCTTGAGGCTTCCTCACCCCCCACTATCAAGCCCCCTGTCCTGCCTTTCACTGCGGGTTAGGCCGGACATGCACAGGTACAGATAAGAGATAAGAGCTCATGACACACGGAATCCAGGAACAGTAATGGGAGTAGTGATACCAAGAAGGTAGGGGGAAGGTGGAGGGAGCAAGGGAGGAAGGGGGAACCAATCGCAATGATTGACACATAACCACACACACACACAGGGGGACGAACAACAGAAATGTGGGTAAAAGGAGACAGCAGTCAGTATAAAAATGAAAATAAAAATAATTTATAATTTATCAAGGGGTGATGGGGTGGGTGGAAAGAGGAGCTGATACCAAGGGCTCAATAGAAAGTAAATGTTTATAATAATGGTAACATATGTACAAATAAGCTGGATAGAACTAATGTATGGATAGTTATAAGAGCTGTAAGAGCCCCCAGTAAACTGATCCTTTAAAAAAAAAATCGTATCTTACTATGGAAGGCCTGTTTGTAACTTCTCTAAGTTTTTTCTCCTGTGTAGGCTGCCCTCTCTGATCCAGTGCACTTCTTCTCTAAGTCTCATAACTTCTCAGAAAGGAGCCCTGGTGAAGCAGAGGGCTCCTACCTGCAAGTGGCCCGGGCTCACCAGACGAGACTGTCTACTCCTGTAAGGACGAGCAGTTCTGCTCTGTCCTAGAGGGTGGCTATTAAATGGAATCTAATCAATGGCTATGGATTTGCTTTGGGTTTTTATCATCTCCCAAGGCATTTCCTAAAGGAAATTTCCTGATGGCTCCAGGCCACAGAGACTGACCAGCTCCCAGTCCCAACAATTTTCATAGCCTGGCCCACGTGTTTGGTATGAATAGTATTATACCTGATGGTGCGATTTCTGTTTTGTTATACATTATACTTATAAAAGGGGCTTTGTAATCCCAATTTTTAACATAGAACTATCCCTCCATACATATTGAATGAACTGTGAAATAGAATATGGAATCACTGTGAACCGCTGCTACATCCGCTCCTACTCACGGCAACCTTAGGACCAAGAGGACGCAGCTTGGTCAGTCCTGCGCCATCTTCACAGTCACTGGGATGGGCGAGGGCTTGTGATGCCAACCCATCGCATGGGGGGCTTCCCTTGTCTTGTTGGCCCCTCAGTTTCCCAAACAGGATCCCTCAACTGTTTCTATCTTTCTCCGTGGCATGTCCATCTACGGCAGCTGAGGGTGGTCACTTCCTCTGCTCTTCTCAGGAGCATGCTGGTGAAGGTTCTTCTAAGACTCGCTTGTTGCACGTGTTCAATTTTCTCCAGAAAACTCTAGATTCTCGAAGGTCCCCCAGATGGTGTTCGCAGACGAACATGAGGAACACAGGCGTTAGCAAGGGGACAGATCAGAGGTCTTCTACAGAAAGCGTCCTCTCTGCCACCTCCTCTCTTCATATTGTTGTATGACTGATTAGGCGTCTGAGAGGCATGGATGGTGAGACTTCCTCCCACATACTCTGGACATGTAGTCAAGAGAGACCAGTCCCTGACACAGGACTTCAAGCTTGGTAAAGTGGAGGGGCAGGGAAAAAAAGGATGATCCTTGAAGAGATGGATTGACAGAGTGGCTGAAACACCGGGCTTTAATGTAACAACTGTGAGGACAGCATAGGACCACTGAGTCAGAGCTCAGTGGACAGCACCTGACACCTTCTCTTACTTTTGTCACATGAATGTGACATATTTACATTGTTTAATTCCATCCACTCTCCAAAGGCAGACTCACTGTCAACAAGTCGATGCTGACTCAGAGGGATGTTGTAGGACAGGGTAGAACTGTCCCTGTGAGCTTCTGAGACTGTAACTCTTTATAGGAGTAGAAATCCCTGTCTTTCTCCTAAGGAGCAGCTGGTGGCTTCAAACTGCTGACCTTGCCGTTAGCAGCCCAATGTATAACCACTATACCACCAGGGTCCCCTACACTAACAGCTAGACGTTTTATAGAGGCTCCCTGGTGACACTGTCTGGTAAGCCTTAGACCACTGGTAGCAAGGCCAGGGGGTGAAGCCCACCAACTGCTTTGTGGGAGAAAAAAGAGGCCGTCCTGCTCCCATGGAGATTCACTGCCTCTGAAATCTTGTGATTGTGGTTGTTTGGCGTCTCAATCAACCTGATGGAGCCTGGCTTTTTACACCATGCTCTGGTGCCATAGGTTTACAGTTGAGCTGCTAACTACAGGGTGTGCGGTTCAAATCCACTGGCCCGTTGGCAGGAGACAGCGATGACTGTCTGCTCTCAGAAAGATTTGTTGTCCTGAAAATCCTAAGAATCAGTTTTACTCTGTTCTGTAGGGTAACTATGAATTAGAATCAATTGGATAGAAGTGGCTCTGGTTTGGCTTGGTTTGAGTTGGTTTTGTTTGTAGACACTTTCTCTTGACCCTTCCTGGCGCTCTCTTTTTCTGGGTTTCTGTGGGCTTAGATAACACAGGTTCCTTCTCCCCAAATTCCCTGCTGGGTTCATGCTCCCTGATTGGTTAATGGGACCATGGAGCACAGGCCAGGTGCCATGAGGACAAGGTGGTGAGCGCTTCATGCTGGGAGGCCTAGTTGACCCCGCAGACAGGCTACCGGGGCAGCTTGATTCTCCAAATCAGGGTTCCTGGGACGGACGAGGATGGGGCGGGGTGGGTGAGAGGGCAGCACCAACCCCCTCCCGGGCACCCTGTGCGGTGGAGACCAGACAAGAAAGCAAAGCAAACGAAACAAAAGGCCACATTGGGGGAATCGCGAGCGGGTCTGCTCACTAGTTGGTTTTCTCTGGTGGTGCGATCACCGTGCGATTAGAAGCAAAGAACTGGCCGGGTCTGGAACAGCGAGGAGCCATACAAGGAAGGCGACGCCCCGTGAGACGGAGTGAACCTCGGTCCGACGAGCTCCGTCACGCCCCGACCAGAGGGTGGCCGACCTGTGCGGGCCGGGCCGCTGTGCCTCGGACCCACTAGAGGGCAACTAACAGCAATGCAGCGGGCGTTCGCTGGCTCTCCTGTTTCCTGCAGAAAAACTCTCCCTGTGGTGGGGGGATGCAGTCTGCGGGTCCTTCGGTCAAGCGGCTCCCAGGTAAGCAGAGCTGGCAGAGGGGCAACGCGGGCAAACCCAGAGCATCTGCGTGGAGCAAACAGAAGGAAGAGCCGGATGGATTTGTACCCTGCTGCTGATGCTGTTGCCACCAATACGAAATTGATGTCTTCCCGTGTCACCAAACGGAGATTCAGGCAATGCTTTGGGGAGTCAAAGGGAAGGGTGGTCCCCACGGCTGGGGTTCCTTAAGTTATCCTGGTGACATGTTTATAGATCCACGTGAACCTGACGCTCTCTGGATTCTACACCTTCCTTCCCACGGCACTGGGGCTTCCAGAGGGGACCAAAAGGCAGGGGGGTGGGGAGGCTGGCTTCATTCCAGTTATTCCTGAGACAATAGGCAGAGGTCTTACGAAGAAGAACATGGAACCCATCGCCCTGGGAGTCTGCGGTTACTGATGTCCAAGTGGAGAGCCTGGATCTCAGCCTCTCCAGGTCCCGCTCAGCCCATGTGAGGCGGACAGCCCACGTTTATCCTCCTCGGTTCTTCTGTTTCCCCTGCATCACCTGTTCACTTCAGAAATACCCTAAACCCCACCTTGACCTTAGCCTCACAAGGCCTGCTCACTCACACCCCAAAGCTGGCCAATTAGCAGGCCTTTCTCTGGCTCCTCTTGCCTAATCAGATGCGTCTGGTTCCCATTCCTTCCAAAACTGCCTCTCTAAGGCACATGGGCACAAGGCACAGGGGATCTAGGTTTTAAACTGTCAAAATCATCATGGCTAACAAACCTATTAGCCGTGTGTGTGTGTGTGTGTGTGTGTGTGTGTGTGTCTAAAAATGTTTGTCTCCAAGAAGTCTATAAGGGGATTTGTAGGCATTCCAGTAGGCCAGTGGGGAGCCACTGTATTTCACCAGGGAGCCTAGGGTCCTTCTCAGAGGCTTGCTCATTCTGGGCAGGAGCTGAGGGCATGATCAAGTCTGTAACCAAGCAGAGCCCCCATCATTGCTGGACTCTAGGGATGGTGCTGCCGGCTCTTGAATTTCAGGTTCTTGGGCCTAAAAGCATCAGTCTTAGAAAAAGTACAGCCAAAAATACTCCTTACAAGTGAGGGTGGCAAAACGTAATCTCCATGCCTTTGGACATGCCATCGGGAAAGAAGGGCATCGTGCTGGGTAAAGTGCTGGGTAAAGTCGAGGGTGAATTAAAATGAGGACGTTTCCGGATGAGTTGGATCGACACACTGATGGACTTCCACCAGGAGCTCCAGCACACCTCGTATCCTGGGGATGACGCGGGACTGGGCAATTCCACTAGGACGCACAGCTGACTGGATGGCACCTCAAAATGGCAAGCCTAAAGTCAGGCTGGCATTGTCCTCAGCAGGCTCTCTTCTGGGCTAACAAAACAGATGAGCGTCAGAGTTATCTCTGCGTGTTGCTAGGCAGACTTGTGTGCATGAGTTCTTTCCTCTGTCCAATCATCGGCCTCATAAACGAAGAACCAGCCTAGGAGCAGAAACTGATCACAGAGAATTCCATGCAGTCAGCGCTCACAAAAGGCTTGGAGCAAAAGTGGAAAGAACAACATTGGACGAGATGTAATGTGGGGCATTGCTGCTGGATAAACAGCCGATGACCTCCAAACGATGGCAACGTCATCGTCATGGCTTGGCTTTTTGCCCACGCCAAATACCCATCATGCCAGACCTGCCTGGCTTGAGAGTCAATTATAGTTTTTGCTCTAATGTTACAGAACATACACAATTCAGTTAATTCCAGAAAGATTAAATACCAAAATCTCCATATTTTGTTAATTAAACAGGCCTCACAAAGCGAGCGTCAAAACAGTGGAATGAGGCTAGAAACTGAGAGGCAGGGGGATTACAGAGGAACTTCCAACTCTGTAAACTGTTCGTTAGAAATGGCCTGAGGATCACACACACACACACACACACACCCCTTCTCCCACTTTGAACCAAGGATGGCAGCTCTTTCTGCACACTCCTTTCCGACTGCATTTTTGTGACCGCTTCCTCTCCAAAAAGCAGCCGGACCTGCATGCTAACTCCAAGCCCCATGGACTAAAGCAGTGGTTCTCAACCTTCCTAAGGCCTCTACCCTTTCATACAGTTCCTCATGTCATGGTGATCTCCCCACCATAGCATTGTTTTCGTTGCTACTTCATAACTGTAATTTTGCTACTGTTATGAATCATAATGTCAATATCTGATATGCAGGATGTGTTTTCATTGTTACAAATTGAACATAATTAAAGCATAGTGATTAATCACAAAAACAATATGTAATTATATATTATGAAATACTTATTTCTAATGACAAATAAATGAAATTTTGTCTTGAAGCATGGTTTAGCCTGGGTAACAGTCTTAATATAACAACAGTAAACTACATTGCTACATTTTGCAACAGTATGTGTAAAAAGCCAACATCTATGTGAAGGTTGCCATAACTTCTTTCTCTCCAGATCAGAAATTCTCAGGGTAGTCTTTGCAAGAGCACAACAAAGATCATCTTCCACAACAAGTCTACTTCTGTATTTAGACTGGATAACCAGTAGGCTGGAAAACCCTGTTTCACAAGGATAAGTTGTTGGAAATGGAAGAAAAAGGCTCAACACAGTCTCAGACAGAACAGGATCTGACTGCAAACACTTGATCCAGAATGTTGTAACCGGCATTGCAGAGAAATCAGTTCTCGCTGCATCATTGATAATAAGTTCAATGAACTCCTCTTGTGCTGTCTCAGGGACATCTTCAACTCTGACTGGGAATGGGCTTCTGGCAAGTGCAAATGGGGTGTCAGGTAGATGTGGAACATACAATGAAATTTCATCTACAAGCATGTGCAAGTGCTCTTTCACGGAAATTATCATCGTCATCGTTTTGTCTGGTTCAACGTCGTGTTCCTCAAAGAAAGGGATAAGGTAGGCAACATGTAAATTTTATTTTCATCCCATTTTTTTGTTGTTGCCAAAGCTGAAGTTTCATTTGGAATGATTGGATCTTTTCAGACAAATTGAGGCGTGTTGCATTTGGTCCTTGCAGTGATAAATTGAACTCATTCAAGATGGCAACTAAATAAGCTATTTTCTGCAGTTCACTTTTATCACTGACAAGTGCTTCGAACTGCGGTCTTGCTTTCTGATGAAAAAACGTTTTGAGTTCATCACAAAGCTCAAAAACACATTTTAGAACTTTTCTTCTTGACAACCATCTCACTTCAGTGTGAAAGAGCAGAGCATTATTCGGCACATCCAACTCGTTGCACAGTTGTGAAAAGTCAACTGTTTAAAGTGCTCGCCTTTACAAAATTGACCGAACGTATTACTTCTTGTAACTCTCGTGGCAGCATCTTCATTACTAATATTTGCCAATGAAACATACAGTGAGTGCTGATGACTTTTGGTGACTCATTCAGTACTAAACGTTGAAATCCAGATCGGCATCCTAGCATAGCTGGAGCACCATCTGTGCAAACACCACAAATCTTTTCCCAAGAGACCTTATGCTCTTTCAGAAATGAACCAACTGCGTCAAATGCATCATGTGCAGTAGTTGTCATTTCAAGAGGTTTGCAAAAAAGAAACTCATCTTTAAAGTCCCCATCATTAATATACTTCACGTGAGCCAGTAACTGTGAACAGGTTGCAATGTCTGCAGATTCATCAAGCTGGATGCTAACTATTGGAAGTGGAGCAGATTTAATTTCCTGGATTACCTGATGAAGACTATCAGCAGGCACGTCATCCCTTCTTCTGTAGACAGTGTCATTAGATAAGGAAATTGCAGTCAATTTTCAATTTCATAACAAATTCATTTCTGATCATAACTCAAACAATGTTTTTGGCCGCTGGCAACAGTAAATCCTCAGCACTGGTGGGAGGTTTATAGCTCTGGTGATTCTGAGTGCCACCAAATATGAAGCTTCAGTGGCTGCTACGTTTTGTTTGTGGTACTTGCCACCAGTGTCAAGCCTGGCTTTCTGGAGTCCATCACCTGTGCTTCTAAAATAGTTGGTATCCTCGCAGCTCATATACTTGCTATCAAAATGGCGTTTTAGTTTGTTCAGCTTCATAGATTCGGCTGATAGAACTTCTCAACAAATAACACATTGTGGTTTCTCAATTCTTGCTGTAATTATTGAGCTAAAACCATACTGTAAAAAATCCTTACTACAGTTTCTTTTCTTAACATTCTTCTCTACACCATCCATTGTCATGGGATGGTTTGCTAATGAAAATAATATATAACAGTAGCTTTAATAATACAAAAGATGATACATAGTTCAGTCAATACCGTTCATTAAAATGTCCTATGATTTACCATTCTCTGTGTTGTTGTTGTTTTTACATACCTGTTACTATCACAAGGGGGCAGTATTCACATCAACCACAGCTGAATATAAAAAGACCGATCAGCATCCAGATTAAATCCCCATGGTACAGATATATATATTTTGCAGCAGTTGATGATTTTACAGTACATGATTTTACATTTACCCAGTAATTCATGAAATGTCATTTTACCTCCAGTACTGCTGTTTTCAACACAGTCGCTCCTTTTAACAGAGTAGCTGTTTTCTACACAGTAGCTGCTCTCTACCCAGGTGTGACTGGTCCACATACACCTGTCACACACACCTGTATTTGTATGGGGTGTATGTGATGGGGTTGGCGTGATGATGTCATCACGCTGGGCACTCGTATGTGGGCGTATCTGCATGTGGGCGGACCTGCCTGGAGATGGATAGAGGAGCGGTGTCTCCGTTCCTAAGACCATTGGAAATACGTGTTTTCCAATAGTCTTAGGCAACCCCCAAAGGGGTCACGACCCACAGGTTGAGAACCATTGGACTAAAGTCTTGCAGGGATGTGATTTGCACATATCCTCAAGTCCCTTCGTGACACACAGGAACAGGGCAGGAGCTCTCGCGACAATCGTGCCTGAGCACTAGCATGAAGGCACCCTGTCTCCATGATCTCACAGCCTCCTGTTGTAAGAGAGGTGTGGGGAGGATGGGCACAAGCGGCCACTGCAGTGTGAATTCAGCTGTTACCATTGTCACTGAGTGCCACGGAGCCAGCTCGAAGTGACCTCACCTTGAGAGAGCAGACCTGCCCCACAGGGTCTTCTAGGCTGCCGTCTCTACAGGGGCAGATTGCCAGACCTTCTCCCGCAGAGCTCTGAGTGGGTTCAAACCACCAACCTCTGGGTTAGCTGCCCGCCTGAGCTCCTTACAACAACTCAACAACTCGCCACCGTCCAGTCCATGCCGGCTCACGGCAATCCTCCAGGACAAGGTATGCCCCTGTGAGTGTCTGAGACTGTAACTCTTCGTGGGAGTAGAAAGCCCGTCTATCTCCCACGGAGCGGCTGGTGATTTCAAACTGGTTACCTTGCAGACCGCAACCCCACCAAGGAATAACCAGCAACCACCAAATGGACATGGACCTCGGCTATCTGTGTGCTGATTTCCAGAGCCAGGGCCACTAACAGAGACCTCCCAGCCCCATCTGTTGACTGAATGGATGCACTGACAAACTAATGAAGCATCCGCTTTCTTCATGTGCCCTCCCTGGGCTTCAGTATTCAAAACATGATCGAACACTAGCCCTTTCTTCTTGCGCTAGAAATGGACAATCCAACATCTGGCTAAGACATTTAAAATCCACTTCCACTGTCTGACCCTGGCTTCTGCTCGGTGACTGCTGCTATCTTCTGAAGACCCAGCAGGTGGCAGTGACGCCAAAGGAAAGCCAGCTGCCTCCCCTGCTCTCCCCACTGTCCTCTGGTGATTTCCCATCCTCCTCTAAGTTGTTTGCTGGTCACCCTCACAGAAGCAAGGGCATGTGTGTCTGCCTTCAATGAACCTCTGCTTGACTCTCGGCTTCACTTGACATCATGGAAGCACACAGTAGGGTGTTTCATCATGGTAGCAGTTGGAATGGATTCAACAACAACTGATCAGGACGCCCATTGGGACGTCTCTAATGACTCAGAGGGAACACCTGTGGGTAACGCACGGGGCTGCTAACCACAAAGTCAGCAGTGCAACACCACCAGCCCCTCCACCTGCCACAAACGAGGCCTCTACTCCCCAAAAGAGTTCGAGCCTCTGAAACCTAGAGGCAGGTCCCACCTGTCTCACGGGGTCACTAAGAGTCCGTATCAACTCAATGGCAGTGAGCTTGGAGTTCCACAGGGGACACCGAAAACTACAACCCTATTCCTTTCTGCACACAATCGGATTACTTAAAAACCATGCAGGGGAGGCGTGCGCAGGGCACAATACTATACGAGAACCCTAAAATCACCCCCACTGAGGATGAAAAGGCTGCCAATGGTGAAGCAAGACCTTTGAGCCAAATTTAAGAGGCTTTTTCCCTGGTGCTCTCATTCTCATGATCCTGTGCTCCGATCCATTCGTCCATTTGTTCAGTAAATATTGATTGAGTTTATAGTACATGCCAAGTGCTGACCTTTGGAAGACAGAGCCAGAAAAAGGTGTTGTGCATTTACAGCCCCACGGGCTATAACAGACACACTCTGTTCTCACGGACCCCACGGCCAGCTGTCCCAGGGAGGAGCCCCGTGATGACAGCAGGGCAGGGAGTGCCTGAGAGAGGCACAGGGTCCCGGTGACGTCACTGTTCACATGACTTTGGGGAAGTAAGAATCGAACCTCGTCAGCCTCTGTTTTCTTCTCCAGAGGACCCGGGAACAGTTAGAGGGCCAGCTAAACATGTCCAGAGAACCACACAGCACGTTGCCGAGAGATAACCCACACTCCTGCCTTATGGTGGCCTAGGGAGTGACTTACGCATTGGGCTGCTTGCTTCAAGGTCAACCGCTCGAAACCAGCGACCCCTCCACGGGACAAAAAACGAGGCTTTCTAATTCCGTAAAGATGTACTGTCTGAGACACCCATAGGCACAGTTCTATTCAGCCACTAGGGTTGCTCTGAGTCAGAAATCCACTCCATGGCAGTGAGTGGTTTGGTGTTGCTTGTTTTTATGTTACGGCCATGCGCTCCTTTATTGTGAGAACTTGAGCTATTATATTATGGGCAAAGCCCTCAAATGCTAACCCGAACTCCGGTGGTTTGAACCCAGCCACGACTCTGAGTGAGAAAGACCTGGCACCCTGCTTCCATTGAGATGGTTGTTGTGGGTACTACGTGCCTTCGAGTCAGTTCCTGCTCATAGCGACCCTCGGAACAACAGGAAGAAATGGCACAATCCCACACCCTCCTCACAAGGGTTCCTCTGCCTGAGCCCATAGATGCAGCCACTGGGCCAGCCCATCGGGCCAAGGGCACCTCCGCCTTAATCAAGCGTGATGTCCATCTCCAGCGACTGGTCTCTCCTGACATGTCCAAAGCATGGAAGATGAAGTCTGAAGTCTTGCCATCCTTGCCGCCAAGGAGCACGCTGACCTGACTTCTTCCAAGACACATCAGTTTGTCCTTTCAGTCATCCATGATCCTTTTTTTAGTAATAAATCATTTTATCGGGGGCTCTTAAAGCTCTCATAACAATCCGCACATCAATCATTTCAGACTGATCTGTACGTCCGTGGTACTTGTATCTCCAGCACCGTTCTCAGTCTTCTTTAGTCAATGTCCACCTTTCACACGCACATGTGTGCATCTGGAGTCGTCCACGTGCAGAGTTGCCTTTTGTGTTGTAGGAAAAAATGTATTTACAATAAAGAAGTTACTGGTCTTGCAAAATTCTATCAATCATGCGATCTCCAGCTTCATTTCGATCCCCAAGGCCAAGTTTGCCAACTCCTGCTTTGTTTCCTTTGCTCCGTTTCCAACTTTTGATTCCATTCACTAATAGAATTATCAATGTACCCTGATGACATGTTTGGTCTAATTCAGACGGAGACTGTGTGCAAAATTCAATGTGTTCGTCCCAGCTTTAGTGATTGGTGCATACATTCAACTGGTACTTGCATTGACTGGGCTTCCTTGAGAATATATGTTATCCTCTGTCGCACAGACAGCCTTGTATTTCAAGATAATTCTTCAAATGTCCTTTGTGATGACTAATGTGACCCCATTGCTCTTGAATCTATCATTCCCGTCATATGATTTTCTGCCGCAAAATGGCCAATGCCAACAGTCCTTCTTGACTCATGAATACCTAGGCTATTGATCTTTGAGTCCCATTTTATTTTTTACCACTACCACTACCCTAGGTGCATACGCTATACAGTCCCAAGTCTGTTTATTATTAGGTCTTTGCAGCTGTTCTTCTCATCTTGTTCTTGCCCCATTAACCAGGAAGACCTCAAAGCAGTCAGGCCCACGGGCTGTACTCCAGCCACGTCGTCACGGTGACTGTGCGTTGAGAAGGCGGCTCTTCTGTCACGTGTTGAGCACCTTCTCACCTGAGGGGCTCATCTTCTGGCACCATCTCTGACCGTGGTCTGTTGCGACTCCTGAGGTTCGCGGTAGCTGACAATATCCCACTGCTGTCCATACGTTTTTCAGAGGTGAACTCCTCTCAAGTGGACGGCCGGCTCCTCTTCATAGTCTGTTCTCAGTCTGGACGCTCTTCTGAAACCTGTTCACTTGGGAGGACCCTGCTGGTATTTGAACTACCAGTGACATGGTTTCCAGCAACACAGCAACACACAAGCCACCACAGTGTGACAACCTGTGGTGCCTGTCACTATAGAAATCCATAGAGACTGCGGCTTGGCAAACCCTATGGGGCAGTTCTACTTTCTTCTATAAGGTCACCATGAGTAAGAATCAGCTTGACACCAAGAGGTTTGCTTTTGACTTGGGTGGGGTCCCAGAAGGGCTATGTGGCAGTTACATAACCTACTGTCAACTTGAGGAAGGGGTGGAGTCTAGCCTGTCAACCAGGTCGCAGCTTGAGGACCTCATTTGGAGACACGACGGAGATAAATAGCTCGTTGGAGGCCAGATACACACTCTCCCTGCAAGATATTCCTGCTGACAAGCCACAGGGAGCTGTGCTCATGGAGCCAGGACCCTGGAGCTGGAGGATCCAGGTGGAGACCCA
>NW_022103909.1:6496379-6499074 GCF_000313985.2 Echinops telfairi | reverse complement strand
CCTAGCTTGTGCCATTGAAGAACAGCTTCCACCCCTCCGCTTGGCTGTCCATGTGCACCATGCAGCCTCGGCTCAGCGGTAGAATCTCACCTCCCGTGCGGAGCCCAGGTTCAGTTGCTAACCTCTGTACCTCGTGCACAGCCAGCACCCGCCCTCAGTGCAGGCTTCCTTGTGCCTGTGGCACTGCGTACATGCCAGCTCAGCTTCCATCTAAGACAGAGTAGGAAGAATGGCCTAGAATTCTACTTCTAGAAGTTAGCCAGTGAAAATCCTAGAATCACAACAGTCGGGGGGGACCAATCCCATTGTGTGGGAGCCGCCATAAGTCAGGACCAACTAATCAGCAGCTGACAGCATGTGCCTCACGGAACTCCTGGATACACTGGCCGAATTAAGAGGAAATGCAGTTCAGAATAATAATGCCGGATCAATGGATGGACAAGGCCCCCACGCACTAGAAAAATCGTTGATGAGTCTAGCAAAAAGCATTATGGAATATAGACATGCCAGTGCTAATATACCCACTCCAAAAACACACACAAAATCCAAAGTCACTGTCAAGTCAATTTTGACTCATAGCAACCCTATAAGATAGACCAGAACTGTTCACGTGTGTTTCTGACACTGTAAGTCCTGATGAGAGTAGAAAGCCTCACCTTTCTCCAGAGGAGCAGCTAGTGGTTTTGAACCTCAGACCTTGTGGTTAGCAGCCCAACTGCATAGCCCACTATGCCAACAGTAGTATATTTGAGCACAAAAACTTTAATACTTTCTAACTAGTAAGTAGACCCTATATTTAACTACTGGTTAAATAACAGCAATAATAAAATTCCATTCTGTGAAATGAGGTATGTTTATGAACAAAGACTAAACAAGAAATGCCAAAAAGAGAGAGAAAAACAGTGAGTGTGTTGCCTGGAAACGCAAGGCCCTTTATTGCATCTGGTAACAGTCTTTCTACTATGTGAAGATCAGGAAATTAAACAATAGGGTGTTTTCCCAGGGAGAACAGAGCAGAGAGAGGCAGAAGGCATGTACTTCCCAAATCCTAATTGCATTTTCTCAGAATCAGCAGGACCCATGTTCCAGAGAAAGCTGAGACGTTCGCATTGCAAAACTGGGAGGTTTCTCAGACTAGCGACTCCCTTTTAGTTTGAGAATAATTTGCTATTCAGATGCTTTGTAAAAATTCTAATTTCCTGGCTGGTGTAATCACAATTCACGCAAAGCTCTTGAACGATCGCCTTGCTTCTAACTATTGCTAATGCCTCAGCCTTGTTTTCCGTCTTCGCGGTCAGTGAGCATCTGAATGAAGGAGCCTGGAAGCATCTCCCCTTCCTCTCTGCTTAAGAGCCTCCCCTGGACAAGCGTCCCTGCTCCCCAAAGCCTTTAAGGACAACCTTTACTTTCTCCAGCTTATGCACTCCATTAAGATACTTCTCAAAATAAAAAAGAAGAAGAACCTGATGCAAACTAGCTTGAACAACAAAAGCTGAACTACCAAGATGTAGGGCTGGTTCAAGAGCCAAGGGGAGCTGAGAGCCTAGTTCTTCCTGTCGCCTTGGCTCTTGCTCGGGCAGCTTTCCCTCCTGGGAGCACAAATGATGCAGCATTTCTGGACTTGATGTGAACTCAATGGTACAGATGTGAGTGGGGTGGGGTGGGGTGGAGGGTGGCATTCTGCTTCGGAATTCTCATTTTAAAAATAAATGCTATATGCCACATTCTGAGATCACCTATCCATCCTGACTCAATCCCTGGCTCCGGGGAGCTGGACCACACTGACTGGCGTAGATTGACATGTACTCCGTTTCCCCAACGCCAGGTGGGTGCCTAAGTGGAGAGTGCAGGCTATTTCAAACGGAAAAGCTAGACTGGAGGCAGGGAAGGGCAACCAAAGCATGTCCACGAACCACTTCCATACTGCTAGTGCAGTTATCAGATGGAGTCCCAATTTCCTACAGCGATAGAGTGGGCTATGCATTGAGCTAAGTGCAAGGTCAGCCGTTTGAACCCACCCATCACTCTGAGGGAGAAAGATGGAGCTGGCTGCTCCCCTAAGAATTTAAACTCTCAGAAATCCCAAGGGACAGTACTACTGTGTACTATATGGTTGCCACGAGTCAGCATCTGTGAGCTAGCGTGGGTTTCTTTAAGTACTAGAGAATAAAATGAGTTCAGATTGAATTACTTGGAAGTCTGGCAAAATCCAAAGACTCAACCAATAGTATTCACTATTAACCCACTGCCATCAAGTCGATATTAACTCATAGCAACCCTATGGGACAGATTATAACTGTCCTGTGGGTTTCTGAGACTAACTCTTTATGGGATTAGAAAATCTTATTTTTCTCCTGTAAAGTGGCTGGTAGTTTTGAACTCCTGACCTCATGGTTAGCAGCCCGACATGTAACCCACTACTCCATCAGGGCTCCTATAGTATTCATCATACCAACAAACCTTATAGGACAAGGTAGAACAGCCCCTGTGGGTTTCTGAGGCTGCTAACTTTTGATGGGAATAGAAAGCCCTGTCTTTCTCCTGAGGACCAGCTGGTGGTTCCGAACTGCTGACCTAGTGGTTAGCAGCCTAACACCACCAGGGAATAGCATTAAGATTTTTTTTGAAAATTACTCAGATGAGCCTGTTGTTGAATGGTTGGTGCTCAGAGCAAGGTTTATTGGAAAATCCATTC
>NW_022103909.1:6492318-6495194 GCF_000313985.2 Echinops telfairi | reverse complement strand
TTATACATCGATCATTGTGATGTTTTCCCCCTTCTCCCCCCTACCCTCCTTGTATGGCTACTCTCAGTATTGGTCTTGAGTAGTTTTATCTGTCCTGGATTCTGTGTGTCAAGAGATCTTATCTGTACCAGTGTACATGGTCTGGTCTATCTGGATTTGTAAGGTAGAACTGGGGTCATGGTCATGGGGGTGGAGGAAGCAGTAAAGAGCTAGAGGAATGCTGTGTGTTTCCTTGGTGCTATACTGCACCCTGGCTGACTTGTCCCTTCATTGTGACCCTTCTGTGAGGGAATGTCCCATTGCCTACAGATGGGCTTTGAGTCTCCCCTCTGGCCCCCCTCATTCACATCAATAGGATTATTTGTTTTAGGTCTTCAATGCCTGATACCTGATCCTGTTGACACCTCGTGATCACATCGGCTGGTGTTTCTTCCATGTGGGTTTAGTTTCTTCCCAGCTAGATGGCTGCTTGTTTATCTTCAAGCCTTTGAGACCCCAGAAGCTATATCTTTTGATAGCCAGGCACCATCCACTTTCTTTACCACATTTGCTTATGCACCCGCTTTGTCTTCAGTGATCCTGTCCAGGTGAGCATCACAGAATGCCAGGTTATTAGAACAAAGTGTTCTTGCATTGAGGAAGGACTTGAGTGGAGGCCCAATGTCCGTGTGCTCCCTTAATACTTACCATATCAGTAGTTTCTATGCCTATGGTTACAATCTCATTTTGGAGGGAGTTCTCCGTTATGCTAATGAAGTGGGATGCATTCTGAGACTCCACCTTACTCTCACTCACTGCCGTTGAATCAATTCTGGCCTCATAGCAACCCTGTAAGACAGGGTAGGAGACTGCAAGTCTTTAGGTAGAAGCCTCATCTTTCTCCCATGGAGCAACTGGCAGTTTTGAACTGCTGACTTTCCAGTTAGCAGCTCCACAGGTAACCCACTCTGCCACCGGGGCTCCTTCCACCTCACTAGAGGGTGGAAATCAAGTCACCGCTCTGTTTTCTTGGGGGTATCGTCTCCTGAAAGCCAAAATCCACATCGCCATCAAAGGCGTTGCTCTGTGTGTGTGTAGGAGAGCCACCTTGGAGGCAGAGAGAGAATTCCCAGGGCCATCAAGGAAGAACTGCCTGTAGAGCAAGCTTGAGCCCCACCTAAAGCATGGGCGGCCAAGACCAAGGCCCTCAAGGCCACGGCACAGAGACCCTGGGACGGCAGAGGAACTACACCAAGGAGCTGAGGGCTGTGCCCAAGACCACGACAAGACAGTGAGGTGGTGTGGTAGACGGGCTTCCTGGTCCACAGAGACAGAGCCAAGGGACCACGTGACTGAGAGACTGTGGACGAGAGGCTTGGCTACTGGCTGAGAGCTATTGCTGTGGACCAAGAACTGTCTCCTTACTGTTTCCTGAGCCAGACTTGGGGTGACCTGTTACCTTCCCTAATAAACCCCCATCATTGTGAGTATTGTCTGAGTCCTGTGTGGCTGTTGCAAGGGATTCTCAAACCCGGCCGAACATCAGTGTCCTGGGAGAAGCGGTTATGTCGGAATAGGTGAAGAAGGATGGAGCGGTGTGGAGGCGTGTCTGGCCTCCGCCTTGTGGCAGTCGACCTTGGGCAGAGGTGATGGATTCTCCCCTTCCCTGTGTAGCAGAGGTCAGGTGTGCCCTTCACGCCATTTCCACCCCGAGGTTTGGGAAACTTTTAATTCTCACTAACTAGAAAGTAACAGTGTATCGATGCTTTTGCTTCATCGGTGCCAGCGATGTTGAGTGGCCCTGGCACACTCAGCATGTCTGCGTGGTCAGGTGTTGAGTCGGTTCTGACCCATAGCCACCCTGTGCACAACAGGGCAAAACACGCCCCCTGGTCCTGGGCCATCCTCACAAATTGTTCTTAGAGCCCATTGTTGCAGCCCTGGTGTTGCTCGAGCTTGTCCAAATATACATCAAACTCACCGCGACCCAGTCCACTCTCACCCACGGAGACCTGCAAGGTCAGAGCTGAACTGCCCCGCGGATTTCCAAGACTGTAAATCTTTGTGGGACTAGCAAGTCTCGTTTTATTCCCTCACAGTGGCTGGTGGTTTCGAACTACGGCCCTTTGGATTCGCAGCCCAATGCATGATCCACGAAGCCACCAGGGCTCCTGACTTTTCGTAATGACTTCACACGTTCCCACCCAAACCGTAATAAAGGGGATGTTTGCTCTTGCTTTAGTCTCGGCGGAATCCATGTTGCTCTGACAGGGCCTCTTTTCACACTGACATCGCATCTTCAAACCAGATCCTGTTCAGACCAGTCATAACCCCTTCGCTGAGTTTATTTTGGTGGAAAAAAAAAAATCCATGCATTGTTTTAGGTCCTAGTTTTTTTTCACGAACTTTTTGTACAGCGGTGCTCTAAAGTACTCCAGACCCTGGCTCCGTCTTCTGCCATACATGAATGTCCCCAGATCTTCCCTGAACCTCTGACAAATGCTGCCAACCTCTTCCCTTTGAGAGACCGGGAGACGTGGGATTACAATACTGCCTCTTCTTGCTTTGGACAGTGGAACTGCCCCCTGTGGGTTTCTGAGACGGGAACTCTTTACTGGGGTAGAAAGCTTCGTCTTCCTCCCACCGAGTGGCTGGTGGGTGCTGACCACACCACCACCAAGGCTGTGGACGCTTCTTGAACTATATGTACAAAGTCCATGGTCTTTTCATTCCATTTCCCCATGAACCTTCTGGAGTCCCTTCACAGGGGCTCCAGACGTGTCAGCCCGCGTGTGTCATCTAGATCATGACACGCCAGTTTCTGAGACAACTGTTTAAGGCTCTTACTGCCGCAGCTTCCCACTCCCCCCTCCCGCCCTCCATCTTTGCCGCACACA
>NW_022103909.1:6489053-6491658 GCF_000313985.2 Echinops telfairi | reverse complement strand
AAAAGCAGTACTCTGCTGCCCAGCAAGTTCCCTGCGAGCCGAGCTGCACGGCAGTGAGCTTGCCGTTTAAGTTCCCCAGGGTTGTGCTGGGCCGCTCCTCACCACATTCAGAGCCGCTGCGCACCTTGATTCTCCCCACCCCTGCACGTTCGTTCCCACGTCTCGGGCTGGGCTGCTAGCTGCAAGGCCGGGATGAGTCGGGGTGGACTTGATGGCGGTGAGCGCAGTCTGAGCTGTCGTGGATGTCGCCTAGAGAACTGCCCTTGTGGACTCCGGACACAGCGACTGTTCACAGGAGCGGAACGCCTCAGTGATGTGTTTAACAAGTCCCTCTTTCGGGCTCACATCTCCCTCCAGCCACCAGCCCGGGTCAGGGCCTAATTTAGGGAAAGTGGTCTATCTGCTTTCCTGTCCACTCCTGCCTCTCCTCCACCTCTGCTGTGGCTTCTGTCCCCACGATGCACCTGCAATCTACACGTGCCAGTCACCAACGCCCTCCCTGTGCCACAACCTCGTCTATTTCAATCCGTTTTACCTGGCCTCTCAGGTGGGAAAAATCTGGAGTTGGATCAGGCCCCTTATTTCCCAGGACCACACACAGCTACCATCGATTCAGTCTCCTGATTTTATATGCTCGTGAGAGAAAACACATGCTCTCTCTCTACTCGGACCTGGTTCCTGAAGCCATGGCGTAGGTGAGCACCCCAAAACTTTTGTCTGTCTCTTAATTTCTTCCCTCATTCTGGTTCCAGTCAACACGAAAGAAGTGAGCCCTTGCATGCTTTATCTTGTCTGATGTCTCTTGAATTTACCCTTCAATTTCAACCGCTGCCTTGGACCCATTCAGATGTGGAGGCAGGTCCCCCACACTCAAGCCTTCTTCTCTTCTGTGAAGCGTGGCAGCAGCGCTAACTAGCCTGACTATCTTATAAGCTTCTGCTAAGGATCACAGTAGAAAATACATGAATAGTTTTGGGCTATAGAATGATTTCTACGTATCAACTTCTTATTAATGACCGGCGGGGAAAAACAAGCATACGCGGTTTATAAAAGGCTCAGTGCCATTGCTTTGGTAAATACTACGCTGTGCTTGGTTGCCGTCCAGTCGGTTCCCACTCAGAGTGAAAGCCCGCCGGGTCCTGCGGCATCCTCACACCGGCATGCTGGGCCCGCTGTTGCAGCCAGGGTCGGTCCGTCTTGTCAAAGGCCTTCCTTCCTCTCTGGGGATGACCCGCTCCGCTACCCAGCACGGTGTCTCTTCCCGGCGCTGGCCCTCCTGATAACACATCCAAAGTCTGTGGGACAAAGTCGTGCCGTCCTTGTTTCGAAGGAACATTCTGCCTGTACTTCTTCAGCAATAAATTCTAACCGAATTATAATCATCTCACTAAGAATCTTAACCGAAGTATTTTTCACCAGGAGATGATCTCTGTAAATAGATTATGATCTTTCTCGATTTAAAGGCTAGCAATATGTGTGGTAAAATGAAGATTACCGGCCTATCTGGTCATGACACAGTTTCATGTCAACTTGATAAACAGAATGGAGGGGTGGAGGCTAGCCTGTCAACCAAGTCACGGCTTCTCTTTCTCCCTGGAGACGGGACACTCTCTCTGCTTCACCTTCCTGCTGACAAGCCGCATGGAGCCACACCAGTGGCAACCAGAGCCCTGGAGATGAGTCCACTCCCATTGGATCCACAGGAATCTCCACCCACCTGCCTGTGATCTTCCTGCATGCAGCACTGCGTGTGCTGCATGAATCCGAGGAGGAATTCACGGGCTAATATCAGACTTATTGGCTAATATCGTAGTTATGGACTTGATCTGGATGGGCTGGGATGTTTTATTGATGCATAATGACTTCTTGGTATAGTTATCTCTTACACATGAGTGTCAATGAATCTGTTTCTCGTCAACTGGGTCTGATATAGCATATAAAGTCTTAAAGTCAACCATCTCAGTGTTGCTACTAACACCACTAATAAGGGGTGACCATACTGTTTTATAATCACTTGATAGTTTCTCAAGTCAATGGCTTTACCAACATTCACAATATGCTAGGTTGCTACTCTGAATTCACACTTATTCAATATGACTAAAATTCAACTGTCAAATGTAGTCATGTCTTGTATTAACTGAGCATCTAGCTACCTGCACAGGGCTATGTGGTACCCTGGCAGAATGCAAAGGACACCCCCTCACTTAAGATGCTTACAGGCACCATCTCACATGCTACACATACACGTAAACGAATGCGAATTGCTACTTACAAGCATTTTGACAACCTGTTTGAGGGAATCTGCCTTTGTCGACAATCAGGAATAAACAAAATGTGAGGCGCTCTGGTGTCCCTGCCGACCACTGTCTGTCAGTCTGTCGTGCTGTGGCGGCCTGGGTGCTGCTGGAAGTGATGTATTTCAAATGCCAGCAGGGTCACCACACTGGACAGGTTTCACCAGCGCTTCCAGACTAAGAAAGAATCCACTGTGCTCTTCTGAGGGATGAAGCCACGGAGACCCTTGTGGACAACATCGGACATTGTCAGATACTGAAAACCTCATGAACAGAAGCAGAGCATTGTAGAGAAAGTGCCAGAAGATAAG
>NW_022103909.1:6486215-6487710 GCF_000313985.2 Echinops telfairi | reverse complement strand
GGGCAAATCGAAAAGACAAAGTAAAATATCGTAACGAAACATGCGAGGGCATAGAAAACCAAAAAGGAAGCCCACACTCAGCAAATGTAACCTGGAAGAACGAAGAGCACGCTCAAGTCCTGAGTGACAATACTGAAAGGTTCTATAAGCAAAACATTAAATGATACTGGAAGCATCATATAATGCTAAAAAGAACTAGCTGACCTTCCACAATTTCAAGAAGCAGAATATGATCAAGAATCAATGGCAATGAAGTTCTTCAAGCTGCACCAGAAGCATTAGCCAAAAACAGGCTCCAAAAATGGATGGATTACCAATTGAAATGTGTCAACAGTCGATGAAGCCCTGGAGTACTCACCCATCTATGCCAGGAAATTTGACAGACATCTATTTGGCCCACTGAAGGTGGAAGAGATGCATATTTGTACCAATTCCAAAGCGGGGTGACCCAACAGCATGTGTAAATTATCAGATGCAAGTAAAATGTTGCTGAAGATCATCCAACAATGGTTTCAGCAGTACAATGACAGTGCGCAGCCAGAGGGCTTAGGCCACATTCAGAAGTGGGCTGACATCGGATGGATCTTAGCCAATAGTCGAGAATACCAGCAAGATGTTTACTTGTGTTTTATTAACTATGGCAAGCATCTGATTAGGTGGAACAAAACAAACTACAGATAGCATTGAGAAAATGGGAATTCTAGAACACCTCATTGTGCTCATATGGAACCTGTATACAGATCAAGAGGCAGTTGTACAAACAGAACAAGGGAATGCTGCATGGTTTCAAATCCTGAACAGTGTGCATTGGGGTTGGGAGCCTCTCTGCTGTTCATTCAATCTGCATGCTGAGCAAGCCATCCGAGAAGCTGGGTTATGTGAAGAAGAGTGCGGCATCAGGATTGGAGGAAGGCTAGATGGCACAAGCTTGCTTGCTGAAAGAGAATGACGAAGATCAAGGAGTGCAGCTTTCAGTGCGGTTACAGCTCAATGTAGGAAAACAAAAATCCTCACAACTGGGCCAGTAGGTGAAATAGTAGAGAAAAATAAGCAGAGAAAAGATTGAAGTTGTCAAGGACTTTGTCTTGCTTGGATCCACAATCAATGCCCATGGAAACAGCAGTCAAGAGATTAGAATGGTGCACTGCATTGGGTAAATCTACTGTGCAAGACCTCCTTAAAGTGTTGAAAAATATGGAGGTGATTCTGAAGACTAAGGTACTCCTGACCCAAACCATGGCAGTTTCGACTGCCTCACATGTGTGTGAAAGTTATACACTGAATAAAGACGACTGAGTTAGTTAATTGTGCCAGCCTGGCGGATAATCACATGTGGGGCTAATTGAAAGGCGGATGTATAAATGGGTGGTGAGCCTCGCCTTTCTAGTTCTCAGGTCTCTTGCTTTGTGATGGTCGCACCAGGGTGCAGCTGCCTTAGAGTTCCCTGTTTCAGCTTGCAAGATTGACTTCCTACAAGACACCCCCAAGGAGAAGC
>NW_022103909.1:6484030-6485205 GCF_000313985.2 Echinops telfairi | reverse complement strand
TGAGTCACTGTGGATTTGTTTCTCCAAAGTACCTAGACTAATACAAACACAAATAATGAAAATACATGTGCTGCAACTACATATTATATGGTGGGCTAGTACAGTGATATTTAAACTGTATAAACAAACTGGTTATGTTCTTATATCCCTTTCTAAACAAAATAAATGTATTCATACGCTAATAAAGCAATCTTTGCAAGTGGTTTACAAAAAGTCGTGAAAATATAAAAACATCACATTTGTAGAGGAGTAAAGAATATGTAAATTTAACATTTGAAATGATTTCTAAGAGAAAATACGAATTCTTACATATAAACATTATATATTTTATTTCCACAAAAAGATTTATAAATAGTCCACTTGAGTACATGGGGCCACAGTAAAATCACAATCCACTTTATACTTCTGTCCAAAGACAGTTTTCTCTACTTCACATTGTTTTAAAAAGCAAAACAAAGTACTGCATTTTCAGTAGGAAAAAAAATAATGTAGTCACAGTAATTGCAGTAAGAACAGAAATCAACCACCGTATCTTTCCTTGAGTTCTTCGACAGACTTATCCTTCAATCCTGATGAGTCTATGTGATTGAACAATGCGTGTACAACTGAAAAAGAGAAGAAAAGTCATTCACTTTAATCTCCATTTTTAAACTAGACAAAACCAGTCATTTAAAGGGAGCAATCTGACCTATACATTAAAACTTTTTTACATCTTAAAGCACTCATCACTGGAATTGTTTATAAATTATAATTCAAATATTTAATGGACCATCACACCATAATCCAATGTTTCTCTCCAGGATTTTTGTTTTGGCAGTATTGAGTTTCCCCTACATCCCCAAGGGCAGGAATCTTGCAGATTAAATTAGTTCATTCTGTATGACTTTCAATACTTTTGTACTTCGTAACAAATATACTCCTTAGTATTTTTATTTTAATGAAATTTTTCAAGTTGACTCAGCACTTCTATCATTTTAAAAGAAGGACACTACTGGAAATTAAAAACTAGTAATGGCAACAATACAGTCCCATGTTTGAAGGCCTAGCTAAATATATTTTTAATGAATCATAATAAGATAAAACACATTTTAAAAAAGGAAGATTGGTCCAGAAATCATGTATCACCTTCAATTATCACCGAAGGTTCAAATGCTGCTATAGTTCAGATTTCCCAA
>NW_022103909.1:6481287-6482923 GCF_000313985.2 Echinops telfairi | reverse complement strand
CTTTCCTCTGGTGCTTTAATGCTTCCTCCCGCCACTACAATGACCCTACCTTACAAATCTGGCTAGACCAGAGCATGTACATGGATACAGGTAAGAGCTGAATAATTTTTTTTTTAAATAAGTAACTACAGCAAGCATGGAGAGGTAGAGTGAGCTTGTTAGATTAAGAAACGAAATTGTATTTTTTCATGGATTTCAGGGGAAGTTTTCAGTTAACTAAAGATAAGCCGTGACTTCTGTAGGTTTAAACCCTCACTACTAAAACGTCTCTATATTACATTTCACTAAGTACAAGGCTATGAGTCAGAATCTTACACGCAGTCACGCTGACACCCGAGGATGTTCCTTTCCCTGCAACGAGAGGATAGCTCGAAACTGTGAATAACAGTTCAGTTCTGCCTAAATTATGGTTTCCCAAACTGACTCTTTACACCACAGAGAGAGAAATGGAGACAGACATAGTTCTTCAGACTCTGCCACTCCTTTCCCCAACCCTATCATCCTGCCACATTGCCCTGCTCCTAACAGGTTGAATTCAATGATCCTTTCCACCTTTTCTATCCATTCCCTCAGTCTAAAAACTCTTGTCATCTAAGCAATTCTTGCTCTTTCTTAGGTTTCCACTCAAACCAGGCTGACTCAAGGAAATGAGCTCTGATCTCTCAGGAGGAGTTAGAGCTCCCCAATAACTTCGACGTATATTTCTGAAGCAGGGACTCCTTGTATATTCCAACACAATCACTGTGTTTTCAAGTAGAAAGTACAACTATGGAGTCAGACAGCCTGGACTCAAATCCTGGGCCTGACTCCCTTGGGTAAGTTCTTTAACCTCTCTGGACCTGGTTCCCCATTTATAAATCAGAATATTAACTTATACCCAATAACATTTTTGTTAGGATTTAAAAACTTTAACGAGAACCCCTCGTATATAGTAAACAGATAACATGTTGTTGCTATGACTTACTGAGTGAAGAAAAGGACACATAAGAGAAAAAGAGATGTAGAAGGCTTTCAGTTGTTACAGCAGAGCTGTCCTCCAGAGAAGCGCTAACCCATGCATGGTACGTGAGCTTGACCCGTCTGTGCAAACGTCACACCGGGGCCACGGTGGAGGAGAGATGCAAGGTCAGCCCACAGGGAAGCTGGCCATGTGGAATGACGAGGGCCAAGCCACGGCAGGCTAACGATCGCCAGCCACCGCCAGAAACCAGGAGAGCAGCGCGGCGCCCTCAGTGAGAGCCAGCACGGCAGACACCAGCCTCTAGACCCAAGAAAAAGCCCACTCTGTTCTCGAGTGGCAGCCTGTCTGTGGTACGTGCTACAGTGGCCCCAGGAAATGAACACAGGAGCCCTAGGAAATGAACTCCCTGCCTATTTGGGAACTTACTTTTTTTTTCACGTTCAGACATAAACATCACCGCCATATCAAACCTTTTTAGTTCAGACAGTCTTTGTAAGATTTCAAAGATGAGTGATGGATTTTCTTTCCTGAAATAATCCAAATATAAAAACAAATTATTCATGAAAGGTAGATTATCATTCTGTTTGCCATCATACTTCTAACTATGCATAAATAAGGCATTCGATGCTTACCTTTTTGACCTTAAAGCCTGTCTATGTTTTAAGTTCCCAGATC
>NW_022103909.1:6478640-6480391 GCF_000313985.2 Echinops telfairi | reverse complement strand
AAAAGAAAGAAATATTGGATAATGTTTTTGGAAGTAACTGTATGTGTTATGATTATAGAGGGCTGTTGACTATTGTTACATTTGAAAAAACATGCTAATCCAGTATCTGCTGTGTTTCATATGCTTGATTCTTGTTTAGAGCAAAGGAAGCGCAGTTTCAGGAGAACGGATATCTAACGGTAAACACTGCTTAGCACAAACCATATACTAGGCGTACTTCCAATTCCTTTCCCAAGTTAAAGGATGAAAGATTAAGCTTAAATTAGGATATAAGAAATCAAATTATTTCAGACAATATAATTTGACATGGAACTTATTTTTAGAGGAGACCATCCAGGTGTCCTGGTTGCAAATCTTAAAAATGTATTGGCCGCGGCGTAAATGCTTTTTCTACAATCATAGTCTACAGCAGCAAACATAGCACTCCGACTACACAAAACCAGCTGGCTGTGGCGCAGTGGAGCATGACTCGCTGCGGCCCTGCAGGGGAGCAAGGTTGCCGCCCAGTTTCTAAGGCTGGAGGTCTGTACAGAGCACACTGCCACCGCTTTCTACCGCAAGTGCTACACACGTACAGCATCCACAAAGAGGCTCTCGACCTCTTACTCACAATGCACTGCTCGGCGCTCCTGCTTACCTTCACATACCGGTACAGCATGTCTGGAGAGCTTTTCAGCTGTCTGAGGTCCGATTCCAGCTGGAAGGAGTTTGCGGGGCGCGGAGGGAGCGCAGCTGCAATCGGCGGAGCGGGCGGGTGCTCTGCCTCGAGGGCACTCTGCTCACAAGAAGACCGACAGACACCTTGTCTCAGGTCCGCCTGAGCCCTGGAAATGTTTCCAAAGCATGAGTCAAACCATTAGACAATAACCACAAAAGTGGTCAGAGCTTATGCAAGAAAACAACAACAACACGCATTTTAAAACTCCTCACTTGGTTACTATTGTATAGCTCCTTACTATTCAACAAGTAGTAAGCGGTGTCAAGCAAGGCAAAGGCTCAGATTCTGGCACCGTCTGACCATTCTAGGCTGTGGGGCCGGAGCTCAGGCAGCTCAGGGTTTCGGTAGACTGCGTCACCGCATCACAGACTCACAGCTCAGCCTTTCTGAAATCCGCGCTCAAGGTTCCCAGAAGGCGCGGTCCCCTTTGAAAAAGGAGCTAACCTTTGAGCCTTTTCCCACAATCCACTCCCCCTTTAATTAGATCTACTATGAACATTCAGAATTAAGAGAGAGCAAACGTCTCATGCATCTGATTTCATTGCTAGGGACCTCCGTCACGCATCTGTGGAGGAAGGACACAAGGTGCAGAAACAGGGAGGAAGGGCGGAAAAGGACGCTCACCCTGGCTGCACAACTTGAAGGTCACTAAGCTGTACGTGGAGATGCTGTGGAGTCGTGTGCTCTAGTGGGTCTTTTCTCAACAGCCGAAACAAAATTCCATATTAAAGAGAATATGTGAATGAACTTTCAACACCGAAATATGAAGTGACTTAGTGTACATACTCTATTCTCATCGTGAAGGTAGCATGCGCAACTACTTTATAAAACTTCCAACCTCATCATCTCCGTGAGTAAGGGCTGGACCACTGCAAGCCTAAGGCCACCTTAATGAAGACTCCCTTTAAAAAGTTAGGAGATGAAAGAGCTGCACCAAAGTTCTAGAAAAGAAAATGCAGGAGAGCAAGTTGCTCAAGACACGTCTCTAACTTCCCCATTACGGTACAGGATGAGTGGCACTGGGCTGGTTAGC
>NW_022103909.1:6474143-6477611 GCF_000313985.2 Echinops telfairi | reverse complement strand
AGGGCCAAGTTCTGCCGAATGCTGTTTACACTGGGGGAGACCAGGCTTTTGGAAAGTGTTTGGGAGCATTCTTGAGAAACCATCGTGATTTTTCTAATGACATTAAAAACGTCAGGCATTTTCCATTTCTACATCAATTTACGTACAGAACTATTTCGTCTTTAATAAAACATACCACTATTTTCACTATCGTACACAAACAGAAATCTATTTACAGAAACAAGTATTGTTCCACCAGGGCTACTGATAAAGAAACAGCTAACAAAAAGTCTCTTACCAAAACTTGTAAAAGACTGATAATGGCTGTAGTTCCATGATACAAATGGGAGTTCATGGTCTCTGCTTCTCTATACAAGTATGTCTGCAGTCACAGTGAAGGGAGAAAAGTTTCCTTCAGTAGACTCCCAGTTTATCCTAACCGTACAATTAAATGCTAGATCAAAATCATAGTCTATATTCTAAAAGCTAGATCAAAATCATAGATAGTCTCTATTCTAAAAGCAGAGAGTCTGAGCACAGCTAAGATCTCGTGGTAAAAGGAGCAGGTACTGGACGCGGGTAGACACTGAAAGGCGAGCACACGAACGTTGCCAGCGGCTCTTCTCAGCAGCTCTGCCTTAAAGTACAATCTCGTGAGGTCTCTGCCTTAGGGAGAACTATCACCACCAACTATTTTCTATCAAGAGATACGAATGAGCACACATTGGGGTTTTACCTAAGACTATAAATCCGGACAGGAAGTAATTACTGAATTAAGACAAAGTGGCACCACTTTAAAACTCAAGTCTTCCATTGATAACAGATGTGTACACATAATCATAATTACCGTTCTATGTGATGGTTTCTATTAAGTAGATAGGCAAGGGCTTGAAGCTGGTTCATTCTGGTTCAACTCCCCTGCTGATAATCTGCCTTTCCAACCCAGACAAACTGAACCAGAAACCAGAGTTTCATAAGATCCCCAGGTGATTCTCCTGGATCCATGCACCAACCACCTGGGGATCTTATTAAAATGTGGACTCTGATTCACCATAACTGGGCTGGAAATGCAAGTTCTCACCAGGGAGCTAACTGGGGGTGACCCAGTTCACAGTTCTGGTGAAGACCTGAGCCCAGAGCAGCTGAGCGCTAAGTGGGCTAAACCAGGCAGAAGAGGCTGATGGTGAGATGAGATGGGATGGAGGAGATGCTAGTAAAACCCAAAAGATACCATTATAGAAAAGATCCAAGACTCTATCAAAGCTTCAATTCACTTCAAGAGATTAAGACCCAGAAGCCTGGTATTTCCTTTAGCTCTATCTGTATGATGCATTCAAGCAGAGTGAGAACAACTAAGGAAGAAGACCTGACTGGACGCTGGCTTTGAGCAGGGAGAAAGTAAAGTGGAAATAGAGTACAAGAGAGGCAGAGTTGTCAGGAAAGCTAGATGGACCGTCCCTCTAACCAGGAATCCCAAAGCCCGCCAACTTGCATCTTGCTCTCCTGCCGTGACCCAACCCCTAAAGCACACCCACCAGCGATCAGTGAGTCATCTCGCTGTAGGACGGGGTCGAACGGCCCCCTCGGTGTCTGTCCTGGCTGGACATCTCTACAGGAGTAGACGGCCTCACCTTTCCCCTACAGAGCAGCTAGTGGTCTCCAACTGTTGGCCTTGCAGCTAGCAGTCCAACGCCTAGCCACCATGCCATCAGAGCACCTGTGATCTCTCTCTATAAGTGTTCTAGTCCCAAACTGCCAGCCCTTGAAGAATAAACTACAGCTTCCCTTGCGTACGTGAGCCCTAGCCCTCTCTCCCCATGCCTGTGTCCACCCTTCCTCGGACCCCGACACCGCTTCTTTAGTGAGCACGTGGTCTCACAATCATGACTGAAAATGAAGCTAACATTTGCTCCCCCTGACTTAGCATTTAGGGATGTTTTTTCTTTTGATCCAGAACTAACCTGAGTTATTCTCAACTTAAGGAGAAAAGGTGAGGAACACAAAGGCGTTAGGTAACGTCTCAAAGCTTAAAAAGTGGCAGCGGTGGGGCTCATGTCCCATCTCCTAGGCATTACACCAACTGTCTAGCTTTTATTTTTTTAAATAATGGAGACCCATTATAAAAATAAATAGCAACATTTTTTCCTCCCCATAATGGTGGTGATCTTATCTGTGTTGCACCAGAATCCTTTATGTCAGGAGGACAAACATACTTGCCCTGACTTTCTTAGAAAACAATTTCTACCAGAGCTTCATCCAGGCCTCCCAGTTACAGTCAGGGAGAAGACCACCATCAGTGAGGGCACAAGAAGGTTCTGGTGGGCCGGTACCAACTTTCTGTTCACTTTTTAATTATTCTGTAAGTCTTAGGTCTCATGTACTTTCCTGTTCGCATTTTTTCATTATTTATATGTGAAACAACTATGTACATGTTCAAGTTTTCAACAGCATACGTCACACAATTATTTGACGTGGATGAATTCAACTACAAAGACACAGGAAACCAGACTACTCCACCCATGGCTGGTGCTTTCTGTTCCAGTTTCACAGAATAAGCCTGGCTTGGTGGGACTTATGAGTAACAGCAGGGGTTATCCAAAACAACAGGCCTTGTATCTTTTACAGGGTAATTTTACTTATACGAGATTTTGCTTTAACTGCTAATTTTAGATCTAACTCCTCACAAGATTCAAGGCTGCTATAATACAAGCTCAAAGTCAAAAAAGAAAATAAAAATATTTTACTATGAAATATACAAATGTATCAGTTTCCGTTCATAGAAAAATATGCAGAAATATTTAAAATTGTTTCGTTAAAAGTCCCTTAAAGTTACCAAGAACTCTCACCAGCTGCATTCCCCCTGTTCCAGGAAGTCTTTTTAAAGATTCTGAAAATGGCCTCAGTAATTGGCGGTTTATTTCCAATCTTATTAACATAACACTAACAACAAAAATGTGGGGCGCTTATAAAAGAAAACTGTGATACTCACAGTTGATCCAGGAGAAGGTGGATTTTCTATGGGTTGAATCACATTTTGTCTTTGAGTAGAATCAAGAAAGACCTCATCCCAGTGGCCTTTCTCGATTAATTCCTTCAAAATAAATTTGGAACCAAGATGAGCAAAATAGTCTCAAGGTCATTACATGAGAAATTCATGTGTTTACATTTCAGAAAATCAGGCAATATTTTAGTGAAAAGAATACCTTTTTAATTTTGGAAAGTTCACTCACTGCTTGCTTATTTCCAGGTTCCAGAAGTAAAACTGTCTCAAAATCTGAAACAAATTTAAAATAAGTATATATATATATATATAAATACTGGAGTGAAAATGTTATGAAATTCAGCCCCACACATATCTCCACAGTGTTACTTGGACACTGGGCAGCATGTGGACAGTAGCAGAGCAAACACGGACTGAGTGCTATGCTGCTGCTTTCCCTGATATCTCCTGCAGTCGTCAGCCGGCTCCACTCTGGAGAGGATACAACT
>NW_022103909.1:6470368-6472502 GCF_000313985.2 Echinops telfairi | reverse complement strand
GGGAGAGAGGGGAAAATGAGGAGCTGACACCAAGGGCTCAAGTAGAAAGCCAATGTTTTGAGAATGATGATGTGATGATGGCAACAGATGTACAAATGTGCTTGACACAATTTTTTTAAAAAAAGAAAAGATAAATCAAATAGTGAAACTCTCCCACATTTAAACCAACAAACACCACCAATTGCTTTCCACCACCCTTAGAATAAGGAACCCTAGTGGCACGCGGGTTAAGCACTTGGTGGCTGACCAAAAGATGGGCCATGCCAAACCCCTTAGATGCCCAGCAGGGAAAGACCTGGTCATATGCTCCCATAAAGATGGAAGCCCAGGAAAGAAATTGTGCAGGAAGTTCTATGAGGTCACTGTGAGTCAGCGTCAAATCAACAGCCCGACAACCACCTTCACCTTCGATGAAGACCAGCTCCTCAGACCGTGTGGTGACTGGTGAGCGTTTGTTGTTCTATAAGTCAGTACTCTTTCTTCATCTTTTACGAACAGACCTTTAATGCAACTGAACTATTGAACTGTATGTGAGTCACATGTCAATAAAACTGTTAGAAATAGAAGTATGGAGAAGAGTCTATCCCAGCACCAATAAGGGGAGGTACTGCAATCCTCCTGCTTGGTCAGACCTGGACCTTCTGTCCACTCACTGGCTGGGGTGGGGTATTGTACCCGGACTTAGGAGGATGGGGCAGGTTCCCAAAGGAATTAAAAAATTTGAGAAAGAAATGGCTAGAAAAATTTCAAATTTGTTAAAAACTCTAAACTCACCAAATTAAAAGTTCTTCCCCCAAATATATCAAGAATCCCAGAAGAGTAGGAGCCCAAGATACATTTGTGGGGACTACATAGGAAGTAAACCTCTGGGATTGCCTCTGTCCATATAAGGGTGGGAAGAAAGTGGTTACTGAACAGATGAGTACAGAAGGTCAAAGGGATAAAGCTGACGTGAACAGCTACAACTTGTCAGTTGGTCCCTCCCCACCCCCCAGCCCCCAGATGCAAGCTGGACCTGATGGGGATTTCAACACTTGCGGTATTTTTGTTTGTTCATATTAGGGTTTATCTCAGAGGTGTCATGTCACTGGGGTCACTCTCTTGAACTTGTGTTACATGTTTTTCTGTATAGGAAACCCAGGACTGATGAAGCTATCGGTACAGAAAGTAGAATAAGGGTTTCGAACAGGGGTACAGAGGTGGTGGTGGTGGCAGGGTAGAAGGGAGATGAAATCAAGGAGTCCAGGAAGAAAAAGAATGTTTGGAAAATGACTGTGGTAGCACTTGTACAATCCTGCTCGACGTGACTGAACTATGGAATGATATATGTATTAATCACCAATGAATAATCTACTTAAAAAATAACTACCCCCCCCAAAAAAATACCAGAAGACCATATCAAGACTTATCATAACCAAATTGCTGAATTATCAGTGAGAAAGACAAAATTTACAAATAAACAGAAAACCAAGCACATTATATTTCAGAGAGAAAAATACAAATACTCACTATTTTTCATTAGAAGAAAACAGAATACCTTAAAGAGCTAAAAGAAAAAAGATGTCAACCTAGAATTCTATAGTGAAAATATCCTTCCAAAGTAAAGGGAAAGTAAGAGTATTTTCAAACAAAAGCTATGAGAATTTGTCGCCACAAACTGCACTATTGGGAACAATGAAGGACTTGAGATACCAGATCTGTCTGGTGATAAGTGATCTGCTTGAAAGAATGACAAGCCCCAGAAGTGGTAATAGATGGGTAATAAAAACCTTCCTTTCTCATCTTAACAATTTCTTTAAAGAGAATTAATCTCTAAAACAAAAATACTAACAGTGTATTATTATGGGCTTTATAGCATACATAGAAATAAAGTCCATGACAACAGTACAAAGAACAGATGGACAACAGAAAAGTGGGTGAAGGGAGATGTCGGACAGTGTGAGATATGACAAAACAATAATAATTTATAAATCATTAAGGGTTTGTGAGGGAGGGGAAGCGGGGGGAGGGAGGGGAAAAATGAGGAGCTGATACCAAGGGCTCAAGTGAAGAGCAAATATTTTGAGAATGATGAGGGCAACGGATGTACAAATGTGCTTGACACAATTGATGTATGTATGTATTTTGATGAGAG
>NW_022103909.1:6461052-6470268 GCF_000313985.2 Echinops telfairi | reverse complement strand
GCAGAGAATCAAAAGAATCAAAGGCATGAAGGACGTCACCACAGACACACAGCACCCTCTCTATACCGACTGCTCCCTTCACTTTCCTTTCATGCTCGTCTTACTTGGCTTCTCTCCCCCTTCTTACGTAGGATTCAAATTTTTCATTAATCCAAGTGGGTAGTTACCCCCGTTTCACTGTGCGCCATCACACTGAAGGCACACGTCTTCTAAGGAGTCCATACCCCTCCAAATCTAAAGCACATTCATGATCGGAACTACAGAGACAATATCCTTCTCTAAATCCTGTGTGCTAGAGCCACAGGAAAGCTACGCATGCGGAGTGCTAATAGTTACACAAACAGCCTTACCCTGTTTGGCTTCATTTAGCTTTCCCAAGAATGTTCTTGCAGTTCCTCTTCTTGCAAAAGCTTTAGAATATGAGCCATCTAATAAAATAGCTTGTGTGCAGTCTTTCTCAGCGTCTTCATATCTATTAAACGTAAAATTGCAAAACGGGGAAAAATGAAGCTTGGAGAACATTTTTATATTACCTGAGTTTCTCATTTAAAATACTTGCGTATAATTCCAATTACGACTGCTCTATAACAAACAGCTAAGAGAAAGCTAACGGAAAACACCACCTTGAGACCTTGTCCTCCTCCATGAAACAATGCTTCAGAACTATGACTGAAGTATAAAGATTCAGAATGGGACTGCGTGCACGATCATGCTCGGTCTCTAGTTCACTGTCATTATAACATCTGTAAGGCGTTCAAAATAATTCAGGGGGGGGGGGAGGGGGGGCGCAACAAAAATATGACCCAAACATGAGTCTTATTAAAACTAGATGATAGTTATGAGGCAGTCTCAAACAGTTCATGGGAAAATAGAAGTACAGGATAATGGGATTTTTCCATGAACTTTCTGAAGACCCCTCATATATAGGTTTATTGTATGACTTTATTGTATGTTTTCACTTCCTTCGCTCACACCGCTCCTCGCCAACTCGGCTCCACTTGCACACCTTTCCTGGCCACCCGGACTGCGTGTGCACCGTCCTTGCCCTCCCTCTACCGCCACAGCACTTGCTAACAATCACTGGTCTTTGCTGCCTCTCCTTTAAGCTGCAAGTTCTTTCCAACAACTGTGTGGCTAATACATGTATGCAGGATACCCGCCCGGGGGCTAGCAGAGCACCTGACACATTCTGGGGTCAATCAGTGTTGGCTGACCACATAAAGTGGAACATGTCCATTTAGCAGACACATGTGGAGGAACGCACTTTGGTTACATATGCAAAAATCATGTTCTAAGCTTTTAAACACATAGAAGATCATTATCCTTTGGCAATGGACACAGCCAGAATCCTTTAAAATCACTAATTTTCCCTTATGAACTTCACAAAATATCCAATTTCTAACACTGAACTAAAAAGTAGAAGTAATAAAGATAGGTTAAAAACAAAAACAGTAACTCCCTGCCTAACTCCTTAGGCCCTGAACCGGTTTCCCTTCTACTACACAGGTAGGTCCACGCTTGCCCTAGTTCTAAGGCAGCTCTGGCAATCCCATCCTTCACCAGCACTAAGGGAACCCTCTGCTAAATTACATCTCACTCTGGTTCTAAGACTGGGAAGGAGTTTTTCCACTTACCATTGATACTCGAGTATAAGCCGACCTGAATATCCGCCGAGGCACCTAATTTTACCACAAAAACTGCATTTAAAATGTGCTGAAAAACTCACCTTATACTCGAGTATACACGGTACTCCTGTGCTAAATGTCAACCCAATTTCTCAGACCGAGTAGCTAGTGTTACTGGATCTTTTCCCTATTCTCTATTCCTAAATCTTACAAGGGGCCCATATTTGTTCTTAGCCAGTTCTCTTCAGAGTCCTGCCCCAAACCTCTGGCCCCGTTTCTGGTATCTTATTATCTGCTCTAATTCTCTGAAGCTAACCATCTGCCAATCTACATTCCCACAATTTGCCAGCTCACAGATAGTCCATCACTGTAACGCAAGGGTATCTTGCTGACCTCCTGCTGTCCATTCCCACCTAGACTAGCACCTCTAAAAATCAGCTTCTGTCGGGATTTTGCTAGACTAAGTGGATTTCTTCTTCATCTCCACTGCTACCCGACACGGGTACGTGAGTGAGCACAGCACTCTACCATTGCCCTGCGAGTTATCGGCCTTGTCTCCACCAGTCAATCTCTCAGTCTTAATTTGACACCTGGTTCATAGGGTCTCGAGCTCCAGTCTGGTTACCCAAGACGGCATTTAAGTTTGAAAAGTTCCTCATCTAGTTTGTAATATACGCAGTGTACTAGAGAAAATGCATAGAATGGCAATCTGACATGCTACAAAAAGACACAAGAGTATACGGTTCTATTTAAAATATACTCTAACAGACTGTAATACTTGTACACTCTAATAATCTGATTATAACTATAGCAGTAAAACTAACACAATAAATTTGAGTTTTCATAAATGCCAATATAACCTGTTACTTTTTAGTATATGTGCTGCCGAAGCGAGCACTATAACCTGTTATTTATAATACTATTTTTATCATTAAGTCAAGCTTACGGATCCAGGCCTCACAGTTTTACATCAATATGCAAATCTTGAACAGGCAGGAATCAAAATTTTCATAAGCAGGCAAGAGAGGCAATGATGTTCAACCAAAGAAATATCTCCAGTTGTACCTATTACTTTAAGCAAGGTTAAAAACACAACCAAGTTTTACTTCTATGACAGGAATTCTTAACCCGAAGTCCCTCAAGGGAGCCAGAAATTTGAATGGGAAAAGAAAAAAATTATTTTCACTAGCTTTTAAAGGAACTTTAAGTTTCTGCTGTTATAAATTTAGGCAGCAAACCACCACAGTATTACAAGCAGTTGACTGTGACTGTTACAGGGAAAACCAGGTATTTCCATATCACGTGGCGGCTGCTACAGGCACCTCAAAACACGCTCCTGCTCATCGCGATTTCAGCACCTCAGCAGAAACTTAGCCAGCGGCTTGTGAGCATGTGCCGGCAGCATCCCTGTCTACCCTGCTCCTGTGACAAGGGCCACTCTGTGCCCAGGAGCCATCCCACTGCCAAGAGGGAAGTCGGTGCCAGCACACCGGAAACACTCGCATCGATGCGGCTTGCAGGCCGTCGCTGCCCACACGGGTCTGTTCGTGAATTTGTGGAAGGAAACGTGCCCCAGGTTAATCTGCTTGTTCATTCAGGTCTTCACATTGAGATGTCTCAATTTTTCTACTTCAATCTGCCTGTATGTCAAATACGTATTCTTATTTTGCAGGGTTAAGTATGCAAACTACCATTTTATCCATTTTAATATGTCTTTGTAACACTCGGCATACAGGTAAACACACAAAACCGTAACCCGAGTCACAGGCTTCGCCGTGCTGTCCTACCAATCGGCCACAGTCTGGCTCGGGGGTTTTGTGGTGGTTTGCTTTCACTCTGGCACTCGGTATTAGGATAAGACACGGACAGGATAAGGCACAGTTTCTGCCAATAGACATTGCCCTACCAAAGCCAGCTAATTCACATCGCATGACCAAGTTGTAGTTGCGAATTTAATCAACCCACAATTTTGATAACAGTTTCCTTTTTGTTATAAATATAAAGTACTTCCACACAAGACTTTGTCCAAAAGGTTCTAAGTTAAAATAATTTTACATAAATCAATGGAGAGTGTTAAAATGTATGACTCCAGGCCAGTAGGAGTGGGGTGAAAATGATTCACTTGAGCTAACATTACCAAATATTTACTAAGTGCTTAGGCATGGTTATTATTGAACCTTAACTTAATCCATAAAAATCGATCAATGCACTCATTCACTGTCTAGCTAAGCCAATCTGTGATAAACTTCACTTCCACCCAGAAAGCATTAGAATGTGACCAGTACATACTTCTGAATCTTCAGATAGGCCATCGCTCTGTTAGCAGGAAGGAGCGCATTGGTGCCATCTGCTGCCATCCCGCGAGTGTAGCATTCAATCGCGCTTTCATACTTTCCCTCTTTAAAAAATGCATTCCCCTAGCATGTGTGGAGAGGAAAATGAAAAAGGGTCAAAAATATACAAGAAGGTTAACCTAATTCAAAACACTACAATGTCTGTTAACTAATACGTTATCAATAATAAAGGTATGTTTTAATTATTGAGAATTTAATCCATGAGCCTACATTTTAGAATTTTACATGTAAATTGTTTTCTTTAACGGCGTCATTTTTCTAGTACTAAAAAGGGAAAAAAGGACATTACGCTTTCCATGAACCATTAGTATACCAGGTCAATCTGTTACAAAGCCTAGAGGTTAAAACTCACGTTAACACACACAGGCCTAAACCTGAACCACTAAGAGAGTGTGCGGTTTCTAAGACCCCAAGCTGTTGTGAGCCTGTTTGCCGTCCTGTGGTGGTTCGCGTACTGCTGGGTGCTGTAACCCTGACACTGGGGCTCCAGGTACCAGCAGGGTCAGCCAAGGTAACTAGTTTCAGAGGAGCACCCGGTTTGAGGATTTTTTAGAAGCTGTGCACAAGAATTTTATAATTCAAACGTTTTCTGTGAAAGAACACATTGGCAGACCACACAGCCTACGCTTGGGAGATACAGGGTAAATCCGTGTGCACTGGGAGGTGATACCAGGTATCACTGCTACTGTGGCTTACTGCTAATGAGTCAGACAGATTACAGTGAGCACTCCACAAGCACTTACTACGTATCTCTGTGGGTCCATTAAAAGTCTGTGAGCGTATTAAACCGCTTCCTAAACCAAGGATTTGGAAGGGAACTGCAGTCAGAAATAGTCCAGGGTGAATTAATAAAAATAGCATTTATTATAAAGAAGAATGAATCAATTTCCTTTTTCTAGTTTTATAACTAAGCTACATATGTTAAAATAACCAAAAAGTTGAATGTTTCTATTAATTGTTTTTAAAATATTTACATCAATGGCTCAAATTTCACATTCGTAGATTCCGAATGTTTTAGTATATTTAATATACCCAGTTCTTACGAGAGCTGAAAATGCCAGCAGAGTTTTAGTAACATAGAGACGAAGAGCAAACACTCAGCAACGTGTACACGTTCGTTCGGCGTTGGAACCCGAGTTACCAGATCTTTCTGTGCCGTGGCCTGCTGCTTCTGCTGCTGCTCTTCAACTTGTTCCTTCTCCCCTGCAGCCGACTTCACCATCGCGCCAGCTTCTTGAGGACACGAGCTCTCTCTGCATGGCAAAGCCTAGGAGACACCGTGAGACTGGCTAAAGTAAAACAAGGAATGCAAGTTGCACATAGATGTTTTTAAAATGCTGAATCACTCAAATGTACTAGACTTTCTGCTGCAGTTCAACTTAATAATTTAAATAATATTTTTTACTCGAATTCGAAGTCTTTATACTTATTTCCTTAAGAAATAAAGTATACAATAAATTCCATGTACACCTTACATCAATTAAAATACGTTATGCCCACAAAAGGTAGTTGCTCAATTATTCAGTTATTCGAATAGTTCAACAAAGAGTTAGTCAAAAAGTGTGGCTACTGGATTTCCATTTCAGTTACACACAATGTTGAAACATGTCCATGCAATCAGCAGATGGGGGAGACAAGTTCTCTCAGTAGTGTACTTGTCTTTGTCCCATTCAGGTGTCTTCAAAAACCAGGTTGCGGAAGGGGAGTGTAAATAGGATGGATGTCATAAGTATAAAAAGGAAAAGAATGTTTTGGGTAGCAATTATACAATACTGCTTGATGTGATTGACTATGGAAATATGCTATCTGTATTAGGTCCCAATAAATGGTGCCTGGTAGGTGGGCGAGGGCGGGGGGGACAGGGACGGGTCCAATCAAAAGTGGTTTCCAAGGGATGTTCTGACCCAGTCAAATCCAAGGCAGAGCTCAGAAGTTATAACGTCTGTTTGATAAAACTCCAAGGGGTAGTAGTGCTATATTTTCTCTTAAGACAATCATGAGGGCTTGCTATAAAAAGCTTTTAAGGAAATTTCAACGACGTTAGTGAGAAAATAGTGAGGAAGTTGCTTCAAGGGGTGTTTCCCATCAGGACACTGCACCCGCTCATTCAACGTTAACCAGGACTGTCCTAGGAGAACTTCCTTGGGAAAACCTAGCCAATCCACCCTGCAGCCCTGAGGCTGCGCTTTCTGCTTCCCAAACGCAAAGCACATTTAAAAGGAACACAGTCTGAGTCCCTCAAGGGTGCCCAACCAGCTGCTTGACCCTGTGGACATCAGAGGGTGCAGGGTTCTTCAGGCACGGTCACAGAGAGGGACCACCGCCCTAACAAGTGTGTTGACCTACACAGATGCTATGCTGAGAAACAAAAGCGTCACATTTTCAAATTTTTGTCTAATAAAGATTTGTATAATTTTGTAGGCAATACTTTTTTGACTTATCCTCAGGCCAGCTACTTTCTATGAGTGATTTTCAAACACAAGCAAATAAATAAGCCCATACCACTAACTTTCTCAAAGTATACTCAGTATTTGATCTAGGACAAAACGTAAAAATATACAATAAAGTCCATCATTATAATCAATTGGATACATTTATCAACAAATTTTTTGTGCACTACATAATAATGTTTAAAAGCAGATTTTCCATATTCTCATGTTTCTCTGTTTCAATAGATAGCAAAACAATTATAACCTTGATGCCAAGGCAGAGTAAAGGGACTATGCACCCCTCAGTATTATGGGAGGCTAATTTTACATTTTTGTAACTATGTTCTCAGTGTTAAAAAATTAATGCTATTTTTGCTAAGATATAAATGAGAAGAATGGAGCCATTTTAAAATTACAAACTCAAAGATATATGCAAACGTTTAGCACAGAAATCAGAATAAAAGGCAAAAAAGAAAATAATCGATGTGATAAAGGAAAAAAAATATTTAATTAGAAAAGTAGCAGTAGTTCTAAAGGTCTCGGACCATGTTTTAAGAGAATGTAAGTTAATGATCTTTACCAATTTACTAGCAATAGCTTACAAATGCCTTGACTTAAACTCTACACTCCAAAACACCCACTCATGGCCACTGAGTCAATTCCAATTCATAGCGACCCTGTAAGACATGATAAAACTGCCCCTGTGGATTCCCAAGACTGCCGATCTTAACAGCAGAAGAAAGGCTCGTCTTCTAAAAACTCTGCGCTACAGAGAAGTAAAATCAGAACAAATATCTGTGTTAATATAAAATAACCTGTAGAACAAAGTCCACATAAAATGTTCTCCTACATCAAGTAAAGGGCATAAATAATGCATTTCATTTAAAATTACTAGAGCTTACCTGATTAATTTTCCTGAGTTCATTTGTGGCTTCAAAGTTATTCGGTTCCAATTCTAATACTTTTTCAAAATCTGAGCAAATTAGAAGATGAAGCTACTTAGAAAGCGATACTAAGAAACATACAAAATAATAAATTTCACCATATGACAAATAGGCAGAGTGAATAAATAAGAAATAAATGCTAACATTAGGCTACTAGACTTTCTCCATTCTCCCTACAGTAGAATCTCAAGAATCCAATGGTAACCCTTCTTCCACCAGCCCCAGGGATAACACTTGCTAGACCATAAGTGGTACAGCAGGGTTGTTGGCACAGTGGTGGTCGTAGCAGCCTTCCATAAGTGGTACACGATAAAAAGCAAAAAGCAACAGACGTCTATTTGGTTGCAGCTTTAGTCAGGTTGTTTATGTGATTGTTACTACATAAGCCTGTCTGTGGAATAATACAAAGCTTAGAGTTTATAAATGAAAAACAAACATACAGTACAGCTTTACATCTTTACATGTATTACCTCTGGTCTCACATGGTGTTTTAAAACCTACTTTACAGAGGTGAAAACACAGAGAAGACACAAAACTTCCTCTGGTCATACTGTTAATTTTTGGTGAAATGGGAATTTGCACCAATGTCTGATTGGTGGTAAATAATGTGTTCTTGCCAAAACATCAAGATGCCTTTTAAACGTCAAAAACAAGCTTCAAATACAGAAAACTTTCTCAAAGTCGTACCTACACTTAAAACCAAGAAAACCCATTAGCATCAAGTTGATCCCACCTCACAGCAACGGGACTGAGAACTGCTCTTTACAATTTCCAAGGCTGTAAATCTTCACCGGAGCAAATAGCCTTCCCATTCACCCACCGAGCGGCTGGCAGGTTTGAACCACCTTGGACCAGTGCTTAGTAGATTGTGAATAAACACAAAAACCAAACTCCCTGCCAGCAAGTCAAGTCCAACTCACAGAGACTCGACAGGACAGGGGAGAGCTGCCCTGGGGGTTCTGAGATGGTAACGCTTCATGGGAACAGAGCAAGGGCCTCCTTTCTGTAGTGGAGCACCGGTGCTTCGGACGGCTAACCTCACAGTTGGCAGGCCAACACATCGCCGCTTGGAGGAATTGTCAGATAATGAAGACCTGGAGAATACCAGTACCTTTTTTGGCCTCCTCTAATTTTTGCAGAGCAAATCGAGCAGCCCCTCGTCTGGCATAAGCCTTTGTGTAACTCCGATTCAAGGCAACTGCTAAATTACAGTCAGACTCAGCAACAGCAAATCTGCAATTACACAAAATTAAAATAGTGTTAATAAAAAGCAATTATTAAACCAAAAGCTCAAAGTTTATTTTCTGAAATCCCTAACCATTCCCAATTGATAGCATGTTTTTCACCTCCCAATATGTAGTGAAAGGAGCCCTGGTGGCACTGTGGGTTAGGTGCTGGACCATTAACCACAAAGTCTGGGGTTCAAATCCCCCAGCTGCTTCACAGGAGAAAAAGGAGGCTACCTGCTCCCAAGAAGATTTCATCTCAGTCACCCTATTATATAATGCTGCGAGGAGGCGGTGGGTTTGGTCTTAGTTTCAATTAGTTAGGCCCATTAAAAGCATTAATTTGGACTGGGTGGGGAGGAGAGGATTAGGCCTACCATTCTGTTGTATTGTTAAAAGACGACAGCAACTGGCATCACGTCCACTTAACTCATGGTGATCCTGTTTTTGTAGAACTCAATTCCATTTCTAGATCAACGTCCTCTTTATTCCTTTTGGTAATAAGACGTGTGTGTGTGTGTGTGTGTGTGTGTGTGTGTGTATGGGAGTGGGGTTATATTTACAGAAAACTTAAGAGTAGAGTTGATATACATCACCCCTCGAAAAGTCTCTCCTCTCACTGTCTTACATTACTGAGG
>NW_022103909.1:6449516-6460952 GCF_000313985.2 Echinops telfairi | reverse complement strand
CGAAAAGTCTCTCCTCTCACTGTCTTACATTACTGAGGTACATTTGTCTCAAGTGATGAACCACAGGACATTATTACTAATGCATTCAATGTATTTAAAGCAGTGGTTCTCAACCATCCTAATGCTGCGACCCTTTAACACAGTTTCTCATGTTGTGGTGCCCCCACCAACCATCAAATTATTTTCATTGCTACTTCATAACTGTAATTTTGCTACTGTTATGGATTGGGAGACCCCTGTGAAAGGGTCGTTTGACCCCCAAAGGGGTCGTGACCCACAGGTTGAGAACCACTGATCTGGAGGGTCAGTGTGGCTTAAAAAAAACAAAACACCAATAGTGGAACATACTTTACATAGACCACAATGAAAGTTCTCTAGATTTGCAGTGGATAAGGGGTTTACCAAATTAACGTAGGATTCTCGTTCCTAGAAGTGTTTACCCTTCTGTTGTCTCCTCACTTGTGACTTAATAGAGCACCGCCACGAGGTTTTCAGAAGAGCAGTGGCTCAGTGCAGTGAGCCGTCCAAGAACAGCTCAGGGCAGGAGGGAGTTAAGCGACACATGAAAAGAAAAAGTAACATATTTTTCATGTTTCCCACCCAGCTCACCATAAAAAACTTCCCTTTTTCTTTTTAACCCAGTCTCCGTGTCCACAGAACCTCCACACACATCATGGAAATACCTTACTTTTTCAATCTGAAGTACGCTGAGGCTCTGTTGGTTGGCAGCACAGGATTGTACGGATCAGCATTCATGCCTTTGGTGTAGCATTCGATTGCTTCATCATACTTCCCTTGCTTGAAGAACTTATTGCCCTGAAAAAGCAGGTGTGTCAGCCAGATACTGGCACTGAATGCCTGTCGTTTTCTTTCAATATTATCCTCTCCTAGCTCACTATCGTGTCATCGGGGATAACCGGAAAGGAAAGAAAACTCAGCCAGCGTCTTTTCCAAGCGCTGAGGTTTACCATGCAGCCACGAGCGGACGCTCTGACAGGAAGACGAAAAGGGGGAAACACCTAGTATACTCTTTATGGACAGCATTAACCCACACAGATGCAACCACCTAAAGGCACGAAGAGAAGTTTAGGATGAAAGAGTTTTCACTGTTTGTAAAGCAAGAGTGCTGACTTGATAATGGGGGCACTCCTCGGGGAGCTCCGAATATTACAGAAGGCAACCAGGGAACTGGATGGAGATACGACGTGGAAAACAGGCCCGTCCAGTTACTTCATTCTACCTAGTACTGTGCCTGGTACAGTCTAAGCACTTCGCACATGACAGTCTCATTATTAACCTCACTCTACAGCTGAGACAACTGGGGCACTTGCTCAAAGGCACAGCATCTTTGGTTCCGGGACACGTGGAACCATTAGGCAACACTTCCTCCTCACAAGGATACACAAATAGCAACGTGGACTCTGAACACTCAATGCCATGCTCGTGAAAGGTCAGGATCGACGGGGCTTTCTATGTATCCTGCTTATCAGAAGGCGCTTATGAGAGAGAGAATACCTTTTCTTTTAGAGCAAGAGCCTTCTGTGAATCAACAGGAATCCCATCCTCTTCCGATTCTGATTCTTGAGACACAGAATCGTGGGTCCTGTCTTCCTTGTCAAGCTCATCAAGAATACTGTCCTGGAATCAAGAGTAGAGCATGCGTGATTTCAAAGCACATTCAAAAGGAAAATGTACACTCAAAGGAGCTTGTGACGGCCTAAGGACCTACAAATCACTGCCAAAGAGTTGCTTCTGCCGCGCGGCAACCCTGTAAACGGGGGTAAAACTGCCCCTGTGGCGCCCCTCGAGACTAGTGGGTTCCCAACACACTAGGAAGAACAGCCTGGAGGTCTATTTCCAAATACGAGCCAATGAGTAGGAGTAGGCGAATTTCCTTCTCTGTGCCAATGAGTAGGAGTAGGCGAATTTCCTTCTCTGTGCCCACGTCAACTTCACAGTAGCTGACCACAATGTAATTAACGCCCAACAGCAAAGAAAGGGGTTCTCTAAACGCTTTTCTCTTCTTTACATTAAAGACACCAAAACTGCTCACAGAGTATTAACTCCTGATATTCACAGCCACCCTAAATTAGCACAGTGGGGACACACTGGGCAGCAGATGAAAACTATCGTGCCTCCACGGGAGAAGATGAGGCTTTCACTCCTGAAGAGAGTTACAGTCTGAAGCCCACAGGCACATTTCTCCTCGGTCCTACAGGGTCACAATGAGTCAGAATCAACTCAATAATAGCTGAGTTTGGGTATAAATCAGGCATAATCACCTATTTTTCTCTTAAACAAAACTAAATGCCAGAATTCTTATATGCAGCCAACCCCCCAGAGGTAGACAGACAGAAAGAGGAGAAACAGAAAAGGAGACGCCGAAAGGAGAAGAGAGGCAAAGAGAAGCAGATAGAGATGTGGTCAGGAGGCTGTGCAGGAGGTGGGGGTAGGGGGCCAGTGTTGGTCAGCAATGGCAGGCCTGGCTGGGGCCCCGTGGCAGTAGGTGGTAACGGCAGACACCCAGTTCTGGGTATGCAGCTAAGAGAAGGAACACTGATGTGCTGGCTAGCTGGCTCATCAGTCGTGGAGAAGCCAATGGCAGGGAGGCCAAAGTCAGAGGCCTGTCCTGAGGGATGCTAAGAAGGGCTATGAAGAGCCCCAAAGCCTGTCCTACAGGGGCTGAGAGAAGGCCTGCACAACGAAGACGGCATACACTTGGAGCAAGGCCGACTTGTGTGCAGAACTCAGAGGAAAAGAGAGAGCTGCCTGCAGGGAAGAACAGAGGGGTGTGCTCCCCGCTTCAGGGGAGCACTCCAACTTCGCTGGCCTGCTTCCTGATCCTGAGTTGTAATTTGCTGACCCTGCTCCAGAGTTATACCCTGTTATTTCCTTAATAAGCCACTTAATTGTAAACATGGTAAATAGATTTTGTGTCTATCAGTAAGCGAGTGGGGAGGCACAATGCAGTGGGTCTGGGAATTTTAAAATGTAAATATGAGAGTTCTGTGTGGCCATTGTAATAATTGCCCATTCCAGCAGAGAAGCCGAGAGAGCCGTGGGAGGGACAGCTGGTGTCAGAACGGGAAAGAAGGCTGGGGAGGAGAGCTATGTCAGACCTCCACCTCACAGAGACCCGCCACCGGCTGGTCCTGGTTCTTATCCCTCCGGAACAGAGACCAGGTCTGACAGTACTACTGTCTTCACACACTCATGGCAATCAATCATCTCAGGGGCCACCTCACAATCATGTCAGTTTTCTTTAGTCGTATGTGATGAGAATAATTTCAGTAAGGTTTTTTCTAAAACTCAGTAAGCAGTAAAGTTTATTAAAACTCCCTTAACATCTTAAACCACTTATAAACAGCAGCCTGTTTGCATTTTAACAAATGACATACTATTTCAAATTAGATTTGTGAGAAAAAATTGTTCAAAAAAAGATGAAGTCCATGAAGTTCTTTCGAATGAACATTAAGACATAGAATGAAATGCGACAACGTTCTAACATGAAGAGACAGACCAGTTCGTTAAGTACACACTTTACTTGTACACTATGTGTCTATCAGTAAGGGAGCCGGAAGGTACAACAGGGTGGGAACCTGCTTAGGAATACACTGCCAGTGCAGACAGAAGCAGTGGATTCGATTTACAAAGCACAAAATAGATAGATTTTGATCATGTGAATTACAGAACCAAGGACTTACATTGTTTGTTTTTTGGTGAATTTTCAAGCCCTACAGACAAAACTTCAGTGAGTACACAGACACAAAGGCCATCTTTGTGGGATCAAGACAGATCCCACTCTTACTGTCACACAGCTGCTGCCCGAAAACCAAACTCCAAGACACTCTCTTCTAGTCGGTCCTTCCGGCTACCAAAAAAGGTCCTGGCAGAACCATTCTGGATCTTAAGAGTCTTGGCTGTTCATGAATTAGGGATGTGGGAAAGATAAGGGGTGGGTGCGATTGTGGAGGAAATCGCACAGGGAAATGGACACATGGACCCACCTTCAACTTCTTTGTTTTGACATTATACTGCAGCAGTGTTTCCCAAAATGGGCGCTGCTGCCCTCCGGGGACATAGGCTAGAGTACAAAGTTTTAAACAGCCAAGGGGGACTGAGTTATCATTCTCCTGAAAAGGTGGTGGCAGGCCAAGTAAATGTGGGGAATCTATGTGAAATGTAACCATTGGGAGGCAGTGGGCGAAGAGTACGCTGAGGAATCCTGCCTATTTTAGCCGCCATTAACAGAAACGAAGGAGAAAATCATCCTGGAGTTGCTAATGACACCTTTATTCCACAAGAAATAGTCTACGAAGAAGAAACCAAGTCAGACGAAATCTCTATTGTCTGTCATTTAACCTATAACTGCTGGCTAACTGCAAGAAAATGTTATTGACATATTAAGAAGAAGGTGATTAACTTACCACATCAAGTTTTGCCCACCCTTCGTAATCATATGATTTTATCCTGTTTTTGGTGTTTTCCTCTTTGGTTTTTTTAGAAGACTCTTTGGCTTTGCTTTTCTTCTTTTTTCTAAAATTCCCATTTCGAATAGGAGGCAACTTCTGGAGCAGGTAGAAGGGAAACACACACACACACACACACACACACACACACACCACACGCGGTTCTGAGTGTTATTGTGTTTTCATATAACTAGTAATGTTTATAGTTCTCACGAAACTATTTCCAAGCAAGAATTAACTGATTTTTTAAAATTAATTTTCAAACACTTACAAATATAATCCTCACTAAAACTGCTAATTTATGCTTGAAAAGTTCAATTCATCTTTTGATGAATGGTGAATCCTGGTCAGTCTCAAGAAATGTATTCTCTAGAAATTCTAATTACAAATTTAATTTGCAACCTGCGTTGACACCAGATTATGTAACTACCACACAACCCTTCAGTTAAAAGTCAGGTACTAACAATCTTCGGCTTTAGCATAAATAGTAGAACAAAGGCAAACCTCAGCATCTGTAAGAATTATATAAACAACATCCTGCTTGCACTTAACAAAATTTGCCTCCACATCATTATGTTTACTATGTGAAGTCTATCCATATTTAAATGAACTATCTTAATAGACATTTGGTTGAGCCTAGGTATTATCTGCAGTTTCATGTTAAAGGCGTCCTGGTGGGAGAAGTGGTTAAACACTGGACTGCTAGCCAAAAGGTCAATGGTTCAAACCTACCAGCTATTTGACTAGAGACGTGGCTCCTCTAAAGAAACATCACAGCCAGCTCTAACCTGTTCTACACAGCAGCTGTGAGTCGCAATCTACTCAGTGGCATGACAATGGCTTTAGGTAGTGTATGTTAACATACAAATGGGTCAATTCCATTTCTCATAACTTTTTGAAGGTCCCTCATATACTACAGATGCCTCCATATTTTATAATGGTACTCATGTCCCTTTAAGTGATGCTACACTGTATTCCTTTCAGTAACTATCCATAAAGCCTTACAATGTCTTATAAGTAATACCATTACTACAGTTTTTTTTAAAAAGAATTTTATAAAAACACGTTTGCAATAAAACAAACCACTCAATTTCTCTTTTCACAAAACATTTTGAGATGATGCTTCATTTGAAAAGAAATAGCTTTGCTAAATGTGAAATTGGAAATTAATTTACCGCTTCAAGAACACCATTCTGCTTTCTTAGTTCCATATCCTTTTGTTTAATGTCTTTTTCCCAGTTTTCCAAATCCTTCATAAAGTCCTGTAGTTCTTCTGCATTTTGCTTCACTTGCAGTTGTAATTCAATTGCTTTACTTGTTGACGTCATTATGGACCGCGGAGTTTTGAACAATTCAACAATCAGCCTTTAATAAGAAATAAGTCAAAGAACCTCATTTACTCTTCCAGTTAACCTAGCTTAAATAACTTCAGCACCTGATAAATGGCCAAGATATATGGATAGCAAAAAGTCTAATGTTAGGCTGAAGAAAAAAAATGTCAGCATTGTCATTTTTTAGATGAGTCAGTAAACTTTTGACTGATAAGGCATCCAGAAGGTGTGGGCATCCATCCCGAGCGAAAAGCACTGGGGAGACAATCACTGAAACCAGCAAGCAGGCAGAGTAGCAGTCTGGCTGATCAGCCAGTAAGAATACTCTAGTTACCTCTTTAAGGAGTCCTGGCAGGGTATGTAATTGGTTACACATTGTGCTCCAGCCATAGGATCAGCAGTTTGAACCCACCAGCCACAGCAGGAAAAAGATGAAGCACTCTGGTCCCAGAAAGATTCACCCCCTCAGAAGCCCGAGAGCAGCTCTGCTCTGCCCTGTGGGGCCTGACGTACTGCAATCAACTCAATGGCAGTACGTTAATGAGTTTGGGTAATGACCTCTTACTCCACCTTTTTTCAACTTTTATTGAGCTTGCACTATGTCATAGACCTGTGTCAAGAGTTAGGGATGCAAAAACAAATAAGACAAGATCCGTCTGGAAATAATCAAAATACTGAGTAGCCAATAGGAGACTAAGCAGGCCTCCAACCTCAGTGCAACTGAGAGTTTGTATTGGCTAATTCTTTGTTTTAGGAAGCCATCCTGTATATTGTAGGACAGTTAGCAATATCCCTGACCTCTACCCACTAGATGCCAGTACAGACCTTCAACTGTGACTACCATAAATGTTTCCTGTTGCAGGGACACACACACACACACACACAAATTACCACTGACTGTACACAGAAGTACCGCATGTACAGATGGAATGTAACTGACCACAAAGGATAAGTCAGATGGCTGTTGCATTCAAAGAATGAACCTCAAAAAGGGAATTTAGTTAAATTTCAAAAGATGCAAGCCAGGTAACTGACAGGGAGAAGTGGGCAGGCAGTGTGAGATGGGTCCTGTGAAGGAGAATGATGGGAAATAAAACTAAAAGGCATGGATATGGAACAGAGGTTGGAATGCCAAGGCATGAAGTCTGGCCTATCTGCAGAAAGCATTAAGACACACAAAAAGGACGTGCACTTGAGGGGAACAAACAACAGAATTGTAGGTGAACGGACACATTGGGTGGTGTAAGATAGGGCCAAAAAAATAAATAACATATAATAATAAGGGTTCCTGGGGGTAGCAAGGGAATAAACAAGAGCTGATAATCAAAGAGTTCAGAAGAAAATATTTTGAAATTGATGGTGGCAGTGATTGTACAATAATGCTTGATCTAATTGAATTATGGCTTGTTATAATATCTTTAAGAGCTCCCAATAAAATGATTAATAACAACAAAAAAGAAATCACTTATTTTACCTAATAAAGAGTTACTAAAAAACAAACAAACAAACAAAAAGGACTTGAAGACAGTATACTGAGGAGTTGGAGAGCAGATAAAGACGCTGTCTTAGAGTCTTGAGAACTTAGGAAGATTAGCAATGGCATTTTGAGTCAGGAAATACAAGTTTAAAAGGAAAAGCATGTTCGGGTTGGAGGGCACATGGAAGGCTTTATTATTTCTGTTTGGTACATGTTGAATGAGCAGGTTTGGGACAATAAGGAGCCTGGTGGTATAGTGGTTAAAGTAACTGGCTTCTAACCAAAGGGTCAACAGTTCAAACCTACCGGCCCCTTCTAGGGAGAAAGATGTAGCAGTCTCTTTCCATAAAGACTTACAACCGCGGGTTGTCCTGAGTAGGAATTTCCTAGACCACCACAGGTTTGGTGTTTGCTTGTTTATGGGGAGTTAATTATATAGGGCTGGCAATACAAAAACGGGGTGCCCCCAGCCTAGTGAATTTGGAGCTGCTCATCAGTGTGCATTGGGGAAGGGAGATGGAGGACATTAATACTGAGGGAACAGAGAAAGAGCGGGCAACAGAAAAAGTAGGCCCAACTACGGAGCTGGAAGGACAGACTAGGGGATATGGTCCCAGCCAATTCAAGGGGAGCAGTGTCAAACACCAGAGGCTATACAAAGAAACGCGCACTGCAGCCATAGAAAGATTATTGAACGTTTTAATGGGCAGAACACAAGAAAGTGGAAATTAAATGAGCTAAGCAGTGAGCAGCTTGGAAGATGTAAAAAAAAAAAAAAAAAATGGGGCAGAGTTTCCAAGAAGATGAGGGAAAGACGACGCTAAGCCGGTGCTGGGGGAGAGAAGGGGTTCGTGTGAGACAGTTACAAAGACCTCACAGAGTTAAGAAACCGGGAAGGAGGGGACATGGAACGCAGAGGCAAATCTCAGATCTCGGGGTGCGACAACTAAGCGGTTTAAGCTTCTTTCTGGAAGTATCTACGTTTGCGATGCGCTGCAGTTCGAGATGGTTCCGATCATGTTTGCATATTTAAAAACAAACGCAGCAAAACACTGAGCTGCTCCAGGTCGAGGGCGTGCCCCACTTCGCGTCACCTTTCCCGCAGGTGGGGCGGAGCCGGCTCTGGGGCCGGGGGCCGAGGCCGGGTCCAGGTAAGGTGTTAGAAACGGCGAGCACCTGGGGATGTCAGTTTCCTACCAAGATCCGGGCGAGCCGCGGACTCCGCAGTCAAAAGGGGATCGGGCCCCACCGAGGTCCTCCGGGCCCGGCCGACACGCTGTCCCGACCACCGCAAGCTGCCCACTTCACAGCGGAGCACACGGCCGGGCCTGGGCCGCGCCGAGCGGACCCCTCCCGGGAACGCGCTCCCCAGGCGCCGCTGCCCTGGACACCGCAGCGCCGCCCACAGCGCCGCCCGCCGGGCCCCTCCCACCTCGCCCCGGCGCCACGGCGGCGCCCCTTCCTCCCGCCAAGCAGCCCCACGGGCCTCCGTGGCTCCCCCAGCAACGCCGCACACCTCACCCGGCCGTCACCAACCACACCGCCGCCGCGTCGGCCGAGCCGCTACTCACGCCTGCCCCGCCTCCCGGTTTCCCACAACGCCCTGCGAGCCTTAGCCCCGCCCCCGAGGCCTCGCGCATGCGCAGAGGGTCGGCCTCGCAGCCCCTTACCGGAGCGGGGAACGTCAGTGTGCTGAAGAACGTGACGCTTTGCTCAACTTCTAAAGTGATAGATCTTCACGTGATCCGACTCAAACCCAACCAAATTCACCGCCACGGAGTGGATTCGACTCACAGCGACCCTATAGGACAGGATAGAACTGTCCCTGTGAGTTTCCGAGACATTTATTTCAGGGGACTAGAGAGCCCTGGTCCAGTGGTTCTCCACCTTCCTCAGGCCGCCACCCTTTCACACAGTTTCGTGTTGTGGTGACCCCAACCATAAAATTATTTTCGTTGCTACTTCATAACTGTAATGTTGCTTGTGTTATGAATTGTCATGTAAATATCTGATATGCAGGATGTATTTTCATTGTTACAAATTCAATATAATTAAAGCATAGCGATTAATCACAAAAATAGCATGTGAATTATATATTGTAAATTATTTATTTCTAATGACGAATAAATGAAATGTTCTCTTAAAGCATGGTGCAGCATGGGAAACGGTCTTCACATGGGGTACTCATATGTGGGCGTATCTGCATGTGGGCAGAGCCACCTGGAGACAGATGCGATGTCTCTGTACCTAAGGCCATCAGAAGTACATGTTTTCCCATAGTCTCAGGCAACCCCTTTGAAAGGGTGGTTCAACCGCCAAAGAGGTCTGGGCCCACAGGTTGAGAACCACTGCCCTAGTCTATCCCTCTGTGGAGCGGCTGGTGGTTCTGAACTGCTAAAACTACAAGGTCATCTTCTAGTTTCCAAAATAAGGAACCTTTGAATATTCTCCTGCTGTTGGGCGCAGTCAGTTGGTTCCAACGCAGGGTGATAGTGGCATAGTGGTTACGTGAAACTCACAGCGGCAGTTCTACCCTGTGCTAAAGAGTAGCTGTGAGTCAGCATAGACTCGAAGGCAGTGAGTTGGGTCTGGGGTCTGGTGTGGTGTGGTTTTGGAGAGCACAGCGCCACATAGGTTTTCCTCTGCTGTGTGGCGGTGACAATCTGCTGGAGCTGCTGGGGGGATTTGAACTGCCATTTCCATTAGTAGCCAAGCGCTTAACCATTTGCACCATGAACACTCCACCACACCCCGCAAAACCAATTTATGCCGGATGTTTGCTTTGTGGTGTGTAACAACATATCAGGCACCTGTTAACCTGTGCTCTACTGCCTCTCATCTCGCTCATTTGACTGAGTTTCCACCCTCCCCCGCCTCCCTCCGGCCCTCAGGAAGGGCAGGACAAGGGCAGGCTTCGTCCATCAGCACTCTGCAGGCTACTTGAGCTAGCCCTTCAATCCTGATGTGTTCTGGCACCTGAGACCTAAAATAGCCACTTACAGTTTTTAGCACTCTTCTCATGCATCTCTTCGGAATCTCTTGTCCAGATCGGTCAGTCTCTGCAAGCACAGAATCTGCACCCAGAGGAGCCCTTGTACACCTTGTCCATCAGTCAAGAGGGGCTGGTTCTTGGGGGTGGGTCACCAGCCTCCATTCACCGACCCCCAAAGGCCTTTGCTTTTTGTAATGCTCCGTCTACCCTTCACATCACAGATGCATCTGGAAGAATTCTGTCTCCCTCTTGGCTAGAGAGATTTGGTAAGTTACCAGGGTCTTCACCAAGATAACCCAAGCCATTTTGGAGAAGCCCTGAAGCCATAAATACTCCTCCCATGGTACTCAAGGCTTCCAGGAAGAGGCAAGGATGCCAACAGCCGAGGGATGACGTGGGAATAAGATCAGAGGAACAAATGGTATCAGAGCTTAATTTCTGAGCACCTGATTTGCAGAGGCCTATGGATGACAGTCCACCATTGGTCTGTCAGTGTGTCATGCTGTGGTGTTGCAATGATGCCAGAAGCTGTGTCGCTGGTGTTTCAAAGGCCAACAGGGTCACCCAAAATGAACAGGTTTCAGCGGGGCTTCCAGAATCAGAGCAGACGACGAAGAAGGAATCTGCAGCCCACTTCAGAGGAAGTAGCTCCTGGGAAACTTAGGCACCGCACGGCAGCATTGTCAGATACTGAAGGGCTCGTGAAAAGGAGCAGAAAGCTGTCAGCGAGCATGCCAGAGATTGATTTCTTTTGGTCAGAAAGCACTTGAAACACGGCTGTGAAGCTGCTTTCTCCAAGTACAATAGACCATCATGATGGAGTAAGTCCTATGGGAACAGAGCCTTTGGTGGAGCACAACTCAGGGTGCGAAGAAACAGCTGCAAAAATCTACCAATCATCAGAAATTGACATTTACGAAGTCTAAATCTAGGAAAATTGGAAGTCGTTAAAAATGAAATGGAACGCATAAAAATCAATATCCTAGATGTTAATGAGCTGAAATGGACTGGTATTGGTCATTTTTAATCAGAAAATCATATGGCTGACTAGGATGGGAATGACACAAATCAAGAGGAATGGCATTACATTCATTGTCAAGAAGAACATTGCCTGCAGGGAATCTAGGACAGATGAACCTCTCAGGACCAGGGGTGACAGTGGCGAAA
>NW_022103909.1:6443177-6448622 GCF_000313985.2 Echinops telfairi | reverse complement strand
GGGTGGAGCTTAGCCTGTCAATCAGGTCGCAACTGGATGGCTTCATTTGGAGGCGCTAAGGAGATAAATAGCTCACTGGAAGCAGAACACATGCTGACTCCCTGGGAGACATTCCTGCTGACGAGACACATGGAGCTACACTAGTGCTCTGGAGCTGGAGGAGCCACTAGACCCCTGCCAGCGCTGAGATGCTTATACAGCCACTGGATCCACAAGACTTCCCACCCACTGGCCTGTGATCTTACTGCATTCGGAGTCATTGCATGTGTTTCGTGAGTCTGAAGAGGAATTTATAGGTTGGTATTGGATATATGGGCTAATATCGGACTTATGGACCTATCTTGGGCTGGGCTGGGATGTTTTCTCAATATACAATTGTTCTTTTATATTAAGTGCTTTCTTACACACATATGAATCTCCCTGGATTTGTTTCTCCAGTCTACCGTACTAACACATGAAGAAATTGAAGAATTCAATGAACATTCTCAGCTGGAAATTGATCAAACATGCAATCAACATGCATTGATAATTTATTATTGGCAATTGGAATGCACAAATTGGAAACAAAGAAGAAGGACCATAGTTGGAAAATATGGTCTTGGTGATAGAAAAGCTGGAGATCACATGTTAGGATTTTGCAAGACCAATGACTTGCTCATAGCAAATACCTTTTTTTAACAACACAAATGTCAACTATACACATGGGTTTCTTCAGATGGAATAAGCAGAAGCCACATTGACTACATCTGTGGGAAAAAAACAATGGAGAAGCTCAATATCAGTAGTTAAAACCAGGCCACGGGCTGACTGTAGAGCACACCATCAATTCTTCTATGTAAGTTCAGGTTAAAGCTGAAGAAAGCGAAAACAAGTTCACAAGCGTCAAAATATGACTGTGAGTCTATCGCACTTGAATTTCAAGAAATCAGATTTGTTGGATTAAACACAAATGATGGAAGACCTGATGAGCAGGGGGAAGAAACAAAGAACATCGTTCATGAAAAAAGCAAAAGGTCATTAAGAAGACAAAGAATAAAGAAAGATCAAAGCGGATGTCAGAAGAGACTTGGAAACTTGCTCTTCATCACAGAGTAGCCAAAACAAATGGAAGAAATGATGACATCCAAGGGCTGAATAGAAATTTTCAAAGGGCAGCTCGAGAGATAAAGTCAAATATTATAATGAATTAGAAACCCAAAGGGAAGCCAATCTGTCTTGGAAAAAGTACAGCCAGGGTGCTCCTTGGAGCAAAGATGGGGAGACTTCGTCTCGCAAACTTTGGGCAGGCTGTCGGGAGAGGCCAGTCCCTGGAGAAGGACACCATGCTTTGCGGAGGAGCAGTGCAAAGGGGAGGGAGCCCTGACCAAGAAGAATTGACACCGTGGCTGCAACCTGGGCTCCGGCATAGGCACAGCGTGCGGAGGCCGCGGATCACGCAGCAGTTCGTCCTGTGGTGCCCGGTGTCCCTACGGGTTGGAGCTAGCTCGGTGGCACCTAGCAACAACCTCATGGATGACAAGGAGAGCCCAAAATCCATTTGCAGGGTTCCCACGTGGATTCCCTCTGACCACTGACCCTGGAGGCGAATAGCCTTGCTATCAGACAGCGTGCCTTGGAGAGTGGATTAATACAGATGTAGTTAGGCTAAAATTTTGAACCATTTAAAAGAGGGTCTAGTTTTTATTATTTCCTGCTTTCTTTTGGATTGAGGTTTTTCTCTATTTTATTATTGTTGTTGGTTCTTGTGTGTTTGTTTTTTCTTTATATGAAATCCAGGATAGATAAATCTATAGAGAGAGTAACTGGATTTATAGTCTCTTAGGGTTATGGCAGGGGCAGTTGGGGAGAAATGGGGAGCTAATCATAATGAGTATAAGAATGAAGGAAGTTTTAAAAATTGGTTGGGATGACGATTGCATAATGTTTAAAATATGTTTCCGCCAGTGAACTGTACGATATGTGAATTATATGTCAATAAGACCGCTACTTTAAAAAGAGAGACAGACAAACAGAGAGTCACATTTCACGTTTTCTCCAATGGCTTTAGTTGGAGACTCCAGCTAAGCTGTATGTTGAGCCTGGCTCTAGGGGACAGCACCTGGTTCCGGACATTGCGGGTGGGGGCGGGATGCATTCTCAAGGTTGAGGTGAGGAGTCCCTTCGAATCAAGTGCTGGCGTTGGGTCCGCTTTGAAACAGTCGATGATATGAAGCTATAGGCTACTTTCTCCTTCTGAAGGCCCATCTCCTTCCAGGTAGGGGAAGGCTTTCTCAAAAATCACCCGAGATCAAAACCCAGCTTAGTCAAGGCCCTGGTCACCCACGCATGGGACGGCCCTGGATGCAGATCCTGAGCTGGCCCCAGAAGCACTCAGGCCGGGCACAGTCCACCACGCCCCAGCCCACACCCCAAGAGCTCTTTACTCTTTTTGCTCCCATGTCAGCATCCCCTCCCCCACCCCGCCCCCCAAAAAAGCCCAGTTCTCACTACTTGATTTCCATGGTCTGGTTTCTGTGAGGCCTTCGACACAGTGGTGGGGAGAGAAGGGGCAGGGATGGGGGTAGAGGGTGAATTGTAATGTGTAGAGCCGGGTTCACTAACAACTCTTATAATAACCTTGACTTTCTATTAGCTGTTCTTCCTGAGAACAATTCACAGTGATAACAGAATCAAGTTTGCCCTCTCGTCAACCCCGGAAGGGGGTGGGGAGAGATTCTCTGTTCTTCACATGAAAGGGAAACACGAGGCCCAGAGAGACCAAAGGACTGTTCACGGTTTCACGACCCAGCTGAGCAGAGAGCTGCGGAGGGCTCCCATCTTCTTCATCTCGACTCGGATTCCGATGCACGGAGATTTCACGTCCCTCGGTACCTCCCTAATGTCTCGCTTTCCCATCATGGCACCTCTGGATTGGAGACTCCCTCTCGGTGCCAGCAAGGAGCAGAGGGTCCCCACTCTTGTGAGAGCCCTCACAGCCCTCCTGCCCCTTCTGCTCAGAGATCTAGCGGAAGGAAGACGCTACATAGGCTGTGGCGATGAACTTCTTGCCGCTTCCGTAGGTGGATTTGTCCCAGGTATAGGTCTGGATGTCCAGGGGGTATCCACCCAAGCTTAAGTGGCACCTGTCGGGGGAAGATCAACGAATCAGAAGGGACCTCCTTGCCCTGTCCCCAGGCTGAAGGGGCCAAGCCCCACTCAAAAAGAAGAGGGCTCTTCTGTCTTAAAGGAGAGTTGCCACATGCCTTCCTCAGCTCCCCCTAGGCAAGGGGCCTGTCCAAAAACTAGGGCTCGTTCCCTATCTTTTAAAAGAGCATAGCTTTTCATCTCTCCCAGCGCATAAAAAGAAAGAAACAAATATAAAAACCCTTGATGTCATTTAGTTTGATGCTGACTCACAGCGACCCTATAGAACAGGATAGAGCTGTCCCTTTGGGTTCCCGAGACAATAACTCTTTATGGGAGTAGAAAGCCTCCTCTTTCTAATGGGGACTGGTTGGTGGTTTCAACCTGCTGACCTGGCAGTCAGCAGCCCAACACAAAGCCCGCTGGACCCCTAGGGCTCAGGAACCTCAATCCAGGATGCTAGAGCGGAAACCACCCCCACCCTCAAAATTAAATATCTGCCCAAGGAAATGGAAGGCCCAGATGCTCTGGCTGTAACAGCTAGGAGGGGCCTCCAGAAAACCAGGCGCAGTCATCCCAGGCTATTATCTGGGGCTCCAGGGCTCCACAGACAGCCTCAGTGACCAAGCAGGTGAGGGCCAGGGGCCCAACTCCACTTTTCTACCACTTGCAGGAGGTATCAAGTCTTAGGGGGCCATGAAGTCGGTTAGACTGGTGCTCAAAACAAACTCACTACCGCCAAGTCGAGTCTGACCCATAGCGACCCTGAAGGTCAGGGTAGCCCTGCCTCGTGGGTTTCTGAGACTACAACTCTTCTTGACAGGAGTACAAAGTCTCATCTTTTCTCCCACAGAGCAGCCAGTGGTTTTGAACTGCTGACCTTGAGGTTAACTACCCAACTCCCAACAACTTTGTTTTCCAAGTGAGGAAACTGGGGCCCAGCAAAATGTGATTTGTCTGATCTCACGCAGCAGCATCTGGGTGTCCGGAATCTCCCCTGGCCAAGGACATCCGTGGCCCCAGCCCACACCCCAGGCCCAGCTGGCCCAGTACTCACAGTTTTCCTGGCCTGGTGATGAAGCACAGGGAGTAGAGCGCCAACTCAAACTCAGGGCTACTGCCGATGAAAGCGGAGCCCACTTCCTTATAGTAGCCATCCCAGTTGAACTGAATGGCCAGCACATCAGGGTAGGATTCCCACTGCAGAGAGAGGCAGACCGAGGGGTGTCAGAGGCAACAGTGAGGCACCATTTGTTGATGGTCCATGGGGCCCTGCGTAGGCTGTCTGAGGCGACTAGAGTCTCTCAATGGACGAAGTGGTCTGCCCTGCTGAGGTGCCTGAGCCTAGCTCCGCGGGCCCTGTACCAGGGGCTGACAGAGCATCGCCCTGCAACCCACCCAGCACTGAACTTCTTGCTCTTGCTGGTTCTCGGAGGAGCCAGGGAGTTCTTGTACTTGGAGTTGCCAGGCTGAACCTGCTAGCCACCCTAAGGCCATCCAGGCAGGGGTAACTGTGAGTCTTTGGTTCTCAAATCTGAGATCCTTCTCTTGTCCTTGCCCTCTGCCTCCTATTTGGAAGGGAATCCCAGCATCCTGACTGGCGAAGCCCCCTTTCCAGAGATGGGAAAGACAGAGTCCCTGTCCCCATCAGGGTGCTGGGGACCGTGGGTGAGAGACAAGGCTCCCTTGTCAGTTCCATGACTGTTTGGAACACAGTGGGGTGGGAGTGGGCAAGGAGTCTGGGCACTCCCAAGGCTCTCCCAGCCCATGGGCTCAGCACTCACAGGTCCATTATAGACGTGACTGTAGTAGTCAAGCAGGCCCTCCTTCTCCTGCAGGTAGAAGCGGATCCAGTTGTGGAAGCCAGTGACTTTCCCCTTTTTGATTTCACCTGTAACAACCCAAGAGTCCAGGGTCAATGAAGCTGGAGTACAGTGAGCATGTCCCCCTCCCGTGCCAGCCAAGGCTGCCTCCCTTCTCCAATCCCTGCCCACCTATCCTGCACAGGTAGGGGTCTCACCTCTCACCTGGAGTGTCTCCCACCCCCATCTTTCACCTTGAGAACACCCCACCCCTTTTGTCATAAGCCCTTGGGAGACTTCCTGTTCTCAGTTGACCAAGCTGACCACTCTGGGATGCTCTCCGTCATGTCTCTACGGGTCAGCCAGACTTAAGGGGGTGTGTATCGGTTGGAGAAAGGCCAAAGTTCTCTTGGAAAGCAGCGTATCAAGCACTGGAGGCAAGGAGCTATTCAGAGGCAAGCAGCCTTGACCCCAAAATGCCTCCACCCTAGCTAGATCCTTTGGAACCCCCCCAATACAG